>NW_026947610.1:0-600000 GCF_034190915.1 Cavia porcellus
CACACACCCATACAATGCGCAAGACCCCGTGATGTTTTTCTCACCCCTACTAGTGAATGTAATGTAACACACACCCATACAATGCGCACCACTCCGTGATGTTTTTCTCTCTCCTACTAGTGAATGTAATGTAACACACACCCATACAATGCGCACCACCCCGTGATGTTTTTCTCACTCCTACTAGTGAATGTAATGTAACTCACACCCACACAATGCGCACCACCCCGCGATGTTTTTCAGAAACCTATCCTACATTGCCACTGCATGTTCCCTGACCTCCCCATGCTGACCACCCCGCGGTGCTTTTCTCCATCCTAAATTGCCAATCACTGCCTATCCTAATTCAGAACCTCCGATTCACACCACCCCGTGATGTTTTTCTCACTCCTACTAGTGAATCTAATGTAACACACACCCATTCAATGCGCACCACCCCGCGATGTTTTTCAGAAACCTATCCTACATTGCCACTGCATGTTCCCTGACCTCCCCATGCTGACCACCCCGCGGTGCTTTTCTTCATCCTACATTGCCACTCACTGCCTATCCTAATTCAGACCCTTCGTTTCACACCACCCCGTGCTGTTTTTCTCACTCGTAGAAGTGAATGTAATGTAACACACACCCATACAATGCGCACCACCCCGTGATGTTTTTCTCACTCTTACTAGTGAATGTAATGTAACACACACCCATACAATGCGCACCACCCCGTGATGTTTTTCTCACTCCTACTAGTGAATGTAATGTAACACACACCCATACAATGCGCACCACCCCGTGATGTTTTTCTCACTCCTACTAGTGAATGTAACGTAACACACACCCATACAATGCGCACCACCCCTCGATGTTTTTCAGAATCCTATCCTACATTGCCACTGCATGTTCCCTGACCTCCCCAAGCTGACCACCCCGCGGTGCTTTTCTCCATCCTACATTGCCACTCACTGCCTATCCTACTTCAGACCCTCCGAATCACACCCCCCCGTGATGTTTTTCTCACTCCTACTAGTCAATGTAATGTAACACACACCCATACAATGCGCACCACCCCTTGATGTTTTTCTCACTCCTACTAGTCAATGTAATGTAACACACACCCATACAATGCGCACCACCCCGTGATGTTTTTCTCACTCCTACTAGTGAATGTAATGTAACACACACCCATACAATGCGCACCACCCCGTGATGTTTTTCTCACTCCTACTAGTGAATGTAATGTAACACACACCCATACAATGCGCACCACCCCTTGATGTTTTTCTCACTCCTACTAGTCAATGTAATGTAACACACAACCATACAATGCGCACCACCCCGTGATGTTTTTTTCACTCCTACTAGTGAATGTAATGTAACACACACCCATACAATGCGCACCACCCCGTGATGTTTTTCTCACTCCTACTAGTGAATGTAATGTAACACACACGCATACAATGCGCACCACCCCGTGATGTTTTTCTCACTCCTACTAGTGAATGTAATGTAACACACATCCATACAATGCGCACCACCCCGTGATGTTTTTCTCACTCCTACTAGTGTATGTAATGTAACACACACCCATACAATGCGCACCACCCCGTGATGTTTTTCTCACTCCTACTAGTGAATGTAATGTAACACACACCCATACAATGCGCACCACCCCGTGATGATTTTCTCACTGGTACTAGTGAATGTAATGTAACACACACCCATACAATGCGCACCACCCTGTGATGTTTTTCTCACTCCTACTAGTGAATGTAATGTACCACACACCCATACAATACGCACCACCCCTCGATGTTTTTCAGAAAGCTATCCTACATTGCCACTGCATGTTCCCTGACCTCCCCATGCTGACCACCCCACGGTGCTTTTCTCCATCCTACATTGCCACTCACTGCCTATCCTAATTCAGACTCTCCGATTCACACCACCCCGTGATGTTTTTCTCACTCCTAGTAGTGAATGTAATGTAACACACACCAATACAATGCGCACCACACCGTGATGTTTTTCTCACTCCTAGTAGTGAATGTAATGTAACACACACCCATACAATGCGCACCACCCCGTGATGTTTTTCTCACTCCTACTAGTGAATGTAATGTAACACACACCCATACAATGCGCACCACCCCGTGATGTTTTTCTCACTCCTACTAGTGAATGTAATGTAACACACACCCATACAATGCGCACCACCCCGTGATGTTTTTCTCACTCCTACTAGTGAATGTAATGTAACACACACCCATACAATGCGCACCACCCCGTGACGTTTTTCTCACTCCTACTAGTGAATGTAATGTAACACACACCCATACAATGCGCACCACCCCGTGATGATTTTCTCACTGGTACTAGTGAATGTAATGTAACACACACCCATACAATGCGCACCACCCCGTGATGTTTTTCTCACTCCTACTAGTGAATGTAATGTAACACACACCCATACAATGCGCACCACCCCGTGATGTTTTTCTCACTCCTACTAGTGAATGTAACGTAACACACAGCCATACAATGCGCACCACCCCGTGATGTTTTTCTCACTCCTATTGGTGAATGTAATGTAACACACACCCATACAATGCGCACCACCAAGTGATGTTTTTCTCACTCCTCCTAGTGAATGTAATGTAACGCACACCCATACAATGCGCACCACCCCGTGATGTTTTTCTCACTCCTACTAGTGAATGTAATGTAACACACACCCATACAATGCGCACCACCCCGTGATGTTTTTCTCACTCCTACTAGTGAATGTAATGTAACACACACCCATACAATGCGCACCACCCCGTGATGTTTTTCTCACTCCTACTAGTGAATGTAATGTAACACACACCAATACAATGCGCACCACACCGTGATGTTTTTCTCACTCCTAGTAGTGAATGTAATGTAACACACACCCATACAATGCGCACCACCCCGTGATGTTTTTCTCACTCCTACTAGTGAATGTAATGTAACACACACCCATACAATGCGAACCACCCCGTGATGTTTTTCTCACTCCTACTAGTGAATGTAATGTAACACACACCCATACAATGCGCACCACCCCGTGATGTTTTTCTCACTCCTACTAGTGAATGTAATGTAACACACACCCATACAATGCGCACCACCCCGTGATGATTTTCTCACTGGTACTAGTGAATGTAATGTAACACACACCCATACAATGCGCACCACGCCGTGATGTTTTTCTCACTCCTACTAGTGAATGTAATGTAACACACACCCATACAATACGCACCACCCCTCGATGTTTTTCAGAAAGCTATCCTACATTGCCACTGCATGTTCCCTGACCTCCCCATGCTGACCACCCCGCGGTGCTTTTCTCCATCCTACATTGCCACTCACTGCCTATCCTAATTCAGACTCTCCGATTCACACCACCCCGTGATGTTTTTCTCACTCCTAGTAGTGAATGTAATGTAACACACACCAATACAATGCGCACCAAACCGTGATGTTTTTCTCACTCCTACTAGTGAATGTAATGTAACACACACCCATACAATGCGCACCACCCCGTGATGTTTTTCTCACTCCTACTAGTGAATGTAATGTAACACACACCCATACAATGCGCACCACCCCGTGATGTTTTTCTCACTCCTACTAGTGAATGTAATGTAACACACACCCATACAATGCGCACCACCCCGTGATGTTTTTCTCACTCCTACTAGTGAATGTAATGTAACACACACCCATACAATGCGCACCACCCCGTGACGTTTTTCTCACTCCTACTAGTGAATGTAATGTAACACACACCCATACAATGCGCACCACCCCGTGATGATTTTCTCACTGGTACTAGTGAATGTAATGTAACACACACCCATACAATGCGCACCACCCCGTGATGTTTTTCTCACTCCTTCTAGTGAATGTAATGTAACACACACGCATACAATGAGCACCACCCCGTGATGTTTTTCTCACTCCTACTAGTCAATGTAATGTAACACACACCCATACAATGCGCACCAACCCGTGATGTTTTTCTCACTCCTACTAGTGAATGTAATGTAACACACAACCATACAATGCGCACCACCCCGTGATGTTTTTCTCACTCCTACTAGTGAATGTAATGTAACACACACCCATACAATGCGCACCACCCCGTGATGTTTTTCTCACTCCTAGTAGTGAATGTAACGTAACACACAGCCATACAATGCGCACCACCCCGTGATGTTTTTCTCACTCCTACTAGTGAATGTAATGTAACACACACCCATACAATGCGCACCACCCCGTGATGATTTTCTCACTGGTACTAGTGAATGTAATGTAACACACACCCATAAAATGCGCACCACCCCGTGATGTTTTTCTCACTCCTACTAGTGAATGTAATGTAACACACACCCATAAAATGAGCACCACCCCGTGATGTTTTTCTCACTCCTACTAGTCAATGTAATGTAACACACACCCATACAATGCGCACCACCCCGTGATGTTTTTCTCACTCCTACTAGTGAATGTAATGTAACACACACCCATACAATGCGCACCACCCCGTGATGTTTTTCTCACTCCTACTAGTGAATGTAATGTAACACACACCCATACAATGCGCACCACCCCGTGATGTTTTTCTCACTCCTACTAGTGAATGTAATGTAACACACACGCATACAATGCGCACCACCCCGTGATGTTTTTCTCACTCCTACTAGTGAATGTAATGTAACACACACCCATACAATGCGCACCACCCCGTGATGTTTTTCTCACTCCTACTAGTGAATGTAATGTAACACACACCCATACAATGCGCACCACCCCGTGATGATTTTCTCACTGGTACTAGTGAATGTAATGTAACACACACCCATACAATGCGCACCACCCCGTGATGTTTTTCTCACTCCTACTAGTGAATGTAATGTAACACACACCCATACAATACGCACCACCCCTCGATGTTTTTCAGAAAGCTATCCTACATTGCCACTGCATGTTCCCTGACCTCCCCATGCTGACCACCCCGCGGTGCTTTTCTCCATCCTACATTGCCACTCACTGCCTATCCTAATTCAGACTCTCTGATTCACACCACCCCGTGATGTTTTTCTCACTCCTAGTAGTGAATGTAATGTAACACACACCAATACAATGCGCACCACACCGTGATGTTTTTCTCACTCCTAGTAGTGAATGTAATGTAACACACACCCATACAATGCGCACCACCCCGTGATGTTTTTCTCACTCCTACTAGTGAATGTAATGTAACACACACCCATACAATGCGGACCACCCCGTGATGTTTTTCTCACTCCTGCTAGTGAATGTAATGTAACACACACCCATACAATGCGCACCACCCCGTGATGTTTTTCTCACTCCTACTAGTGAATGTAATGTAACACACACCCATACAATGCGCACCACCCCGTGACGTTTTTCTCACTCCTACTAGTGAATGTAATGTAACACACACCCATACAATGCGCACCACCCCGTGATGATTTTCTCACTGGTACTAGTGAATGTAATGTAACACACACCCATACAATGCGCACCACCCCGTGATGTTTTTCTCACTCCTTCTAGTGAATGTAATGTAACACACACGCATACAATGAGCACCACCCCGTGATTTTTTCTCACTCCTACTAGTCAATGTAATGTAACACACACCCATACAATGCGCACCAACCCGTGATGTTTTTCTCACTCCTACTAGTGAATGTAATGTAACACACAACCATACAATGCGCACCACCCCGTGATGTTTTTCTCACTCCTACTAGTGAATGTAATGTAACACACACCCATACAATGCGCACCGCCCCGTGATGTTTTTCTCACTCCTACTAGTGAATGTAATGTAACACACAGCCATACAATGCGCACCACCCCGTGATGTTTTTCTCACTCCTACTAGTGAATGTAATGTAACACACACCCATACAATGCGCACCACCCCGTGATGTTTTTCGCACTCCTACTAGTGAATGTAATGTAACACACACCCATACAATACGCACCACCCCGCGATGTTTTTCAGAAAGCTATCCTACATTGCCACTGCATGTTCCCTGACCTCCCCATGCTGACCATCCCGCGGTGCTTTTCTCCATCCTACATTGCCACTCACTGCCTATCCTAATTCAGACTCTCCGATTCACACCACCCCGTGATGTTTTTCTCACTCCTAGTAGTGAATGTAATGTAACACACACCCATACAATGCGCACCACCCTGTGATGTTTTTCTCACTCCTAGTAGTGAATGTAATGTAACACACACCCATACAATGCGCACCACCCCGTGATGTTTTTCTCACTCCTACTAGTGAATGTAATGTAACACACACCCATACAATGCGCACCACCCCGTGATGTTTTTCTCACTCCTACTAGTGAATGTAATGTAACACACACCCATACAATGCGCACCACCCCGTGATGTTTTTCTCACTCCTACTAGTGAATGTAATGTAACACACACCCATACAATGCGCAAGACCCCGTGATGTTTTTCTCACCCCTACTAGTGAATGTAATGTAACACACACCCATACAATGCGCACCACTCCGTGATGTTTTTGTCTCTCCTACTAGTGAATGTAATGTAACACACACCCATACAATGCGCACCACCCCGTGATGTTTTTCTCACTCCTACTAGTGAATGTAATGTAACTCACACCCACACAATGCGCACCACCCCGCGATGTTTTTCAGAAACCTATCCTACATTGCCACTGCATGTTCCCTGACCTCCCCATGCTGACCACCCCGCGGTGCTTTTCTCCATCCTACATTGCCAATCACTGCCTATCCTAATTCAGAACCTCCGATTCACACCACCCCGTGATGTTTTTCTCACTCCTACTAGTGAATCTAATGTAACACACACCCATTCAATGCGCACCACCCCGCGATGTTTTTCAGAAACCTATCCTACATTGCCACTGCATGTTCCCTGACCTCCCCATGCTGACCACCCCGCGGTGCTTTTCTTCATCCTACATTGCCACTCACTGCCTATCCTAATTCAGACCCTTCGTTTCACACCACCCCGTGCTGTTTTTCTCACTCGTAGAAGTGAATGTAATGTAACACACACCCATACAATGCGCACCACCCCGTGATGTTTTTCTCACTCTTACTAGTGAATGTAATGTAACACACACCCATACAATGCGCACCACCCCGTGATGTTTTTCTCACTCCTACTAGTGAATGTAATGTAACACACACCCATACAATGCGCACCACCCCGTGATGTTTTTCTCACTCCTACTAGTGAATGTAACGTAACACACACCCATACAATGCGCACCACCCCTCGATGTTTTTCAGAATCCTATCCTACATTGCCACTGCATGTTCCCTGACCTCCCCAAGCTGACCACCCCGCGGTGCTTTTCTCCATCCTACATTGCCACTCACTGCCTATCCTACTTCAGACCCTCCGAATCACACCCCCCCGTGATGTTTTTCTCACTCCTACTAGTCAATGTAATGTAACACACACCCATACAATGCGCACCACCCCTTGATGTTTTTCTCACTCCTACTAGTCAATGTAATGTAACACACACCCATACAATGCGCACCACCCCGTGATGTTTTTCTCACTCCTACTAGTGAATGTAATGTAACACACAACCATACAATGCGCACCACCCCGTGATGTTTTTTTCACTCCTACTAGTGAATGTAATGTAACACACACCCATACAATGCGCACCACCCCGTGATGTTTTTCTCACTCCTACTAGTGAATGTAATGTAACACACACGCATACAATGCGCACCACCCCGTGATGTTTTTCTCACTCCTACTAGTGAATGTAATGTAACACACATCCATACAATGCGCACCACCCCGTGATGTTTTTCTCACTCCTACTAGTGTATGTAATGTAACACACACCCATACAATGCGCACCACCCCGTGATGTTTTTCTCACTCCTACTAGTGAATGTAATGTAACACACACCCATACAATGCGCACCACCCCGTGATGATTTTCTCACTGGTACTAGTGAATGTAATGTAACACACACCCATACAATGCGCACCACCCTGTGATGTTTTTCTCACTCCTACTAGTGAATGTAATGTAACACACACCCATACAATACGCACCACCCCTCGATGTTTTTCAGAAAGCTATCCTACATTGCCACTGCATGTTCCCTGACCTCCCCATGCTGACCACCCCGCGGTGCTTTTCTCCATCCTACATTGCCACTCACTGCCTATCCTAATTCAGACTCTCCGATTCACACCACCCCGTGATGTTTTTCTCACTCCTAGTAGTGAATGTAATGTAACACACACCAATACAATGCGCACCACACCGTGATGTTTTTCTCACTCCTAGTAGTGAATGTAATGTAACACACACCCATACAATGCGCACCACCCCGTGATGTTTTTCTCACTCCTTCTAGTGAATGTAATGTAACACACACCCATACAATGCGCACCACCCCGTGATGTTTTTCTCACTCCTACTAGTGAATGTAATGTAACACACACCCATACAATGCGCACCACCCCGTGATGTTTTTCTCACTCCTACTAGTGAATGTAATGTAACACACACCCATACAATGCGCACCACCCCGTGACGTTTTTCTCACTCCTACTAGTGAATGTAATGTAACACACACCCATACAATGCGCACCACCCCGTGATGATTTTCTCACTGGTACTAGTGAATGTAATGTAACACACACCCATACAATGCGCACCACCCCGTGATGTTTTTCTCACTCCTTCTAGTGAATGTAATGTAACACACACGCATACAATGAGCACCACCCCGTGATGTTTTTCTCACTCCTACTAGTCAATGTAATGTAACACACACCCATACAATGCGCACCAACCCGTGATGTTTTTCTCACTCCTACTAGTGAATGTAATGTAACACACAACCATACAATGCGCACCACCCCGTGATGTTTTTCTCACTCCTACTAGTGAATGTAATGTAACACACACCCATACAATGCGCACCACCCCGTGATGTTTTTCTCACTCCTACTAGTGAATGTAACGTAACACACAGCCATACAATGCGCACCACCCCGTGATGTTTTTCTCACTCCTACTAGTGAATGTAATGTAACACACACCCATACAATGCGCACCACCCCGTGATGATTTTCTCACTGGTACTAGTGAATGTAATGTAACACACACCCATACAATGCGCACCACCCCGTGATGTTTTTCTCACTCCTACTAGTGAATGTAATGTAACACACACCCATAAAATGAGCACCACCCCGTGATGTTTTTCTCACTCCTACTAGTCAATGTAATGTAACACACACCCATACAATGCGCACCACCCCGTGATGTTTTTCTCACTCCTACTAGTGAATGTAATGTAACACACAACCATACAATGCGAACCACCCCGTGATGTTTTTCTCACTCCTACTAGTGAATGTAATGTAACACACACCCATACAATGCGCACCACCCCGTGATGTTTTTCTCACTCCTACTAGTGAATGTAATGTAACACACACCCATACAATGCGCACCACCCCGTGATGTTTTTCTCACTCCTACTAGTGAATGTAATGTAACACACACGCATACAATGCGCACCACCCCGTGATGTTTTTCTCACTCCTACTAGTGAATGTAATGTAACACACACCCATACAATGCGCACCACCCCGTGATGTTTTTCTCACTCCTACTAGTGAATGTAATGTAACACACACCAATACAATGCGCACCACCCCGTGATGATTTTCTCACTGGTACTAGTGAATGTAATGTAACACACACCCATACAATGCGCACCACCCCGTGATGTTTTTCTCACTCCTACTAGTGAATGTAATGTAACACACACCCATACAATACGCACCACCCCTCGATGTTTTTCAGAAAGCTATCCTACGTTGCCACTGCATGTTCCCTGACCTCCCCATGCTGACCACCCCGCGGTGCTTTTCTCCATCCTACATTGCCACTCACTGCCTATCCTAATTCAGACTCTCCAATTCACACCACCCCGTGATGTTTTTCTCACTCCTAGTAGTGAATGTAATGTAACACACACCAATACAATGCGCACCACACCGTGATGTTTTTCTCACTCCTAGTAGTGAATGTAATGTAACACACACCCATACAATGCGCACCACCCCGTGATGTTTTTCTCACTCCTACTAGTGAATCTAATGTAACACACACCCATTCAATGCGCACCACCCCGCGATGTTTTTCAGAAACCTATCCTACATTGCCACTGCATGTTCCCTGACCTCCCCATGCTGACCACCCCGCGGTGCTTTTCTTCATCCTACATTGCCACTCACTGCCTATCCTAATTCAGACCCTTCGTTTCACACCACCCCGTGCTGTTTTTCTCACTCTTAGAAGTGAATGTAATGTAACACACACCCATACAATGCGCACCACCCCGTGATGTTTTTCTCACTCTTACTAGTGAATGTAATGTAACACACACCCATACAATGCGCACCACCCCGTGATGTTTTTCTCACTCCTACTAGTGAATGTAATGTAACACACACCCATACAATGCGCACCACCCCGTGATGTTTTTCTCACTCCTACTAGTGAATGTAACGTAACACACACCCATACAATGCGCACCACCCCTCGATGTTTTTCAGAATCCTATCCTACATTGCCACTGCATGTTCCCTGACCTCCCCAAGCTGACCACCCCGCGGTGCTTTTCTCCATCCTACATTGCCACTCACTGCCTATCCTAATTCAGACTCTCCGATTCACACCACCCCGTGATGTTTTTCTCACTCCTAGTAGTGAATGTAATGTAACACACACCAATACAATGCGCACCACACCGTGATGTTTTTCTCACTCCTAGTAGTGAATGTAATGTAACACACACCCATACAATGCGCACCACCCCGTGATGTTTTTCTCACTCCTACTAGTGAATGTAATGTAACACACACCCATACAATGCGGACCACCCCGTGATGTTTTTCTCACTCCTGCTAGTGAATGTAATGTAACACACACCCATACAATGCGCACCACCCCGTGATGTTTTTCTCACTCCTACTAGTGAATGTAATGTAACACACACCCATACAATGCGCACCACCCCGTGACGTTTTTCTCACTCCTACTAGTGAATGTAATGTAACACACACCCATACAATGCGCACCACCCCGTGATGATTTTCTCACTGGTACTAGTGAATGTAATGTAACACACACCCATACAATGCGCACCACCCCGTGATGTTTTTCTCACTCCTTCTAGTGAATGTAATGTAACACACACGCATACAATGAGCACCACCCCGTGATTTTTTCTCACTCCTACTAGTTAATGTAATGTAACACACACCCATACAATGCGCACCAACCCGTGATGTTTTTCTCACTCCTACTAGTGAATGTAATGTAACACACAACCATACAATGCGCACCACCCCGTGATGTTTTTCTCACTCCTACTAGTGAATGTAATGTAACACACACCCATACAATGCGCACCGCCCCGTGATGTTTTTCTCACTCCTACTAGTGAATGTAATGTAACACACAGCCATACAATGCGCACCACCCCGTGATGTTTTTCTCACTCCTACTAGTGAATGTAATGTAACACACACCCATACAATGCGCACCACCCCGTGATGTTTTTCGCACTCCTACTAGTGAATGTAATGTAACACACACCCATACAATACGCACCACCCCGCGATGTTTTTCAGAAAGCTATCCTACATTGCCACTGCATGTTCCCTGACCTCCCCATGCTGACCATCCCGCGGTGCTTTTCTCCATCCTACATTGCCACTCACTGCCTATCCTAATTCAGACTCTCCGATTCACACCACCCCGTGATGTTTTTCTCACTCCTAGTAGTGAATGTAATGTAACACACACCCATACAATGCGCACCACCCTGTGATGTTTTTCTCACTCCTAGTAGTGAATGTAATGTAACACACACCCATACAATGCGCACCACCCCGTGATGTTTTTCTCACTCCTACTAGTGAATGTAATGTAACACACACCCATACAATGCGCACCACCCCGTGATGTTTTTCTCACTCCTACTAGTGAATGTAATGTAACACACACCCATACAATGCGGACCACCCCGTGATGTTTTTCTCACTCCTGCTAGTGAATGTAATGTAACACACACCCATACAATGCGCACCACCCCGTGATGTTTTTCTCACTCCTACTAGTGAATGTAATGTAACACACACCCATACAATGCGCACCACCCCGTGACGTTTTTCTCACTCCTACTAGTGAATGTAATGTAACACACACCCATACAATGCGCACCACCCCGTGATGATTTTCTCACTGGTACTAGTGAATGTAATGTAACACACACCCATACAATGCGCACCACCCCGTGATGTTTTTCTCACTCCTTCTAGTGAATGTAATGTAACACACACGCATACAATGAGCACCACCCCGTGATTTTTTCTCACTCCTACTAGTCAATGTAATGTAACACACACCCATACAATGCGCACCAACCCGTGATGTTTTTCTCACTCCTACTAGTGAATGTAATGTAACACACAACCATACAATGCGCACCACCCCGTGATGTTTTTCTCACTCCTACTAGTGAATGTAATGTAACACACACCCATACAATGCGCACCGCCCCGTGATGTTTTTCTCACTCCTACTAGTGAATGTAATGTAACACACAGCCATACAATGTGCACCACCCCGTGATGTTTTTCTCACTCCTACTAGTGAATGTAATGTAACACACACCCATACAATGCGCACCACCCCGTGATGTTTTTCGCACTCCTACTAGTGAATGTAATGTAACACACACCCATACAATACGCACCACCCCGCGATGTTTTTCAGAAAGCTATCCTACATTGCCACTGCATGTTCCCTGACCTCCCCATGCTGACCATCCCGCGGTGCTTTTCTCCATCCTACATTGCCACTCACTGCCTATCCTAATTCAGACTCTCCGATTCACACCACCCCGTGATGTTTTTCTCACTCCTAGTAGTGAATGTAATGTAACACACACCCATACAATGCGCACCACCCTGTGATGTTTTTCTCACTCCTAGTAGTGAATGTAATGTAACACACACCCATACAATGCGCACCACCCCGTGATGTTTTTCTCACTCCTACTAGTGAATGTAATGTAACACACACCCATACAATGCGCACCACCCCGTGATGTTTTTCTCACTCCTACTAGTGAATGTAATGTAACACACACCCATACAATGCGCACCACCCCGTGATGTTTTTCTCACTCCTGCTAGTGAATGTAATGTAACACACACCCATACAATGCGCACCACCCCGTGATGTTTTTCTCACTCCTACTAGTGAATGTAATGTAACACACACCCATACAATGCGCACCACCCCGTGACGTTTTTCTCACTCCTACTAGTGAATGTAATGTAACACACACCCATACAATGCGCACCACCCCGTGATGATTTTCTCACTGGTACTAGTGAATGTAATGTAACACACACCCATACAATGCGCACCACCCCGTGATGTTTTTCTCACTCCTTCTAGTGAATGTAATGTAACACACACGCCTACAATGAGCACCACCCCGTGATTTTTTCTCACTCCTACTAGTCAATGTAATGTAACACACACCCATACAATGCGCACCAACCCGTGATGTTTTTCTCACTCCTACTAGTGAATGTAATGTAACACACAACCATACAATGCGCACCACCCCGTGATGTTTTTCTCACTCCTACTAGTGAATGTAATGTAACACACACCCATACAATGCGCACCGCCCCGTGATGTTTTTCTCACTCCTACTAGTGAATGTAATGTAACACACAGCCATACAATGCGCACCACCCCGTGATGTTTTTCTCACTCCTACTAGTGAATGTAATGTAACACACACCCATACAATGCGCACCACCCCGTGATGTTTTTCGCACTCCTACTAGTGAATGTAATGTAACACACACCCATACAATACGCACCACCCCGCGATGTTTTTCAGAAAGCTATCCTACATTGCCACTGCATGTTCCCTGACCTCCCCATGCTGACCATCCCGCGGTGCTTTTCTCCATCCTACATTGCCACTCACTGCCTATCCTAATTCAGACTCTCCGATTCACACCACCCCGTGATGTTTTTCTCACTCCTAGTAGTGAATGTAATGTAACACACACCCATACAATGCGCACCACCCTGTGATGTTTTTCTCACTCCTAGTAGTGAATGTAATGTAACACACACCCATACAATGCGCACCACCCCGTGATGTTTTTCTCACTCCTACTAGTGAATGTAATGTAACACACACCCATACAATGCGCACCACCCCGTGATGTTTTTCTCACTCCTACTAGTGAATGTAATGTAACACACACCCATACAATGCGCACCACCCCGTGATGTTTTTCTCACTACTACTAGTGAATGTAATGTAACACACACACATACAATGCGCAAGACCCCGTGATGTTTTTCTCACCCCTACTAGTGAATGTAATGTAACACACACCCATACAATGCGCACCACTCCGTGATGTTTTTGTCTCTCCTACTAGTGAATGTAATGTAACACACACCCATACAATGCGCACCACCCCGTGATGTTTTTCTCACTCCTACTAGTGAATGTAATGTAACTCACACCCACACAATGCGCACCACCCCGCGATGTTTTTCAGAAACCTATCCTACATTGCCACTGCATGTTCCCTGACCTCCCCATGCTGACCACCCCGCGGTGCTTTTCTCCATCCTACATTGCCAATCACTGCCTATCCTAATTCAGAACCTCCGATTCACACCACCCCGTGATGTTTTTCTCACTCCTACTAGTGAATCTAATGTAACACACACCCATTCAATGCGCACCACCCCGCGATGTTTTTCAGAAACCTATCCTACATTGCCACTGCATGTTCCCTGACCTCCCCATGCTGACCACCCCGCGGTGCTTTTCTTCATCCTACATTGCCACTCACTGCCTATCCTAATTCAGACCCTTCGTTTCACACCACCCCGTGCTGTTTTTCTCACTCGTAGAAGTGAATGTAATGTAACACACACCCATACAATGCGCACCACCCCGTGATGTTTTTCTCACTCTTACTAGTGAATGTAATGTAACACACACCCATACAATGCGCACCACCCCGTGATGTTTTTCTCACTCCTACTAGTGAATGTAATGTAACACACACCCATACAATGCGCACCACCCCGTGATGTTTTTCTCACTCCTACTAGTGAATGTAACGTAACACACACCCATACAATGCGCACCACCCCTCGATGTTTTTCAGAATCCTATCCTACATTGCCACTGCATGTTCCCTGACCTCCCCAAGCTGACCACCCCGCGGTGCTTTTCTCCATCCTACATTGCCACTCACTGCCTATCCTACTTCAGACCCTCCGAATCACACCCCCCCGTGATGTTTTTCTCACTCCTACTAGTCAATGTAATGTAACACACACCCATACAATGCGCACCACCCCTTGATGTTTTTCTCACTCCTACTAGTCAATGTAATGTAACACACACCCATACAATGCGCACCACCCCGTGATGTTTTTCTCACTCCTACTAGTGAATGTAATGTAACACACAACCATACAATGCGCACCACCCCGTGATGTTTTTTTCACTCCTACTAGTGAATGTAATGTAACACACACCCATACAATGCGCACCACCCCGTGATGTTTTTCTCACTCCTACTAGTGAATGTAATGTAACACACACGCATACAATGCGCACCACCCCGTGATGTTTTTCTCACTCCTACTAGTGAATGTAATGTAACACACATCCATACAATGCGCACCACCCCGTGATGTTTTTCTCACTCCTACTAGTGTATGTAATGTAACACACACCCATACAATGCGCACCACCCCGTGATGTTTTTCTCACTCCTACTAGTGAATGTAATGTAACACACACCCATACAATGCGCACCACCCCGTGATGATTTTCTCACTGGTACTAGTGAATGTAATGTAACACACACCCATACAATGCGCACCACCCTGTGATGTTTTTCTCACTCCTACTAGTGAATGTAATGTAACACACACCCATACAATACGCACCACCCCTCGATGTTTTTCAGAAAGCTATCCTACATTGCCACTGCATGTTCCCTGACCTCCCCATGCTGACCACCCCGCGGTGCTTTTCTCCATCCTACATTGCCACTCACTGCCTATCCTAATTCAGACTCTCCGATTCACACCACCCCGTGATGTTTTTCTCACTCCTAGTAGTGAATGTAATGTAACACACACCAATACAATGCGCACCACACCGTGATGTTTTTCTCACTCCTAGTAGTGAATGTAATGTAACACACACCCATACAATGCGCACCACCCCGTGATGTTTTTCTCACTCCTTCTAGTGAATGTAATGTAACACACACCCATACAATGCGCACCACCCCGTGATGTTTTTCTCACTCCTACTAGTGAATGTAATGTAACACACACCCATACAATGCGCACCACCCCGTGATGTTTTTCTCACTCCTACTAGTGAATGTAATGTAACACACACCCATACAATGCGCACCACCCCGTGATGTTTTTCTCACTCCTACTAGTGAATGTAATGTAACACACACCCATACAATGCGCACCACCCCGTGATGATTTTCTCACTGGTACTAGTGAATGTAATGTAACACACACCCATACAATGCGCACCACCCCGTGATGTTTTTCTCACTCCTTCTAGTGAATGTAATGTAACACACACGCATACAATGAGCACCACCCCGTGATGTTTTTCTCACTCCTACTAGTCAATGTAATGTAACACACACCCATACAATGCGCACCAACCCGTGATGTTTTTCTCACTCCTACTAGTGAATGTAATGTAACACACAACCATACAATGCGCACCACCCCGTGATGTTTTTCTCACTCCTACTAGTGAATGTAATGTAACACACACCCATACAATGCGCACCACCCCGTGATGTTTTTCTCACTCCTACTAGTGAATGTAACGTAACACACAGCCATACAATGCGCACCACCCCGTGATGTTTTTCTCACTCCTACTAGTGAATGTAATGTAACACACACCCATACAATGCGCACCACCCCGTGATGATTTTCTCACTGGTACTAGTGAATGTAATGTAACACACACCCATACAATGCGCACCACCCCGTGATGTTTTTCTCACTCCTACTAGTGAATGTAATGTAACACACACCCATAAAATGAGCACCACCCCGTGATGTTTTTCTCACTCCTACTAGTCAATGTAATGTAACACACACCCATACAATGCGCACCACCCCGTGATGTTTTTCTCACTCCTACTAGTGAATGTAATGTAACACACACCCATACAATGCGAACCACCCCGTGATGTTTTTCTCACTCCTACTAGTGAATGTAATGTAACACACACCCATACAATGCGCACCACCCCGTGATGTTTTTCTCACTCCTACTAGTGAATGTAATGTAACACACACCCATACAATGCGCACCACCCCGTGATGTTTTTCTCACTCCTACTAGTGAATGTAATGTAACACACACGCATACAATGCGCACCACCACGTGATGTTTTTCTCACTCCTACTAGTGAATGTAATGTAACACACACCCATACAATGCGCACCACCCCGTGATGTTTTTCTCACTCCTACTAGTGAATGTAATGTAACACACACCCATACAATGCGCACCACCCCGTGATGATTTTCTCACTGGTACTAGTGAATGTAATGTAACACACACCCATACAATGCGCACCACCCCGTGATGTTTTTCTCACTCCTACTAGTGAATGTAATGTAACACACACCCATACAATACGCACCACCCCTCGATGTTTTTCAGAAAGCTATCCTACATTGCCACTGCATGTTCCCTGACCTCCCCATGCTGACCACCCCGCGGTGCTTTTCTCCATCCTACATTGCCACTCACTGCCTATCCTAATTCAGACTCTCCAATTCACACCACCCCGTGATGTTTTTCTCACTCCTAGTAGTGAATGTAATGTAACACACACCAATACAATGCGCACCACACCGTGATGTTTTTCTCACTCCTAGTAGTGAATGTAATGTAACACACACCCATACAATGCGCACCACCCCGTGATGTTTTTCTCACTCCTACTAGTGAATCTAATGTAACACACACCCATTCAATGCGCACCACCCCGCGATGTTTTTCAGAAACCTATCCTACATTGCCACTGCATGTTCCCTGACCTCCCCATGCTGACCACCCCGCGGTGCTTTTCTTCATCCTACATTGCCACTCACTGCCTATCCTAATTCAGACCCTTCGTTTCACACCACCCCGTGCTGTTTTTCTCACTCGTAGAAGTGAATGTAATGTAACACACACCCATACAATGCGCACCACCCCGTGATGTTTTTCTCACTCTTACTAGTGAATGTAATGTAACACACACCCATACAATGCGCACCACCCCGTGATGTTTTTCTCACTCCTACTAGTGAATGTAATGTAACACACACCCATACAATGCGCACCACCCCGTGATGTTTTTCTCACTCCTACTAGTGAATGTAACGTAACACACACCCATACAATGCGCACCACCCCTCGATGTTTTTCAGAATCCTATCCTACATTGCCACTGCATGTTCCCTGACCTCCCCAAGCTGACCACCCCGCGGTGCTTTTCTCCATCCTACATTGCCACTCACTGCCTATCCTACTTCAGACCCTCCGAATCACACCCCCCCGTGATGTTTTTCTCACTCCTACTAGTCAATGTAATGTAACACACACCCATACAATGCGCACCACCCCTTGATGTTTTTCTCACTCCTACTAGTCAATGTAATGTAACACACACCCATACAATGCGCACCACCCCGTGATGTTTTTCTCACTCCTACTAGTGAATGTAATGTAACACACAACCATACAATGCGCACCACCCCGTGATGTTTTTTTCACTCCTACTAGTGAATGTAATGTAACACACACCCATACAATGCGCACCACCCCGTGATGTTTTTCTCACTCCTACTAGTGAATGTAATGTAACACACACGCATACAATGCGCACCACCCCGTGATGTTTTTCTCACTCCTACTAGTGAATGTAATGTAACACACATCCATACAATGCGCACCACCCCGTGATGTTTTTCTCACTCCTACTAGTGTATGTAATGTAACACACACCCATACAATGCGCACCACCCCGTGATGTTTTTCTCACTCCTACTAGTGAATGTAATGTAACACACACCCATACAATGCGCACCACCCCGTGATGATTTTCTCACTGGTACTAGTGAATGTAATGTAACACACACCCATACAATGCGCACCACCCTGTGATGTTTTTCTCACTCCTACTAGTGAATGTAATGTAACACACACCCATACAATACGCACCACCCCTCGATGTTTTTCAGAAAGCTATCCTACATTGCCACTGCATGTTCCCTGACCTCCCCATGCTGACCACCCCGCGGTGCTTTTCTCCATCCTACATTGCCACTCACTGCCTATCCTAATTCAGACTCTCCGATTCACACCACCCCGTGATGTTTTTCTCACTCCTAGTAGTGAATGTAATGTAACACACACCAATACAATGCGCACCACACCGTGATGTTTTTCTCACTCCTAGTAGTGAATGTAATGTAACACACACCCATACAATGCGCACCACCCCGTGATGTTTTTCTCACTCCTTCTAGTGAATGTAATGTAACACACACCCATACAATGCGCACCACCCCGTGATGTTTTTCTCACTCCTACTAGTGAATGTAATGTAACACACACCCATACAATGCGCACCACCCCGTGATGTTTTTCTCACTCCTACTAGTGAATGTAATGTAACACACACCCATACAATGCGCACCACCCCGTGACGTTTTTCTCACTCCTACTAGTGAATGTAATGTAACACACACCCATACAATGCGCACCACCCCGTGATGATTTTCTCACTGGTACTAGTGAATGTAATGTAACACACACCCATACAATGCGCACCACACCGTGATGTTTTTCTCACTCCTTCTAGTGAATGTAATGTAACACACACGCATACAATGAGCACCACCCCGTGATGTTTTTCTCACTCCTACTAGTCAATGTAATGTAACACACACCCATACAATGCGCACCAACCCGTGATGTTTTTCTCACTCCTACTAGTGAATGTAATGTAACACACAACCATACAATGCGCACCACCCCGTGATGTTTTTCTCACTCCTACTAGTGAATGTAATGTAACACACACCCATACAATGCGCACCACCCCGTGATGTTTTTCTCACTCCTACTAGTGAATGTAACGTAACACACAGCCATACAATGCGCACCACCCCGTGATGTTTTTCTCACTCCTACTAGTGAATGTAATGTAACACACACCCATACAATGCGCACCACCCCGTGATGATTTTCTCACTGGTACTAGTGAATGTAATGTAACACACACCCATACAATGCGCACCACCCCGTGATGTTTTTCTCACTCCTACTAGTGAATGTAATGTAACACACACCCATAAAATGAGCACCACCCCGTGATGTTTTTCTCACTCCTACTAGTCAATGTAATGTAACACACACCCATACAATGCGCACCACCCCGTGATGTTTTTCTCACTCCTACTAGTGAATGTAATGTAACACACACCCATACAATGCGAACCACCCCGTGATGTTTTTCTCACTCCTACTAGTGAATGTAATGTAACACACACCCATACAATGCGCACCACCCCGTGATGTTTTTCTCACTCCTACTAGTGAATGTAATGTAACACACACCCATACAATGCGCACCACCCCGTGATGATTTTCTCACTGGTACTAGTGAATGTAATGTAACACACACCCATACAATGCGCACCACCCCGTGATGTTTTTCTCACTCCTACTAGTGAATGTAATGTAACACACACCCATACAATACGCACCACCCCTCGATGTTTTTCAGAAAGCTATCCTACATTGCCACTGCATGTTCCCTGACCTCCCCATGCTGACCACCCCGCGGTGCTTTTCTCCATCCTACATTGCCACTCACTGCCTATCCTAATTCAGACTCTCCAATTCACACCACCCCGTGATGTTTTTCTCACTCCTAGTAGTGAATGTAATGTAACACACACCAATACAATGCGCACCACACCGTGATGTTTTTCTCACTCCTAGCAGTGAATGTAATGTAACACACACCCATACAATGCGCACCACCCCGTGATGTTTTTCTCACTCCTACTAGTGAATGTAATGTAACACACACCCATACAATGCGCACCACCCCGTGATGTTTTTCTCACTCCTACTAGTGAATGTAATGTAACACACACCCATACAATGCGCACCACCCCGTGATGTTTTTCTCACTCCTACTAGTGAATGTAATGTAACACACACCCATACAATGCGCACCACCCCGTGACGTTTTTCTCACTCCTACTAGTGAATGTAATGTAACACACACCCATACAATGCGCACCACCCCGTGATGATTTTCTCACTGGTACTAGTGAATGTAATGTAACACACACCCATACAATGCGCACCACCCCGTGATGTTTTCCTCACTCCTTCTAGTGAATGTAATGTAACACACACGCATACAATGAGCACAACCCCGTGATTTTTTCTCACTCCTACTAGTCAATGTAATGTAACACACACCCATAAAATGCGCACCAACCCGTGATGTTTTTCTCACTCCTACTAGTGAATGTAATGTAACACACAACCATACAATGCGCACCACCCCGTGATGTTTTTCTCACTCCTACTAGTGAATGTAATGTAACACACACCCATACAATGCGCACCACCCCGTGATGATTTTCTCACTCCTACTAGTGAATGTAATGTAACACACAGCCATACAATGCGCACCACCCCGTGATGTTTTTCTCACTCCTACTAGTGAATGTAATGTAACACACACCCATACAATGCGCACCACCCCGTGATGTTTTTCGCACTCCTACTAGTGAATGTAATGTAACACACACCCATACAATACGCACCACCCCGCGATGTTTTTCAGAAAGCTATCCTACATTGCCACTGCATGTTCCCTGACCTCACCATGCTGACCATCCCGTGGTGCTTTTCTCCATCCTACATTGCCACTCACTGCCTATCCTAATTCAGACTCTCCGATTCACACCACCCCGTGATGTTTTTCTCACTCCTAGTAGTGAATGTAATGTAACACACACCCATACAATGCGCACCACCCTGTGATGTTTTTCTCACTCCTAGTAGTGAATGTAATGTAACACACACCCATACAATGCGCACCACCCCGTGATGTTTTTCTCACTCCTACTAGTGAATGTAATGTAACACACACCCATACAATGCGCACCACCCCGTGATGTTTTTCTCACTCCTACTAGTGAATGTAATGTAACACACACCCATACAATGCGCACCACCCCGTGATGTTTTTCTCACTCCTACTAGTGAATGTAATGTAACACACACCCATACAATGCGCAAGACCCCGTGATGTTTTTCTCACTCCTACTAGTGAATGTAATGTAACACACACCCATACAATGCGCACCACTCCGTGATGTTTTTCTCTCTCCTACTAGTGAATGTAATGTAACACACACCCATACAATGCGCACGACCCCGTGATGTTTTTCTCACTCCTACTAGTGAATGTAATGTAACTCACACCCATACAATGCGCACCACCCCGCGATGTTTTTCAGAAACCTATCCTACATTGCCACTGCATGTTCCCTGACCTCCCCATGCTGACCACCCCGCGGTGCTTTTCTCCATCCTACATTGCCAATCACTGCCTATCCTAATTCAGAACCTCCGATTCACACCACCCCGTGATGTTTTTCTCACTCCTACTAGTGAATCTAATGTAACACACACCCATTCAATGCGCACCACCCCGCGATGTTTTTCAGAAACCTATCCTACATTGCCACTGCATGTTCCCTGACCTCCCCATGCTGACCACCCCGCGGTGCTTTTCTTCATCCTACATTGCCACTCACTGCCTATCCTAATTCAGACCCTTCGTTTCACACCACCCCGTGCTGTTTTTCTCACTCGTAGAAGTGAATGTAATGTAACACACACCCATACAATGCGCACCACCCCGTGATGTTTTTCTCACTCTTACTAGTGAATGTAATGTAACACACACCCGTACAATGCGCACCACCCCGTGATGTTTTTCTCACTCCTACTAGTGAATGTAATGTAACACACACCCATACAATGCGCACCACCCCGTGATGTTTTTTTCACTCCTACTAGTGAATGTAACGTAACACACACCCATACAATGCGCACCACCCCTCGATGTTTTTCAGAATCCTATCCTACATTGCCACTGCATGTTCCCTGACCTCCCCAAGCTGACCACCCCGCGGTGCTTTCCTCCATCCTACATTGCCACTCACTGCCTATCCTACTTCAGACCCTCCGAATCACACCCCCCCATGATGTTTTTCTCACTCCTACTAGTCAATGTAATGTAACACACACCCATACAATGCGCACCACCCCTTGATGTTTTTCTCACTCCTACTAGTCAATGTAATGTAACACACACCCATACAATGCGCACCACCCCGTGATGTTTTTCTCACTCCTACTAGTGAATGTAATGTAACACACAACCATACAATGCGCACCACCCCGTGATGTTTTTTTCACTCCTACTAGTGAATGTAATGTAACACACACCCATACAATGCGCAGCACCCCGTGATGTTTTTCTCACTCCTACTAGTGAATGTAATGTAACACACATCCATACAATGCGCACCACCCCGTGATGTTTTTCTCACTCCTACTAGTGTATGTAATGTAACACACACCCATACAATGCGCACCACCCCGTGATGTTTTTCTCACTCCTACTAGTGAATGTAATGTAACACACACCCATACAATGCGCACCACTCCGTGATGATTTTCTCACTGGTACTAGTGAATGTAATGTAACACACACCCATACAATGCGCACCACCCCGTGATGTTTTTCTCACTCCTACTAGTGAATGTAATGTAACACACACCCATACAATACGCACCAACCCTCGATGTTTTTCAGAAAGCTATCCTACATTGCCACTGCATGTTCCCTGACCTCCCCATGCTGACCACCCCGCGGTGCTTTTCTCCATCCTACATTGCCACTCACTGCCTATCCTAATTCAGACTCTCCGATTCACACCACCCCGTGATGTTTTTCTCACTCCTAGTAGTGAATGTAATGCAACACACACCAATACAATGCGCACCACACCGTGATGTTTTTCTCACTCCTAGTAGTGAATGTAATGTAACACACACCCATACAATGCGCACCACCCCGTGATGTTTTTCTCACTCCTACTAGTGAATGTAATGTAACACACACCCATACAATGCGCACCACCCCGTGATATTTTTCTCACTCCTACTAGTGAATGTAATGTAACACACACCCATACAATGCGCACCACCCCGTGATGTTTTTCTCACTCCTACTAGTGAATGTAATGTAACACACACCCATACAATGCGCACCACCCCGTGACGTTTTTCTCACTCCTAATAGTGAATGTAATGTAACACACACCCATACAATGCGCACCACCCCGTGATGATTTTCTCACTGGTACTAGTGAATGTAATGTAACACACACCCATACAATGCGCACCACCCCGTGATGTTTTTCTCACTCTTTCCAGTGAATGTAATGTAACACACACGCATACAATGAGCACCACCCCGTGATGTTTTTCTCACTCCTACTAGTCAATGTAATGTAACACACACCCATACAATGCGCACCAAACCGTGATGTTTTTCTCACTCCTACTAGTGAATGTAATGTAACACACAACCATACAATGCGCACCACCCCGTGATGTTTTTCTCACTCCTACTAGTGAATGTAATGTAACACACACCCATGCAATGCGCACCACCCCGTGATGTTTTTCTCACTCCTACTAGTGAATGTAATGTAACACACAGCCATACAATGCGCACCACCCCGTGATGTTTTTCTCACTCCTACTAGTGAATGTAATGTAACACACACCCATACAATGCGCACCACCCCGTGATGTTTTTCGCACTCCTACTAGTGAATGTAATGTAACACACACCCATACAATACGCACCACCCCGCGATGTTTTTCAGAAAGCTATCCTACTTTGCCACTGCATGTTCCCTGACCTCCCCATGCTGACCACCCCGCGGTGCTTTTCTCCATCCTACATTGCCACTCACTGCCTACCCTAATTCAGACTCTCCGATTCACACCACCCCGTGATGTTTTTCTCACTCCTACTAATGAATGTAATGTAACACACAGCCATACAATGCGCACCACCCCGTGATGTTTTTCTCACTCCTAGTAGTGAATGAAATGTAGCACACACCCATACAATGCGCACCACCCCGTGATGTTTTTCTCACTCCTACTAGTGAATGTAATGTAACACACACCCATACAATGCGCACCACCCCGTGATGTTTTTCTCACTCCTACTAGTGAATGTAATGTAACACACACCCATACAATGCACAAGACCCCGTGATGTTTTTCTCACTCCTACTAGTGAATGTAATGTAACACACACCCATACAATGCGCACCACTCCGTGATGTTTTTCTCTCTCCTACTAGTGAATGTAATGTAACACACACCCATACAATGCGCACCACAGCGTGATGTTTTTCTCACTCCTACTAGTGAATGTAATGTAACTCACACCCATACAATGCGCACCACCCCGCGATGTTTTTCAGAAACCTATCCTACATTGCCACTGCATGTTCCCTGACCTCCCCATGCTGACCACCCCGCGGTGCTTTTCTCCATCCTACATTGCCAATCACTGCCTATCCTAATTCAGAACCTCCGATTCACACCACCCCGTGATGTTTTTCTCACTCCTACTAGTGAATCTAATGTAACACACACCCATTCAATGCGCACCACACCGTGATGTTTTTCTCACTCCTACTAATGAATGTAATGTAACACACAGCCATACAATGCGCACCACCCCGTGATGTTTTTCTCACTCCTAGTAGTGAATGTAATGTAGCACACACCCATACAATGCGCACCACCCCGTGATGTTTTTCTCACTCCTACTAGTGAATGTAATGTAACACACACCCATACAATGCGCACCACCCCGTGATGTTTTTCTCACTCCTACTAGTGAATGTAATGTAACACACACCCATACAATGCACAAGACCCCGTGATGTTTTTCTCACTCCTACTAGTGAATGTAATGTAACACACACCCATACAATGCGCACCACTCCGTGATGTTTTTCTCTCTCCTACTAGTGAATGTAATGTAACACACACCCATACAATGCGCACCACAGCGTGATGTTTTTCTCACTCCTACTAGTGAATGTAATGTAACTCACACCCATACAATGCGCACCACCCCGCGATGTTTTTCAGAAACCTATCCTACATTGCCACTGCATGTTCCCTGACCTCCCCATGCTGACCACCCCGCGGTGCTTTTCTCCATCCTACATTGCCACTCACTGCCTATCCTAATTCAGACCCTTCGATTCACACCACCCCGTGATGTTTTTCTCACTCGTAGTAGTGAATGTAATGTAACACACACCCATGCAATGCGCACCACACCGTGATGTTTTTCTCACTCTTACTAGTGAATGTAATGTAACACACACCCATACAATGCGCACCACCCCGTGATGTTTTTCTCACTCCTACTAGTGAATGTAATGTAACACACACCCATACAATGCGCACCACCCCGTGATGTTTTTCTCACTCCTACTAGTGAATGTAATGTAACACACACCCATACAATTCGCACCACCCCTCGATGTTTTTCAGAAACCTATCCTACATTGCCACTGCATGTTCCCTGACCTCCCCAAGCTGACCACCCCGCGGTGCTTTTCTCCATCCTACATTGCCACTCACTGCCTATCCTACTTCAGACCCTCCGAATCACACCCCCCCGTGATGTTTTTCTCACTCCTACTAGTCAATGTAATGTAACACACACCCATACAATGCGCACCACCCCGTGATGTTTTTCTCACTCCTACTATTCAATGTAATGTAACACACACCCATACAATGCGCACCACCCCGTGATGTTTTTCTCACTCCTACTAGTGAATGTAATGTAACACACACCCATACAATGCGCACCACCCAGTGATGTTTTTTTCACTCCTACTAGTGAATGTAATGTAACACACACCCATACATTGCGCACCACCCCGTGATGTTTTTCTCACTCCTACTAGTGAATGTAATGTAACACACACCCATACAATGCGCACCACCCCGTGATGTTTTTCTCACTCCTACTAGTGAATGTAATGTAACACACACCCATACAATGCGCACCACCCCGTGATGTTTTTCTCACTCCTACTAGTGAATGTAATGTAACACAGAACCATACAATGCGCACCACCCCGTGATGCTTTTCTCACTCCTACTAGTGAATCTAATGTAACACACACCCATACAATGCGCACCACCCCGTGATGTTTTTCTCACTCCTATTGGTGAATGTAATGTAACACACACCCATACAATGCGCACCACCAAGTGATGTTTTTCTCACTCCTCCTAGTGAATGTAATGTAACGCACACCCATACAATGCGCACCACCCCGTGATGTTTTTCTCACTCCTACTAGTGAATGTAATGTAACACACACCCATACAATGGGCACCACCCCGTGATGTTTTTCTCACTCCTACTAGTGAATGTAATGTAACACACACCCATACAATGCGCACCACCCCGTGATGTTTTTCTCACTCCTACTAGTGAATGTAATGTAACACACACCCATACAATGCGCACCACACCGCGATGTTTTTGAGAAACCTACCCTACATTGCCACTGCATGTTCCCTGACCTCCCCATGATGACCACCCCGCGGTGCTTTTCACCATCCTACATTGCCACTCACTGCCTATCCTAATTCAGACCCTCCGATTCACACCACCACGTGATGTTTTTCACACTCCTAGTAGTGAATGTAATGTAACACACACCCATACAATGCGCACCACCCCGTGATGTTTTTCTCACTCCTACTAGTGAATGTAATGTAACACACACCCATACAATGCGCACCACCCCGTGATGTTTTTCTCACTCCTACTAGTGAATGTAATGTAACATACACCCATACAATGCGCACCACCCCGTGATGTTTTTCTCACTCCTACTAGTGAATGTAATGTAACACACACCCATACAATGCGCACCACTCCGTGATGTTTTTCTCCCTCCTACTAGTGAATGTAATGTAACACACACCCATACAATGCGCACCACCCCGTGATGTTTTTCTCACTCCTACTAGTGAATGTAATGTAACACACACCCATACAATGCGCACCACCCCGTGATGTTTTTCTCACTCCTACTAGTGAATGTAATGTAACACACACCCATACAATGCGCACCACCCGTGATGTTTTTCTCACTCCTACTAGTGAATGTAATGTAACACACACCCATACAATGCGCACCACACCGCGATGTTTTTGAGAAACCTACCCTACATTGCCACTGCATGTTCCCTGACCTCCCCATGCTGACCACCCCGCGGTGCTTTTCTCCATCCTACATTGCCACTCACTGACTATCCTAATTCAGACCCTCCGATTCACACCACCCCGTGATGTTTTTCTCACTCCTAGTAGTGAATGTAATGTAACACACACCCATACAATGCGCACGACCCCGTGATGTTTTTCTCACTCCTACTAGTGAATGTAATGTAACACACACCCATACAATGCGCACCACCCGTGATGTTTTTCTCACTCCTACTAGTGAATGTAATGTAACACACACCCATACAATACGCACCACCCCGCGATGTTTTTCAGAAAGCTATCCTACATTGCCACTGCATGTTCCCTGACCTCCCCATGCTGACCATCCCGCGGTGCTTTTCTCCATCCTACATTGCCACTCACTGCCTATCCTAATTCAGACTCTCCGATTCACACCACCCCGTGATGTTTTTCTCACTCCTAGTAGTGAATGTAATGTAACACACACCCATACAATGCGCACCACCCCGTGATGTTTTTCTCACTCCTAGTAGTGAATGTAATGTAACACACACCCATACAATGCGCACCACCCCGTGATGTTTTTCTCACTCCTACTAGTGAATGTAATGTAACACACACCCATACAATGCGCACCACCCCGTGATGTTTTTCTCACTCCTACTAGTGAATGTAATGTAACACACACCCATACAATGCGCACCACCCCGTGATGTTTTTCTCACTCCTTCTAGTGAATGTAATGTAACACACACCCATACAATGCGCAAGACCCCGTGATGTTTTTCTCACTCCTACTAGTGAATGTAATGTAACACACACCCATACAATGCGCACCACTCCGTGATGTTTTTCTCTCTCCTACTAGTGAATGTAATGTAACACACACCCATACAATGCGCACCACCCCGTGATGTTTTTCTCACTCCTACTAGTGAATGTAATGTAACTCACACCCATACAATGCGCACCACCCCGCGATGTTTTTCTGAAACCTATCCTACATTGCCACTGCATGTTCCCTGACCTCCCCATGCTGACCACCCCGCGGTGCTTTTCTCCATCCTACATTGCCAATCACTGCCTATCCTAATTCAGAACCTCCGATTCACACCACCCCGTGATGTTTTTCTCACTCCTACTAGTGAATCTAATGTAACACACACCAATTCAATGCGCACCACCCCGCGATGTTTTTCAGAAACCTATCCTACATTGCCACTGCATGTTCCCTGACCTCCCCATGCTGATCACCCCACGGTGCTTTTCTCCATCCTACATTGCCACTCACTGCCTATCCTAATTCAGACCCTTCGTTTCACACCACCCCGTGCTGTTTTTCTCACTCGTAGAAGTGAATGTAATGTAACACACACCCATACAATACGCACCACCCCGTGATGTTTTTCTCAGTCCTACTAGTGAATGTAACGTAACACACACCCATACAATGCGCACTACCCCGTGATGTTTTTCTCACTCCTACTAGTGAATGTAATGTAACACACACCCATACAATGCGCACCACCCATCGATGTTTTTCAGAATCCTATCCTACATTGCCACTGCATGTTCCCTGACCTCCCCAAGCTGACCACCCCGCGGTGCTTTTCTCCATCCTACATTGCCACTCACTGCCTATCCTACTTCAGACCCTCCGAATCACACCCCCCCGTGATGTTTTTCTCACTCCTACTAGTCAATGTAATGTAACACACACCCATACAATGCGCACCACCCTGTGATGTTTTTCTCACTCCTACTAGTCAATGTAATGTAACACACACCCATACAATGCGCACCACCCCGTGATGTTTTTCTCACTCCTACTAGTGAATGTAATGTAACACACACCCATACAATGCGCACCACCCCGTGATGTTTTTCTCACTCCTACTAGTGAATGTAATGTAACACACACCCATACAATGCGCACCACCCCGTGATGTTTTTCTCACTCCTACTAGTGAATGTAATGTAACACACACCCATACAATGCGCACCACCCCGTGATGTTTTTCTCACTCCTACTAGTGAATGTAATGTAACACACACCCATACAATGCGCACCACCCCGTGATGTTTTTCTCACTCCTACTAGGGAATGTAATGTAACACACACCCATACAATGCGCACCACCCCGTGATGTTTTTCTCACTCCTACTAGTGAATGTAATGTAACACACACCCATACAATGCGCACCACCCCGTGATGTTTTTCTCACTCCTACTAGTGAATGTAATGTAACACACACCCATACAATGCGCACCACCCCGTGATGTTTTTCTCACTCCTACTAGTGAATGTAATGTAACACACACCCATACAATGCGCACCACCCCGTGATGTTTTTCTCACTCCTACTAGTGAATGTAATGTCACACACACCCATACAATGCGCACCACTCCGTGATGATTTTCTCACTGGTACTAGTGAATGTAATGTAACAAACACCCATACAATGCGCACCACCCCGTGATGTTTTTCTCACTCCTACTAGTGAATGTAATGTAACACACACCCATACAATACGCACCAACCCTCGATGTTTTTCAGAAAGCTATCCTACATTGCCACTGCATGTTCCCTGACCTCCCCATGCTGACCACCCCGCGGTGCTTTTCTCCATCCTACATTGCCACTCACTGCCTATCCTAATTCAGACTCTCCGATTCACACCACCCCGTGGTGTTTTTCTCACTCCTAGTAGTGAATGTAATGTAACACACACCAATACAATGCGCACCACACCGTGATGTTTTTCTCACTCCTAGTAGTGAATGTAATGTAACACACACCCATACAATGCGCACCACCCCGTGATGTTTTTCTCACTCCTACTAGTGAATGTAATGTAACACACACCCATACAATGCGCACCACCCCGTGATATTTTTCTCACTCCTACTAGTGAATGTAATGTAACACACACCCATACAATGCGCACCACCCCGTGATGTTTTTCTCACTCCTACTAGTGAATGTAATGTAACACACACCCATACAATGCGCACCACCCCGTGACGTTTTTCTCACTCCTAATAGTGAATGTAATGTAACACACAACCATACAATGCGCACCACCCCGTGATGATTTTCTCACTGGTACTAGTGAATGTAATGTAACACACACCCATACAATGCGCACCACCCCGTGATGTTTTTCTCACTCCTTCCAGTGAATGTAATGTAACACACACGCATACAATGAGCACCACCCCGTGATGTTTTTCTCACTCCTACTAGTCAATGTAATGTAACACACACCCATACAATGCGCACCAACACGTGATGTTTTTCTCACTCCTACTAGTGAATGTAATGTAACACACAACCATACAATGCGCACCACCCCGTGATGTTTTTCTCACTCCTACTAGTGAATGTAATGTAACACACACCCATACAATGCGCACCACCCCGTGATGTTTTTCTCACTCCTACTAGTGAATGTAATGTAACACACAGCCATACAATGCGCACCACCCCGTGATGTTTTTCTCACTCCTACTAGTGAATGTAATGTAACACACACCCATACAATGCGCACCACCCCGTGATGTTTTTCGCACTCCTACTAGTGAATGTAATGTAACACACACCCATACAATATGCACCACCCCGCGTTTTTTTTCAGAAAGCTATCCTACATTGCCACTGCATGTTCCTTGACCTCCCCATGCTGACCACCCCGCGGTGCTTTTCTCCATCCTACTTTGCCACTCACTGCCTATCCTAATTCAGACTCTCCGATTCACACCACCCCGTGATGTTTTTCTCACTCCTACTAATGAATGTAATGTAACACACAGCCATACAATGCGCACCACCCCGTGATGTTTTTCTCACTCCTAGTAGTGAATGTAATGTAGCACACACCCATACAATGCGCACCACCCCGTGATGTTTTTCTCACTCCTACTAGTGAATGTAATGTAACACACACCCATACAATGCGCACCACCCCGTGATGTTTTTCTCACTCCTACTAGTGAATGTAATGTAACACACACCCATACAATGCGCACCACCCCGTGATGTTTTTCTCACTCCTACTAGTGAATGTAATGTAACACACACCCATACAATGCGCAAGACCCCGTGATGTTTTTCTCACTCCTACTAGTGAATGTAATGTAACACACACCTATACAATGCGCACCACTCCGTGATGTTTTTCTCTCTCCTACTAGTGAATGTAATGTAACACACACCCATACGATGCGCACCACCCCGTGAAGTTTTTCTCACTCCTACTAGTGAATGTAATGTAACTCACACCCATACAATGCGCACCACCCGCGATGTTTTTCAGAAACCTATCCTACATTGCCACTGCATGTTCCCTGACCTCCCCAAGCTGACCACCCCGCGGTGCTTTTCTCCATCCTACATTGCCACTCACTGCCTATCCTAATTCAGACCCTTCGATTCACACCACCCCGTGATGTTTTTCTCACTCGTAGTAGTGAATGTAATGTAACACACACCCATACAATGCGCACCACCCCGTGATGTTTTTCTCACTCTTACTAGTGAATGTAATGTAACACACACCCATACAATGCGCACCACCCCGTGATGTTTTTCTCACTCCTACTAGTGAATGTAATGTAACACACACCCATACAATGCGCACCACCCCGTGATGTTTTTCTCACTCCTACTAGTGAATGTAACGTAACACACACCCATACAATGCGCACCACCCCTCGAAGTTTTTCAGAAACCTATTCTACATTGCCACTGCATGTTCCCTGACCTCCCCAAGCTGACCACCCCGCGGTGCTTTTCTCCATCCTACATTGCCACTCACTGCCTATCCTACTTCAGACCCTCCGAATCACACCCCCCCGTGATGTTTTTCTCACTCCTACTAGTCAATGTAATGTAACACACACCCATACAATGCGCACCACCCCGTGATGTTTTTCTCACTCCTACTAGTCAATGTAATGTAACACACACCCATACAATGCGCACCACCCCGTGATGTTTTTTTCACTCCTACTAGTGAATGTAATGTAACACACACCCATACATTGCGCACCACCCCGTGATGTTTTTCTCACTCCTACTAGTGAATGTAATGTAACACACACCCATACAATGCGCACCACCCCGTGATGTTTTTCTCACTCCTACTAGTGAATGTAATGTAACACACACCCATATCATGCGCACCACCCCGTCATGTTTTTCTCACTCCTACTAGTGAATGTAATGTAACACAGAACCATACAATGCGCACCACCCCGTGATGCTTTTCTCACTCCTACTAGTGAATCTAATGTAACACACACCCATACAATGCGCACCACCCCGTGATGTTTTTCTCACTCCTATTGGTGAATGTAATGTAACACACACCCATACAATGCGCACCACCAAGTGATGTTTTTCTCACTCCTCCTAGTGAATGTAATGTAACGCACACCCATACAATGCGCACCACCCCGTGATGTTTTTCTCACTCCTACTAGTGAATGTAATGTAACACACACCCATACAATGCGCACCACCCCGTGATGTTTTTCTCACTCCTACTAGTGAATGTAATGTAACACACACCCATACAATGCGCACCACACCGCGATGTTTTTGAGAAACCTACCCTACATTGCCACTGCATGTTCCCTGACCTCCCCATGCTGACCACCCCGCGGTGCTTTTCACCATCCTACATTGCCACTCACTGCCTATCCTAATTCAGACCCTCCGATTCACACCACCCCGTGATGTTTTTCACACTCCTAGTAGTGAATGTAATGTAACACACACCCATACAATGCGCACCACCCCGTGATGTTTTTCTCACTCCTACTAGTGAATGTAATGTAACACACACCCATACAATGCGCACCACCCCGTGATGTTTTTCTCACTCCTACTAGTGAATGTAATGTAACACACACCCATACAATGCGCACCACCCCGTGATGTTTTTCTCACTCCTACTAGTGAATGTAATGTAACACACACCCATACAATGCGCACCACTCCGTGATGTTTTTCTCACTCCTACTAGTGAATGTAATGTAACACACACCCATACAATGCGCACAACCCCGTGATGTTTTTCTCACTCCTACTAGTGAATGTAATGTAACACACACCCATACAATGCGCACCACCCCGCGATGTTTTTCAGAAACCTATCCTACATTGCCACTGCATGTTCCCTGACCTCCCCATGCTGACCACCCCGCGGTGCTTTTCTCCATCCTACATTGCCACTCACTGCCTATCCTAATTCAGACCCTCCGATTCACACCACCCCGTGATGTTTTTCTCACTCCTACTAGTGAATCTAATGTAACACACACCCATTCAATGCGCACCACCCCGCGATGTTTTTCAGAAACCTATCCTACATTGCCACTGCATGTTCCCTGACCTCCCCATGCTGACCACCCCGCGGTGCTTTTCTCCATCCTACATTGCCACTCACTGCCTATCCTAATTCAGACCCTCCGATTCACACCACCCCGTGATGTTTTTCTCACTCCTAGTAGTGAATGTAATGTAACACACACCCATACACTGCGCACGACCCCGTGATGTTTTTCTCACTCCTACTAGTGAATGTAATGTAACACACACCCATACAATGCGCACCACCCCGTGATGTTTTTCTCACTCCTACTAGTGAATGTAATGTAACACACACCCATACAATGCGCACCACCCCGTGATGTTTTTCTCACTCCTACTAGTGAATGTAATGTAACACACACTAATACAATTCGCACCACCCCTCGATGTTTTTCAGAAACCTATCCTACATTGCCACTGCATGTTCCCTGACCTCCCCAAGCTGATCACCCCGCGGTGCTTTTCTCCATCCTACATTGCCACTCACTGCCTATCCTACTTCAGACCCTCCGAATCACACCCCCCCGTGATGTTTTTCTCACTCCTACTAGTCAATGTAATGTAACACACACCCATACAATGCGCACCACCCCGTGATGTTTTTCTCACTCCTACTATTCAATGTAATGTAACACACACCCATACGATGCGCACCACCCCGTGATGTTTTTCTCACTCCTACTAGTGAATGTAATGTAACACACACCCATACAATGCGCACCACCCAGTGATGTTTTTTTCACTCCTACTAGTGAATGTAATGTAACACACACCCATACATTGCGCACCACCCCGTGATGTTTTTCTCACTCCTACTAGTGAATGTAATGTAACACACACCCATACAATGCGCACCACCCCGTGATGTTTTTCTCACTCCTACTAGTGAATGTAATGTAACACACACCCATACAATGCGCACCACCCCGTGATGTTTTTCTCACTCCTACTAGTGAATGTAATGTAACACAGAACCATACAATGCGCACCACCCCGTGATGCTTTTCTCACTCCTACTAGTGAATCTAATGTAACACACACCCATACAATGCGCACCACCCCGTGATGTTTTTCTCACTCCTATTGGTGAATGTAATGTAACACACACCCATACAATGCGCTCCACCAAGTGATGTTTTTCTCACTCCTCCTAGTGAATGTAATGTAACGCACACCCATACAATGCGCACCACCCCGTGATGTTTTTCTCACTCCTATTGGTGAATGTAATGTAACACACACCCATACAATGCGCACCACCCCGTGATGTTTTTCTCACTCCTACTAGTGAATGTAATGTAACACACACCCATACAATGCGCACCACCCCGTGATGTTTTTCTCACTCCTACTAGTGAATGTAATGTAACACACACCCATACAATGCGCACCACACCGCGATGTTTTTGAGAAACCTACCCTACATTGCCACTGCATGTTCCCTGACCTCCCCATGCTGACCACCCCGCGGTGCTTTTCACCATCCTACATTGCCACTCACTGCCTATCCTAATTCAGACCCTCCGATTCACACCACCACGTGATGTTTTTCACACTCCTAGTAGTGAATGTAATGTAACACACACCCATACAATGCGCACCACCCCGTGATGTTTTTCTCACTCCTACTAGTGAATGTAATGTAACACACACCCATACAATGCGCACCACCCCGTGATGTTTTTCTCACTCCTACTAGTGAATGTAATGTAACATACACCCATACAATGCGCACCACCCCGTGATGTTTTTCTCACTCCTACTAGTGAATGTAATGTAACACACACCCATACAATGCGCACCACTCCGTGATGTTTTTCTCCCTCCTACTAGTGAATGTAATGTAACACACACCCATACAATGCGCACCACCCCGTGATGTTTTTCTCACTCCTACTAGTGAATGTAATGTAACACACACCCATACAATGCGCACCACCCCGCGATGTTTTTCAGAAACCTATCCTACATTGCCACTGCATGTTCCCTGACCTCCCCATGCTGACCACCCCGCGGTGCTTTTCTCCATCCTACATTGCCAATCACTGCCTATCCTAATTCAGACTCTCCGATTCACACCACCCCGTGATGTTTTTCTCACTCCTACTAGTGAATCTAATGTAACACACACCCATTCAATGCGCACCACCCCGCGATGTTTTTCAGAAACCTATCCTACATTGCCACTGCATGTTCCCTGACCTCCCCATGCTGACCACCCCGCGGTGCTTTTCTCCATCCTACATTGCCACTCACTGCCTATCCTAATTCAGACCCTCCGATTCACACCACCCCGTGATGTTTTTCTCACTCCTAGTAGTGAATGTAATGTAACACACACCCATACACTGCCCACGACCCCGTGATGTTTTTCTCACTCCTACTAGTGAATGTAATGTAACACACACCCATACAATGCGCACCACCCCGTGATGTTTTTTTCACTCCTACTAGTGAATGTAATGTAACACACACCCATACAATGCGCACCACCCCGTGATGTTTTTCTCACTCCTACTAGTGAATGTAATGTAACACACACCCATACAATGCGCACCACCCCGTGATGTTTTTCTCACCCCTACTAGTGAATGTAATGTAACACACACCCATACAATGCGCACCACCCCATGATGTTTTTCTCACTCCTACTAGTGAATGTAATGTAACACACACCCATACGATGCGCACCACCCCGTGATGTTTTTCTCACTCCTACTAGTGAATGTAATGTAACACACACCCATACAATGCGCACCACCCCGTGATGTTTTTCTCACTCCTACTAGTGAATCTAATGTAACACACACCCGTACAATGCGCACCACCCCGTGATGTTTTTCTCACTCCTACTAGTGAATGTAATGTAACACACACCCATACAATGCGCACCACCCGTGATGTTTTTCTCACTCCTACTAGTGAATGTAATGTAACACACACCCATACAATGCGCACCACACCGCGATGTTTTTGAGAAACCTACCCTACATTGCCACTGCATGTTCCCTGACCTCCCCATGCTGACCACCCCGCGGTGCTTTTCTCCATCCTACATTGCCACTCACTGCCTATCCTAATTCAGACCCTCCGATTCACACCACCCCGTGATGTTTTTCTCACTCCTAGTAGTGAATGTAATGTAACACACACCCATACAATGCGCACGACCCCGTGATGTTTTTCTCACTCCTACTAGTGAATGTAATGTAACACACACCCATACAATGCGCACCACCCCGTGATGTTTTTCTCACTCCTACTAGTGAATGTAATGTAACACACACCCATACAATGCGTACCACCCCGTGATGTTTTTCTCACTCCTACTAGTGAATGTAATGTAACACACAGCCATACAATGCGCACCACCCCGTGATGTTTTTCTCACTCCTACTAGTGAATGTAATGTAACACACACCCAAACAATGCGCACCACCCCGTGATGTTTTTCGCACTCCTACTAGTGAATGTAATGTAACACACACCCATACAATATGCACCACCCCGCGATGTTTTTCAGAAAGCTATCCTACATTGCCACTGCATGTTCCCTGACCTCCCCATGCTGACCATCCCGCGGTGCTTTTCTCCATCCTACATTGCCACTCACTGCCTATCCTAATTCAGACTCTCCGATTCACACCACCCCGTGATGTTTTTCTCACTCCTAGTAGTGAATGTAATGTAACACACACCCATACAATGCGCACCACCCCGTGATGTTTTTCTCACTCCTAGTAGTGAATGTAATGTAACACACACCCATACAATGCGCACCACCCCGTGATCTTTTTCTCACTCCTACTAGTGAATGTAATGTAACACACACCCATACAATGCGCACCACCCCGTGATGTTTTTCTCACTCCTACTAGTGAATGAAATGTAACACACACCCATACAATGCGCACCACCCCGTGATGTTTTGCTCACTCCTACTAGTGAATGTAATGTAACACACACCCATACAATGCGCAAGACCCCGTGATGTTTTTCTCACTCCTACTAGTGAATGTAATGTAACACACACCCATACAATGCGCACCACTCCGTGATGTTTTTCTCTCTCCTACTAGTGAATGTAATGTAACACACACCCATACAATGCGCACCACCCCGTGATGTTTTTCTCACTCCTACTAGTGAATGTAATGTAACTCACACCCATACAATGCGCACCACCCCGCGATGTTTTTCAGAAACCTATCCTACATTGCCACTGCATGTTCCCTGACCTCCCCATGCTGACCACCCCACGGTGCTTTTCTCCATCCTACATTGCCACTCACTGCCTATCCTAATTCAGAACCTCCGATTCACACCACCCCGTGATGTTTTTCTCACTCCTACTAGTGAATCTAATGTAACACACACCAATTCAATGCGCACCACCCCGCGATGTTTTTCAGAAACCTATCCTACATTGCCACTGCATGTTCCCTGACCTCCCCATGCTGACCACCCCACGGTGCTTTTCTCCATCCTACATTGCCACTCACTGCCTATCCTAATTCAGACCCTTCGTTTCACACCACCCCGTGCTGTTTTTCTCACTCGTAGAAGTGAATGTAATGTAACACACACCCATACAATGCGCACTACCCCGTGATGTTTTTCTCAGTCCTACTAGTGAATGTAATGTAACACACACCCATACAATGCGCACTACCCCGTGATGTTTTTCTCACTCCTACTAGTGAATGTAATGTAACACACACCCATACAATGGGCACCACCCCGTGATGTTTTTCTCACTCCTACTAGTGAATGTAACGTAACACACACCCATACAATGCGCACCACCCATCGATGTTTTTCAGAATCCTATCCTACATTGCCACTGCATGTTCCCTGACCTCCCCAAGCTGACGACCCCGCGGTGCTTTTCTCCATCCTACATTGCCACTCACTGCCTATCCTACTTCAGACCCTCCGAATCACACCCCCCCGTGATGTTTTTCTCACTCCTACTAGTCAATGTAATGTAACACACACCCATACAATGCGCACCACCCCGTGATGTTTTTCTCACTCCTACTAGTCAATGTAATGTAACACACACCCATACAATGCGCACCACCCCGTGATGTTTTTCTCACTCCTACTAGTGAATGTAATGTAACACACACCCATACAATGCGCACCACCCCGTGATGTTTTTCTCACTCCTACTAGTGAATGTAATGTAACACACACCCATACAATGCGCACCACCACGTGATGTTTTTCTCACTCCTACTAGTGAATGTAATGTAACACACACCCATACAATGCGCACCACCCCGTGATGTTTTTCTCACTCCTACTAGTGAATGTAATGTAACACACACCCATACAATGCGCACCACCCCGTGATGTTTTTCTCACTCCTACTAGTGAATGTAATGTAACACACACCCATACAATGCGCACCACCCCGTGATGTTTTTCTCACTCCTACTAGTGAATGTAATGTAACACACACCCATACAATGCGCACCACACCGTGATGTTTTTCTCACTCCTACTAGTGAATGTAATGTAACACACACCCATACAATGCGCACCACCCCGTGATATTTTTCTCACTCCTACTAGTCAATGTAATGTAACACACACCCATACAATGCGCACCACCCCGTGATGTTTTTCTCACTCCTACTAGTGAATGTAATGTAACACACACCCATACAATGCGCACCACCCCGTGACGTTTTTCTCACTCCTAATAGTGAATGTAATGTAACACACACCCATACAATGCGCACCACCCCGTGATGATTTTCTCACTGGTACTAGTGAATGTAATGTAACACACACCCATACAATGCGCACCACCCCGTGATGTTTTTCTCACTCCTTCCAGTGAATGTAATGTAACACACACGCATACAATGAGCACCACCCCGTGATGTTTTTCTCACTCCTACTAGTCAATGTAATGTAACACACACCCATACAATACGCACCAACACGTGATGTTTTTCTCACTCCTACTAGTGAATGTAATGTAACACACAACCATACAATGCGCACCACCCCGTGATGTTTTTCTCACTCCTACTAGTGAATGTAATGTAACACACACCCATACAATGCGCACCACCCCGTGATGTTTTTCTCACTCCTACTAGTGAATGTAATGTAACACACAGCCATACAATGCGCACCACCCCGTGATGTTTTTCTCACTCCTACTAGTGAATGTAATGTAACACACACCCATACAATGCGCACCACCCCGTAATGTTTTTCGCACTCCTACTAGTGAATGTAATGTAAAACACACCCATACAATACGCAACACCCCGCGTTTTTTTTCAGAAAGCTATCCTACATTGCCACTGCATGTTCCTTGACCTCCCCATGCTGACCACCCCGCGGTGCTTTTCTCCATCCTACATTGCCACTCACTGCCTATCCTAATTCAGACTCTCCGATTCACACCACCCCGTGATGTTTTTCTCACTCCTACTAATGAATGTAATGTAACACACAGCCATACAATGCGCACCACCCCGTGATGTTTTTCTCACTCCTAGTAGTGAATGTAATGTAGCACACACCCATACAATGCGCACCACCCCGTGATGTTTTTCTCACTCCTACTAGTGAATGTAATGTAACACACACCCATACAATGCGCACCACCCCGTGATGTTTTTCTCACTCCTACTAGTGAATGTAATGTAACACACACCCATACAATGCGCACCACCCCGTGATGTTTTTCTCACTCCTACTAGTGAATATAATGTAACACACACCCATACAATGCGCAAGACCCCGTGATGTTTTTCTCACTCCTACTAGTGAATGTAATGTAACACACACCCATACAATGCGCACCACTCCGTGATGTTTTTCTCTCTCCTACTAGTGAATGTAATGTAACACACACCCATACGATGCGCACCACCCCGTGAAGTTTTTCTCACTCCTACTAGTGAATGTAATGTAACTCACACCCATACAATGCGCACCACCCCGCGATGTTTTTCAGAAACCTATCCTACATTGCCACTGCATGTTCCCTGACCTCCCCAAGCTGACCACCCCGCGGTGCTTTTCTCCATCCTACATTGCCACTCACTGCCTATCCTAATTCAGACCCTTCGATTCACACCACCCCGTGATGTTTTTCTCACTCGTAGTAGTGAATGTAATGTAACACACACCCATACAATGCGCACCACCCCGTGATGTTTTTCTCACTCTTACTAGTGAATGTAATGTAACACACACCCATACAATGCGCACCACCCTGTGATGTTTTTCTCACTCCTACTAGTGAATGTAATGTAACACACACCCATACAATGCGCACCACCCCTCGATGTTTTTCAGAAACCTGTTCTACATTGCCACTGCATGTTCCCTGACCTCCCCAAGCTGACCACCCCGCGGTGCTTTTCTCCATCCTACATTGCCACTCACTGCCTATCCTACTTCAGACCCTCCGAATCACACCCCCCCGTGATGTTTTTCTCACTCCTACTAGTCAATGTAATGTAACACACACCCATACAATGCGCACCACCCCGTGATGTTTTTCTCACTCCTACTAGTCAATGTAATGTAACACACACCCATACAATGCGCACCACCCCGTGATGTTTTTTTCACTCCTACTAGTGAATGTAATGTAACACACACCCATACATTGCGCACCACCCCGTGATGTTTTTCTCACTCCTACTAGTGAATGTAATGTAACACACACCCATACAATGCGCACCACCCCGTGATGTTTTTCTCACTCCTACTAGTGAATGTAATGTAACACACACCCATATCATGCGCACCACCCCGTCATGTTTTTCTCACTCCTACTAGTGAATGTAATGTAACACAGAACCATACAATGCGCACCACCCCGTGATGCTTTTCTCACTCCTACTAGTGAATCTAATGTAACACACACCCATACAATGCGCACCACCCCGTGATGTTTTTCTCACTCCTATTGGTGAATGTAATGTAACACACACCCATACAATGCGCACCACCAAGTGATGTTTTTCTCACTCCTCCTAGTGAATGTAATGTAACGCACACCCATACAATGCGCACCACCCCGTGATGTTTTTCTCACTCCTACTAGTGAATGTAATGTAACACACACCCATACAATGCGCACCACCCCGTGATGTTTTTCTCACTCCTACTAGTGAATGTAATGTAACACACACCCATACAATGCGCACCACACCGCGATGTTTTTGAGAAACCTACCCTACATTGCCACTGCATGTTCCCTGACCTCCCCATGCTGACCACCCCGCGGTGCTTTTCACCATCCTACATTGCCACTCACTGCCTATCCTAATTCAGACCCTCCGATTCACACCACCCCGTGATGTTTTTCACACTCCTAGTAGTGAATGTAATGTAACACACACCCATACAATGCGCACCACCCCGTGATGTTTTTCTCACTCCTACTAGTGAATGTAATGTAACACACACCCATACAATGCGCACCACCCCGTGATGTTTTTCTCACTCCTACTAGTGAATGTAATGTAACACACACCCATACAATGCGCACCACCCCGTGATGTTTTTCTCACTCCTACTAGTGAATGTAATGTAACACACACCCATACAATGCGCACCACCCCGCGATGTTTTTCAGAAACCTATCCTACATTGCCACTGCATGTTCCCTGACCTACACATGCTGACCACCCCGCGGTGCTTTTCTCCATCCTACATTGCCACTCACTGCCTATCCTAATTCAGACCCTCCGATTCACACCACCCCGTGATGTTTTTCTCACTCCTACTAGTGAATCTAATGTAACACACACCCATTCAATGCGCACCACCCCGCGATGTTTTTCAGAAACCTATCCTACATTGCCACTGCATGTTCCCTGACCTCCCCATGCTGACCACCCCGCGGTGCTTTTCTCCATCCTACATTGCCACTCACTGCCTATCCTAATTCAGACCCTCCGATTCACACCACCCCGTGATGTTTTTCTCACTCCTAGTAGTGAATGTAATGTAACACACACCCATACACTGCGCACGACCCCGTGATGTTTTTCTCACTCCTACTAGTGAATGTAATGTAACACACACCCATACAATGCGCACCACCCCGTGATATTTTTCTCACTCCTACTAGTGAATGTAATGTAACACACACCCATACAATGCGCACCACCCCGTGATGTTTTTCTCACTCCTACTAGTGAATGTAATGTAACACACACCCATACAATGCGCACCACCCCGTGATGTTTTTCTCACCCCTACTAGTGAATGTAATGTAACACACACCCATACAATGCGCACCACCCCATGATGTTTTTCTCACTCCTACTAGTGAATGTAATGTAACACACACCCATACGATGCGCACCACCCCGTGATGTTTTTCTCACTCCTACTAGTGAATGTAATGTAACACACACCCATACAATGCGCACCACCCCGTGATGTTTTTCTCACTCCTACTAGTGAATCTAATGTAACACACACCCGTACAATGCGCACCACCCCGTGATGTTTTTCTCACTCCTACTAGTGAATGTAATGTAACACACACCCATACAATGCGCACCACCCGTGATGTTTTTCTCACTCCTACTAGTGAATGTAATGTAACACACACCCATACAATGCGCACCACCCCGTGACGTTTTTCTCACTCCTACTAGTGAATGTAATGTAACACACACCCATACAATGCGCACCACTCCGTGATGTTTTTCTCACTCCTACTAGTGAATGTAATGTAACACACACCCATACAATGCGCACCACCCCGTGATGTTTTTCTCACTCCTACTAGTGAATCTAATGTAACACACACCCATATAATGCGCACCACCCCATGATGTTTTTCTCACTCGTGCTAGTGAATGTAATGTAACACACACCCATACAATGCGCACCACCCCGTGATGTTTTTCTCACTCCTACTAGTGAATCTAATGTAACACACACCCATACAATGCGCACCACCCCGTGATATTTTTCTCACTCCTACTAGTGAATGTAATGTAACACACACCCATACAATGCGCACCACCCCGTGATGTTTTTCTCACTCCTACTAGTGAATGTAATGTAACACACACCCATACAATGCGCACCACACCGCGATGTTTTTGAGAAACCTACCCTACATTGCCACTGCATGTTCCCTGACCTCCCCATGCTGACCACCCCACGGTGCTTTTCACCATCCTACATTGCCACTCACTGCCTGTCCTAATTCAGACCCTCCGATTCACACCACCCCGTGATGTTTTTCACACTCCTAGTAGTGAATGTAATGTAACACACACCCATACAATGCGCACCACCCCGTGATGTTTTTCTCACTCCTACTAGTGAATGTAATGTAACACACACCCATACAATGCGCACCACCCGTGATGTTTTTCTCACTCCTACTAGTGAATGTAATGTAACACACACCCATACAATGCGCACCACCCCGTGATGTTTTTCTCACTCCTACTAGTGAATGTAATGTAACACACACCCATACAATGCGCACCACCCCGTGATGTTTTTCTCACTCCTACTAGTGAATGTAATGTAACACACACCCATACAATGCGCATCACCCCGCGATATTTTTCAGAAAGCTATCCTACATTGCCACTGCATGTTCCCTGACCTCCCCATGCTGACCACCCCGCGGTGCTTTTCTCCATCCTACATTGCCAATCACTGCCTATCCTAATTCAGACTCTCTGATTCACACCACCCCGTGATGTTTTTCTCACTCCTACTAGTGAATCTAATGTAACACACACCCATTCAATGCGCACCACCCCGCGATGTTTTTCAGAAACCTATCCTACATTGCCACTGCATGTTCCCTGACCTCCCCATGCTGACCACCCCGCGGTGCTTTTCTCCATCCTACATTGCCACTCACTGCCTATCCTAATTCAGACCCTTCGATTCACACCACCCCGTGATGTTTTTCTCACTCGTAGTAGTGAATGTAATGTAACACACACACATACAACGCGCACCACCCCGTGATGTTTTTCTCACTCCTAATAGTGAATGTAATGTAACACACACCCATACAATGCGCACCACCCCGTCATGTTTTTCTCACTCCTAGTAGTGAATGTAATGTAACACACACCCATACAATGCGCACCACCCCGAGATGTTTTTCTCACTCCTAGTAGTGAATGTAATGTAACACACACCCATACACTGCGCACGACCCCGTGATGTTTTTCTCACTCCTACTAGTGAATGTAATGTAACACACACCCATACAATGCGCACCACCCCGTGATGTTTTTCTCACTCCTACTAGTGAATGTAATGTAACACACACCCATACAATGCGCACCACCTCGTGATGTTTTTCTCACTCCTACTAGTGAATGTAATGTAACACACACCCATACAATGCGCACCACCCCGTGATGTTTTTCTCACTCCTACTAGTGAATGTAATGTAACACACACCCATACAATGCGCACCACCCCGTGATGTTTTTCTCACCCCTACTAGTGAATGTAATGTAACACACACCCATACAATGCGCACCACCCCATGATGTTTTTCTCACTCCTACTAGTGAATGTAATGTAACACACACCCATACGATGCGCACCACCCCGTGATGTTTTTCTCACTCCTACTAGTGAATGTAATGTAACACACACCCATACAATGCGCACCACCCCGTGATGTTTTTCTCACTCCTACTAGTGAATCTAATGTAACACACACCCGTACAATGCGCACCACCCCGTGATGTTTTTCTCACTCCTACTAGTGAATGTAATGTAACACACACCCATACAATGCACACCACCCGTGATGTTTTTCTCACTCCTACTAGTGAATGTAATGTAACACACACCCATACAATGCGCACCACACCGCGATGTTTTTGAGAAACCTACCCTACATTGCCACTGCATGTTCCCTGACCTCCCCATGCTGACCACCCCGCGGTGCTTTTCTCCATCCTACATTGCCACTCACTGCCTATCCTAATTCAGACCCTCCGATTCACACCACCCCGTGATGTTTTTCTCACTCCTAGTAGTGAATGTAATGTAACACACACCCATACAATGCGCACGACCCCGTGATGTTTTTCTCACTCCTACTAGTGAATGTAATGTAACACACACCCATACAATGTGCACCACCCCGTGATGTTTTTCTCACTCCTACTAGTGAATGTAATGTAACACACAACCATACAATGCGCACCACCCCGTGACGTTTTTCTCACTCCTACTAGTGAATGTAATGTAACACACACCCATACAATGCGCACCACTCCGTGATGTTTTTCTCACTCCTACTAGTGAATGTAATGTAACACACACCCATACAATGCGCACCACCCCATGATGTTTTTCTCACTCGTGCTAGTGAATGTAATGTAACACACACCCATACAATGCGCACCACCCCGTGACGTTTTTCTCACTCCTACTAGTGAATGTAATGTAACACACACCCATACAATGCGCACCACTCCGTGATGTTTTTCTCACTCCTACTAGTGAATCTAATGTAACACACACCCATACAATGCGCACCACCCCATGATGTTTTTCTCACTCGTGCTAGTGAATGTAATGTAACACACACCCATACAATGCGCACCACCCCGTGACGTTTTTCTCACTCCTACTAGTGAATGTAATGTAACACACACCCATACAATGCGCACCACTCCGTGATGTTTTTCTCACTCCTACTAGTGAATGTAATGTAACACACACCCATACAATGCGCACCACCCCGTGATGTTTTTCTCACTCCTACTAGTGAATGTAATGTAACACACACCCATACAATGCGCACCACACCGCGATGTTTTTGAGAAACCTACCCTACATTGCCACTGCATGTTCCCTGAACTCCCCATGCTGACCACCCCACGGTGCTTTTCACCATCCTACATTGCCACTCACTGCCTGTCCTAATTCAGACCCTCCGATTCACACCGCCCCGTGATGTTTTTCACACTCCTAGTAGTGAATGTAATGTAACACACACCCATACAATGCGCACCACCCCGTGATGTTTTTCTCACTACTACTAGTGAATGTAATGTAACACAAACCCATACAATGCGCACCACCCCGTGATGTTTTTCTCACTCCTACTAGTGAATGTAATGTAACACACACCCATACAATGCGCACCACCCCGTGATATTTTTCTCACTCCTATTAGTGAATGTAATGTAACACACACCCATACAATGCGCACCACTCCGTGATGTTTTTCTCACTCCTACTAGTGAATGTAATGTAACACACACCCATACGATGCGCACCACCCCGTGATGTTTTTCTCACTCCTACTAGTGAATGTAATGTAACACACACCCATACAATGCGCACCACCCCGCGATGTTTTTCAGAAACCTATCCTACATTGCCACTGCATGTTCCCTGACCTCCCCATGCTGACCACCCCGCGGTGCTTTTCTCCATCCTACATTGCCAATCACTGCCTATCCTAATTCAGACTCTCCGATTCACACCACCCCGTGATGTTTTTCTCACTCCTACTAGTGAATGTAATGTAACACACACCCATACGATGCGCACCACCCCGTGATGTTTTTCTCACTCCTACTAGTGAATGTAATGTAACACACACCCATACAATGCGCACCACCCCGTGATGTTTTTCTCACTCATAGTAGTGAATGTAATGTAACACACACACATACAACGCGCACCACCCCGTGATGTTTTTCTCACTCCTAATAGTGAATGTAATGTAACACACACCCATACAATGCGCACCACCCCGTCATGTTTTTCTCACTCCTACTAGTGAATGTAATGTAACACACACCCATACAATGCGCACCACCCCGTGATGTTTTTCTCACTCCTACTAGTGAATCTAATGTAACACACACCCATACAATGCGCACCACCCCGTGATGTTTTTCTCACTCCTACTAGTGAATGTAATGTAACACACACCCATACAATGCGCTCCACCCCGTGATGTTTTTCTCACTCTTACTAGTGAATGTAATGTAACACACAACCATACAATGCGCACCACTCCGTGATGTTTTTCTCACTCCTACTAGTGAATGTAATGTAACAAACACCCATACAATGCGCACCACCCCGTGATGATTTTCTCACTCCTACTAGTGAATCTAATGTAACACACACCCATACAATGCGCACCACCCCATGATGTTTTTCTCACTCGTGCTAGTGAATGTAATGTAACACACACCCATACAATGCGCACCACCCCGTGATGTTTTTCTCACTCCTACTAGTGAATCTAATGTAACACACACCCATACAATGCGCACCACCCCGTGATATTTTTCTCACTCCTACTAGTGAATGTAATGTAACACACACCCATACAATGCGCACCACCCCGTGATGTTTTTCTCACTCCTACTAGTGAATGTAATGTAACACACACCCATACAATGCGCACCACACCGCGATGTTTTTGAGAAACCTACCCTACATTGCCACTGCATGTTCCCTGACCTCCCCATGCTGACCACCCCACGGTGCTTTTCACCATCCTACATTGCCACTCACTGCCTGTCCTAATTCAGACCCTCCGATTCACACCACCCCGTGATGCTTTTCACACTCCTAGTAGTGAATGTAATGTAACACACACCCATACAATGCGCACCACCCCGTGATGTTTTTCTCACTCCTACTAGTGAATGTAATGTAACACACACCCATACAATGCGCACCACCCCGTGATGTTTTTCTCACTCCTACTAGTGAATGTAATGTAACACACACCCATACAATGCGCACCACCCCGTGATGTTTTTCTCCCTCCTACTAGTGAATGTAATGTAACACACACCCATACAATGCGCACCACCCCGTGATGTTTTTCTCACCCCTACTAGTGAATGTAATGTAACACACACCCATACAATGCGCACCACCCCATGATGTTGTTCTCACTCTTACTAGTGAATGTAATGTAACACACACCCATACGATGCGCACCACCCCGTGATGTTTTTCTCACTCCTACTAGTGAATGTAATGTAACACACACCCATACAATGCGCACCACCCCGTGATGTTTTTCTCACTCCTACTAGTGAATCTAATGTAACACACACCCGTACAATGCGCACCACCCCGTGATGTTTTTCTCACTCCTACTAGTGAATGTAATGTAACACACACCCATACAATGCGCACCACCCGTGATGTTTTTCTCACTCCTACTAGTGAATGTAATGTAACACACACCCATACAATGCGCACCACACCGCGATGTTTTTGAGAAACCTACCCTACATTGCCACTGCATGTTCCCTGACCTCCCCATGCTGACCACCCCGCGGTGCTTTTCTCCATCCTACATTGCCACTCACTGCCTATCCTAATTCAGACCCTCCGATTCACACCACCCCGTGATGTTTTTCTCACTCCTAGTAGTGAATGTAATGTAACACACACCCATACAATGCGCACGACCCCGTGATGTTTTTCTCACTCCTACTAGTGAATGTAATGTAACACACACCCATACAATGTGCACCACCCCGTGATGTTTTTCTCACTCCTACTAGTGAATGTAATGTAACACACACCCATACAATGCGCACCACCCCGTGACGTTTTTCTCACTCCTACTAGTGAATGTAATGTAACACACACCCATACAATGCGCACCACTCCGTGATGTTTTTCTCACTCCTACTAGTGAATGTAATGTAACACACACCCATACAATGCGCACCACCCCGTGATGTTTTTCTCACTCCTACTAGTGAATCTAATGTAACACACATCCATACAATGCGCACCACCCCATGATGTTTTTCTCACTCGTGCTAGTGAATGTAATGTAACACACACCCGTACAATGCGCACCACCCCGTGATGTTTTTCTCACTCCTACTAGTGAATCTAATGTAACACACACCCATACAATGCGCACCACCCCGTGATATTTTTCTCACTCCTACTAATGAATGTAATGTAACACACACCCATACAATGCGCACCACCCCGTGATGTTTTTCTCACTCCTACTAGTGAATGTAATGTAACACACACCCATACAATGCGCACCACACCGCGATGTTTTTGAGAAACCTACCCTACATTGCCACTGCATGTTCCCTGAACTCCCCATGCTGACCACCCCACGGTGCTTTTCACCATCCTACATTGCCACTCACTGCCTGTCCTAATTCAGACCCTCCGATTCACACCGCCCCGTGATGTTTTTCACACTCCTAGTAGTGAATGTAATGTAACACACACCCATACAATGCGCACCACCCCGTGATGTTTTTCTCACTACTACTAGTGAATGTAATGTAACACAAACCCATACAATGCGCACCACCCCGTGATGTTTTTCTCACTCCTACTAGTGAATGTAATGTAACACACACCCATACAATGCGCACCACCCCGTGATGTTTTTCTCACTCCTATTAGTGAATGTAATGTAACACACACCCATACAATGCGCACCACTCCGTGATGTTTTTCTCACTCCTACTAGTGAATGTAATGTAACACACACCCATACGATGCGCACCACCCCGTGATGTTTTTCTCACTCCTACTAGTGAATGTAATGTAACACACACCCATACAATGCGCACCACCCCGCGATGTTTTTCAGAAACCTATCCTACATTGCCACTGCATGTTCCCTGACCTCCCCATGCTGACCACCCCGCGGTGCTTTTCTCCATCCTACATTGCCAATCACTGCCTATCCTAATTCAGACTCTCCGATTCACACCACCCCGTGATGTTTTTCTCACTCCTACTAGTCAATCTAATGTAACACACACCCATTCAATGCGCACCACCCCGCGATGTTTTTCAGAAACCTATCCTACATTGCCACTGCATGTTCCCTGACCTCCCCATGCTGACCACCCCGCGGTGCTTTTCTCCATCCTACATTGCCACTCACTGCCTATCCTAATTCAGACCCTTCGATTCACACCACCCCGTGATGTTTTTCTCACTCATAGTAGTGAATATAATGTAACACACACACATACAACGCGCACCACCCCGTGATGTTTTTCTCACTCCTAATAGTGAATGTAATGTAACACACACCCATACAATGCGCACCACCCCGTCATGTTTTTCTCACTCCTACTAGTGAATGTAATGTAACACACACCCATACAATGCGCACCACCCCGTGATGTTTTTCTCACTCCTACTAGTGAATCTAATGTAACACACACCCATACAATGCGCACCACCCCGTGATGTTTTTCTCACTCCTACTAGTGAATGTAATGTAACACACACCCATACAATGCGCTCCACCCCGTGATGTTTTTCTCACTCTTACAAGTGAATGTAATGTAACACACAACCATACAATGCGCACCACTCCGTGATGTTTTTCTCACTCCTACTAGTGAATGTAATGTAACAAACACCCATACAATGCGCACCACCCCGTGATGATTTTCTCACTCCTACTAGTGAATCTAATGTAACACACACCCATACAATGCGCACCACCCCATGATGTTTTTCTCACTCGTGCTAGTGAATGTAATGTAACACACACCCATACAATGCGCACCACCCCGTGATGTTTTTCTCACTCCTACTAGTGAATCTAATGTAACACACACCCATACAATGCGCACCACCCCGTGATATTTTTCTCACTCCTACTAGTGAATGTAATGTAACACACACCCATACAATGCGCACCACCCCGTGATGTTTTTCTCACTCCTACTAGTGAATGTAATGTAACACACACCCATACAATGCGCACCACACCGCGATGTTTTTGAGAAACCTACCCTACATTGCCACTGCATGTGCCCTGACCTCCCCATGCTGACCACCCCACGGTGCTTTTCACCATCCTACATTGCCACTCACTGCCTGTCCTAATTCAGACCCTCCGATTCACACCACCCCGTGATGTTTTTCACACTCCTAGTAGTGAATGTAATGTAACACACACCCATACAATGCGCACCACCCCGTGATGTTTTTCTCACTCCTACTAGTGAATGTAATGTAACACACACCCATACAATGCGCACCACCCCGTGATGTTTTTCTCACTCCTACTAGTGAATGTAATGTAACACACACCCATACAATGCGCACCACCCCGTGATGTTTTTCTTCCTCCTACTAGTGAATGTAATGTAACACACACCCATACAATGCGCACCACCCCGTGATGTTTTTCTCACCCCTACTAGTGAATGTAATGTAACACACACCCATACAATGCGCACCACCCCATGATGTTGTTCTCACTCTTACTAGTGAATGTAATGTAACACACACCCATACGATGCGCACCACCCCGTGATGTTTTTCTCACTCCTACTAGTGAATGTAATGTAACACACACCCATACAATGCGCACCACCCCGTGATGTTTTTCTCACTCCTACTAGTGAATCTAATGTAACACACACCCGTACAATGCGCACCACCCCGTGATGTTTTTCTCACTCCTACTAGTGAATGTAATGTAACACACACCCATACAATGCGCACCACCCGTGATGTTTTTCTCACTCCTACTAGTGAATGTAATGGAACACACACCCATACAATGCGCACCACACCGCGATGTTTTTGAGAAACCTACCCTACATTGCCACTGCATGTTCCCTGACCTCCCCATGCTGACCACCCCGCGGTGCTTTTCTCCATCCTACATTGCCACTCACTGCCTATCCTAATTCAGACCCTCCGATTCACACCACCCCGTGATGTTTTTCTCACTCCTAGTAGTGAATGTAATGTAACACACACCCATACAATGCGCACGACCCCGTGATGTTTTTCTCACTCCTACTAGTGAATGTAATGTAACACACACCCATACAATGTGCACCACCCCGTGATGTTTTTCTCACTCCTACTAGTGAATGTAATGTAACACACACCCATACAATGCGCACCACCCCGTGACGTTTTTCTCACTCCTACTAGTGAATGTAATGTAACACACACCCATACAATGCGCACCACTCCGTGATGTTTTTCTCACTCCTACTAGTGAATGTAATGTAACACACACCCATACGATGCGCACCACCCCGTGATGTTTTTCTCACTCCTACTAGTGAATGTAATGTAACACACACCCATACAATGCGCACCACCCCGCGATGTTTTTCAGAAACCTATCCTACATTGCCACTGCATGTTCCCTGACCTCCCCATGCTGACCAGCCCGCGGTGCTTTTCTCCATCCTACATTGCCAATCACTGCCTATCCTAATTCAGACTCTCCGATTCACACCACCCCGTGATGTTTTTCTCACTCCTACTAGTCAATCTAATGTAACACACACCCATTCAATGCGCACCACCCCGCGATGTTTTTCAGAAACCTATCCTACATTGCCACTGCATGTTCCCTGACCTCCCCATGCTGACCACCCCGCGGTGCTTTTCTCCATCCTACATTGCCACTCACTGCCTATCCTAATTCAGACCCTTCGATTCACACCACCCCGTGATGTTTTTCTCACTCATAGTAGTGAATGTAATGTAACACACACACATACAACGCGCACCACCCCGTGATGTTTTTCTCACTCCTAATAGTGAATGTAATGTAACACACACCCATACAATGCGCACCACCCCGTCATGTTTTTCTCACTCCTACTAGTGAATGTAATGTAACACACACCCATACAATGCGCACCACCCCGTGATGTTTTTCTCACTCCTACTAGTGAATCTAATGTAACACACACCCATACAATGCGCACCACCCCGTGATGTTTTTCTCACTCCTACTAGTGAATGTAATGTAACACACACCCATACAATGCGCTCCACCCCGTGATGTTTTTCTCACTCTTACTAGTGAATGTAATGTAACACACAACCATACAATGCGCACCACTCCGTGATGTTTTTCTCACTCCTACTAGTGAATGTAATGTAACAAACACCCATACAATGCGCACCACCCCGTGATGATTTTCTCACTCCTACTAGTGAATCTAATGTAACACACACCCATACAATGCGCACCACCCCATGATGTTTTTCTCACTCGTGCTAGTGAATGTAATGTAACACACACCCATACAATGCGCACCACCCCGTGATGTTTTTCTCACTCCTACTAGTGAATCTAATGTAACACACACCCATACAATGCGTACCACCCCGTGATATTTTTCTCACTCCTACTAGTGAATGTAATGTAACACACACCCATACAATGCGCACCACCCCGTGATGTTTTTCTCACTCCTACTAGTGAATGTAATGTAACACACACCCATACAATGCGCACCACACCGCGATGTTTTTGAGAAACCTACCCTACATTGCCACTGCATGTTCCCTGACCTCCCCATGCTGACCACCCCACGGTGTTTTTCACCATCCTACATTGCCACTCACTGCCTGTCCTAATTCAGACCCTCCGATTCACACCACCCCGTGATGTTTTTCACACTCCTAGTAGTGAATGTAATGTAACACACACCCATACAATGCGCACCACCCCGTGATGTTTTTCTCACTCCTACTAGTGAATGTAATGTAACACACACCCATACAATGCGCACCACCCCGTGATGTTTTTCTCACTCCTACTAGTGAATGTAATGTAACACACACCCATACAATGCGCACCACCCCGTGATGTTTTTCTCCCTCCTACTAGTGAATGTAATGTAACACACACCCATACAATGCGCACCACCCCGTGATGTTTTTCTCACCCCTACTAGTGAATGTAATGTAACACACACCCATACAATGCGCACCACCCCATGATGTTGTTCTCACTCTTACTAGTGAATGTAATGTAACACACACCCATACGATGCGCACCACCCCGTGATGTTTTTCTCACTCCTACTAGTGAATGTAATGTAACACACACCCATACAATGCGCACCACCCCGTGATGTTTTTCTCACTCCTACTAGTGAATCTAATGTAACACACACCCGTACAATGCGCACCACCCCGTGATGTTTTTCTCACTCCTACTAGTGAATGTAATGTAACACACACCCATACAATGCGCACCACCCGTGATGTTTTTCTCACTCCTACTAGTGAATGTAATGGAACACACACCCATACAATGCGCACCACACCGCGATGTTTTTGAGAAACCTACCCTACATTGCCACTGCATGTTCCCTGACCTCCCCATGCTGACCACCCCGCGGTGCTTTTCTCCATCCTACATTGCCACTCACTGCCTATCCTAATTCAGACCCTCCGATTCACACCACCCCGTGATGTTTTTCTCACTCCTAGTAGTGAATGTAATGTAACACACACCCATACAATGCGCACGACCCCGTGATGTTTTACTCACTCCTACTAGTGAATGTAATGTAACACACACCCATACAATGTGCACCACCCCGTGATGTTTTTCTCACTCCTACTAGTGAATGTAATGTAACACACACCCATACAATGCGCACCACCCCGTGACGTTTTTCTCACTCCTACTAGTGAATGTAATGTAACACACACCCATACAATGCGCACCACTCCGTGATGTTTTTCTCACTCCTACTAGTGAATGTAATGTAACACACACCCATACAATGCGCACCACCCCGTGATGTTTTTCTCACTCCTACTAGTGAATCTAATGTAACACACACCCATACAATGCGCACCACCCCATGATGTTTTTCTCACTCGTGCTAGTGAATGTAATGTAACACACACCCGTACAATGCGCACCACCCCGTGATGTTTTTCTCACTCCTACTAGTGAATCTAATGTAACACACACCCATACAATGCGCACCACCCCGTGATATTTTTCTCACTCCTACTAATGAATGTAATGTAACACACACCCATACAATGCGCACCACCCCGTGATGTTTTTCTCACTCCTACTAGTGAATGTAATGTAACACACACCCATACAATGTGCACCACACCGCAATGTTTTTGAGAAACCTACCCTACATTGCCACTGCATGTTCCCTGACCTCCCCATGCTGACCACCCCACGGTGCTTTTCACCATCCTACATTGCCACTCACTGCCTGTCCTAATTCAGACCCTCCGATTCACACCACCCCGTGATGTTTTTCACACTCCTAGTAGTGAATGTAATGTAACACACACCCATACAATGCGCACCACCCCGTGATGTTTTTCTCACTCCTACTAGTGAATGTAATGTAACACACACCCATACAATGCGCACCACCCCGTGATGTTTTTCACACTCCTACTAGTGAATGTAATGTAACACACACCCATACAATGCGCACCGCCCCGTGATGTTTTTCTCACTCCTATTAGTGAATGTAATGTAACACACACCCATACAATGCGCACCACTCCGTGATGTTTTTCTCACTCCTACTAGTGAATGTAATGTAACACACACCCATACAATGCGCACCACCCCGTGATGTTTTTCTCACTCCTACTAGTGAATGTAATGTAACACACACCCATACAATGCGCACCACCCCGCGATGTTTTTCAGAAACCTATCCTACATTGCCACTGCATGTTCCCTGACCTCCCCATGCTAACCACCCCGCGGTGCTTTACTCCATCCTACATTGCCAATCACTGCCTATCCTAATTCAGACTCTCCGATTCACACCACCCCGTGATGTTTTTCTCACTCCTACTAGTGAATCTAATGTAACACACACCGATTCAATGCGCACCACCCCGCGATGTTTTTCAGAAACCTATCCTACATTGCCACTGCATGTTCCCTGACCTCCCCATGCTGACCACCCCGCGGTGCTTTTCTCCATCCTACATTGCCACTCACTGCCTATCCTAATTCAGACCCTTCGATTCACACCACCCCGTGATGTTTTTCTCACTCGTAGTAGTGAATGTAATGTAACACACACACATACAACGCGCACCACCCCGTGATGTTTTTCTCACTCCTAATAGTGAATGTAATGTAACACACACCCATACAATGCGCACCACCCCGTCATGTTTTTCTCACTCCTACTAGTGAATGTAATGTAACACACACCCATACAATGCGCACCACCCCGTGATGTTTTTCTCACTCCTACTAGTGAATCTAATGTAACACACACCCATACAATACGCACCACCCCGTGATGTTTTTCTCACTCCTACTAGTGAATGTAATGTAACACACACCCATACAATGCGCACCACCCCGTGATGTTTTTCTCACTCTTACTAGTGAATGTAATGTAACACACAACCATACAATGCGCACCACTCCGTGATGTTTTTCTCACTCCTACTAGGGAATGTAATGTAACAAACACCCATACAATGCGCACCACCCCGTGATGTTTTTCTCACTCCTACTAGTGAATCTAATGTAACACACACCCATACAATGCGCACCACCCCATGATGTTTTTCTCACTCGTGCTAGTGAATGTAATGTAACACACACCCATACAATGCGCACCACCCCGTGATGTTTTTCTCACTCCTACTAGTGAATCTAATGTAACACACACCCATACAATGCGCACCACCCCGTGATATTTTTCTCACTCCTACTAGTGAATGTAATGTAACACACACCCATACAATGCGCACCACCCCGTGATGTTTTTCTCACTCCTACTAGTGAATGTAATGTAACACACACCCATACAATGCGCACCACACCGCGATGTTTTTGAGAAACCTACCCTACATTGCCACTGCATGTTCCCTGACCTCCCCATGCTGACCACCCCACGGTGCTTTTCACCATCCTACATTGCCACTCACTGCCTGTCCTAATTCAGACACTCCGATTCACACCTCCCCGTGATGTTTTTCACACTGCTAGTAGTGAATGTAATGTAACACACACCCATACAATGCGCACCACCCCGTGATGTTTTTCTCACTCCTACTAGTGAATGTAATGTAACACACACCCATACAATGCGCACCACCCCGTGATGTTTTTCTCACTCCTACTAGTGAATGTAATGTAACACACACCCATACAATGCCCACCACCCCGTGATGTTTTTCTCACTCCTATTAGTGAATGTAATGTAACACACACCCATACAATGCGCACCACTCCGTGATGTTTTTCTCACTCCTACTAGTGAATGTAATGTAACACACACCCATACAATGCGCACCACCCCGTGATGTTTTTCTCACTCCTACTAGTGAATGTAATGTAACACACACCCATACAATGCGCACCACCCTGCGATGTTTTTCAGAAACCTATCCTACATTGCCACTGCATGTTCCCTGACCTCCCCATGCTGACCACCCCGCGGTGCTTTTCTCCATCCTACATTGCCAATCACTGCCTATCCTAATTCAGACTCTCCGATTCACACTACCCCGTGATGTTTTTCTCACTCCTACTAGTGAATGTAATGTAACACACACCCATACAATGCACACCACACCGCGATGTTTTTGAGAAACCTACCCTACATTGCCACTGCATGTTCCCTGACCTCCCCATGCTGACCACCCCGCGGTGCTTTTCTCCATCCTACATTGCCACTCACTGCCTATCCTAATTCAGACCCTCCGATTCACACCACCCCGTGATGTTTTTCTCACTCCTAGTAGTGAATGTAATGTAACACACACCCATACAATGCGCACGACCCCGTGATGTTTTTCTCACTCCTACTAGTGAATGTAATGTAACACACACCCATACAATGTGCACCACCCCGTGATGTTTTTCTCACTCCTACTAGTGAATGTAATGTAACACACACCCATACAATGCGCACCACCCCGTGACGTTTTTCTCACTCCTACTAGTGAATGTAATGTAACACACACCCATACAATGCGCACCACTCCGTGATGTTTTTCTCACTCCTACTAGTGAATGTAATGTAACACACACCCATACAATGCGCACCACCCCGTGATGTTTTTCTCACTCCTACTAGTGAATCTAATGTAACACACACCCATACAATGCGCACCACCCCATGATGTTTTTCTCACTCGTGCTAGTGAATGTAATGTAACACACACCCATACAATGCGCACCACCCCGTGATGTTTTTCTCACTCCTGCTAGTGAATCTAATGTAACACACACCCATACAATGCGCACCACCCCGTGATGTTTTTCTCACTCCTACTAGTGAATGTAATGTAACACACACCCATACAATGCGCACCACACCGCGATGTTTTTGAGAAACCTACCCTACATTGCCACTGCATGTTCCCTGACCTCCCCATGCTGACCACCCAACGGTGCTTTTCACCATCCTACATTGCCACTCACTGCCTGTCCTAATTCAGACCCTCCGATTCACACCACCCCGTGATGTTTTTCACACTCCTAGTAGTGAATGTAATGTAACACACACCCATACAATGCGCACCACTCCGTGATGTTTTTCTCACTCCTACTAGTGAATGTAATGTAACACACACCCATACAATGCGCACCACCCCGTGATGTTTTTCAGAAACCTATCCTACATTGCCACTGCATGTTCCCTGACCTCCCCATGCTGACCACCCCGCGGTGCTTTTCTCCATCCTACATTGCCAATCACTGCCTATCCTAATTCAGACCCTTCGATTCACACCACCCCGTGATGTTTTTCTCACTCGTAGTAGTGAATGTAATGTAACACACACCCATTCAATGCGCACCACCCCGCGATGTTTTTCAGAAACCTATCCTACATTGCCACTGCATGTTCCCTGACCTCCCCATGCTGACCACCCCGCGGTGCTTTTCTCCATCCTACATTGCCACTCACTGCCTATCCTAATTCAGACCCTTCGATTCACACCACCCCGTGATGTTTTTCTCACTCGTAGTAGTGAATGTAATGTAGCACACACACATACAACGCGCACCACCCCGTGATGTTTTTCTCACTCCTAATAGTGAATGTAATGTAACACACACCCATACAATGCGCACCACCCCGTCATGTTTTTCTCACTCCTACTAGTGAATGTAATGTAACACACACCCATACAATGCGCACCACCCCGTGATGTTTTTCTCACGCCTACTAGTGAATCTAATGTAACACACACCCATACAATGCGCACCACCCCGTGATGTTTTTCTCACTCCTACTAGTGAATGTAATGTAACACACACCCATACAATGCGCACCACCCCGTGATGTTTTTCTCACTCTTACTAGTGAATGTAATGTAACACACAACCATACAATGCGCACCACTCCGTGATGTTTTTCTCACTCCTACTAGTCAATGTAATGTAACAAACACCCATACAATGCGCACCACCCCGTGATGTTTTTCTCACTCGTACTAGTGAATCTAATGTAACACACACCTATACAATGCGCACCACCCCGTGATGTTTTTCTCACTCCTACTAGTGAATGTAATGTAACACACACCCATACAATGCGCACCACCCCGTGATGTTTTTCTCACTCCTATTAGTGAATGTAATGTAACACACACCCATACAATGCGCACCACTCCGTGATGTTTTTCTCACTCCTACTAGTGAATGTAATGTAACACACACCCATACAATGCGCACCACCCCGTGATGTTTTTCAGAAACCTATCCTACATTGCCACTGCATGTTCCCTGACCTCCCCATGCTGACCAGCCCGCGGTGCTTTTCTCCATCCTACATTGCCAATCACTGCCTATCCTAATTCAGACCCTTCGATTCACACCACCCCGTGATGTTTTTCTCACTCGTAGTAGTGAATGTAATGTAACACACACCCATTCAATGCGCACCACCCCGCGATGTTTTTCAGAAACCTATCCTACATTGCCACTGCATGTTCCCTGACCTCCCCATGCTGACCACCCCGCGGTGCTTTTCTCCATCCTACATTGCCACTCACTGCCTATCCTAATTCAGACCCTTCGATTCACACCACCCCGTGATGTTTTTCTCACTCGTAGTAGTGAATGTAATGTAGCACACACACATACAACGCGCACCACCCCGTGATGTTTTTCTCACTCCTAATAGTGAATGTAATGTAACACACACCCATACAATGCGCACCACCCCGTCATGTTTTTCTCACTCCTACTAGTGAATGTAATGTAACACACACCCATACAATGCGCACCACCCCGTGATGTTTTTCTCACGCCTACTAGTGAATCTAATGTAACACACACCCATACAATGCGCACCACCCCGTGATGTTTTTCTCACTCCTACTAGTGAATGTAATGTAACACACACCCATACAATGCGCACCACCCCGTGATGTTTTTCTCACTCTTACTAGTGAATGTAATGTAACACACAACCATACAATGCGCACCACTCCGTGATGTTTTTCTCACTCCTACTAGTCAATGTAATGTAACAAACACCCATACAATGCGCACCACCCCGTGATGTTTTTCTCACTCGTACTAGTGAATCTAATGTAACACACACCTATACAATGCGCACCACCCCGTGATGTTTTTCTCACTCCTACTAGTGAATGTAATGTAACACACACCCATACAATGCGCACCACCCCGTGATGTTTTTCTCACTCCTATTAGTGAATGTAATGTAACACACACCCATACAATGCGCACCACTCCGTGATGTTTTTCTCACTCCTACTAGTGAATGTAATGTAACACACACCCATACAATGCGCACCACCCCGTGATGTTTTTCAGAAACCTATCCTACATTGCCACTGCATGTTCCCTGACCTCCCCATGCTGACCACCCCGCGGTGCTTTTCTCCATCCTACATTGCCAATCACTGCCTATCCTAATTCAGACCCTTCGATTCACACCACCCCGTGATGTTTTTCTCACTCGTAGTAGTGAATGTAATGTAACACACACCCATTCAATGCGCACCACCCCGCGATGTTTTTCAGAAACCTATCCTACATTGCCACTGCATGTTCCCTGACCTCCCCATGCTGACCACCCCGCGGTGCTTTTCTCCATCCTACATTGCCACTCACTGCCTATCCTAATTCAGACCCTTCGATTCACACCACCCCGTGATGTTTTTCTCACTCGTAGTAGTGAATGTAATGTAACACACACACATACAACGCGCACCACCCCGTGATGTTTTTCTCACTCCTAATAGTGAATGTAATGTAACACACACCCATACAATGCGCACCACCCCGTCATGTTTTTCTCACTCCTACTAGTGAATGTAATGTAACACACACCCATACAATGCGCACCACCCCGTGATGTTTTTCTCACTCCTACTAGTGAATCTAATGTAACACACACCCATACAATGCGCACCACCCCGTGATGTTTTTCTCACTCCTACTAGTGAATGTAATGTAACACACACCCATACAATGCGCACCACCCCGTGATGTTTTTCTCACTCTTACTAGTGAATGTAATGTAACACACAACCATACAATGCGCACCACTCCGTGATGTTTTTCTCACTCCTACTAGTCAATGTAATGTAACAAACACCCATACAATGCGCACCACCCCGTGATGTTTTTCTCACTCGTACTAGTGAATCTAATGTAACACACACCCATACAATGCGCACCACCCCATGATGTTTTTCTCACTCGTGCTAGTGAATGTAATGTAACACACACCCATACAATGCGCACCTCCCCGTGATGTTTTTCTCACTCCTACTAGTGAATCTAATGTAACACACACCCATACAATGCGCACCACCCCGTGATATTTTTCTCACTCCTACTAGTGAATGTAATGTAACACACACCCATACAATGCGCACCACCCCGTGATGTTTTTCTCACTCCTACTAGTGAATGTAATGTAACACACACCCATACAATGCGCACCACACCGCGATGTTTTTGAGAAACCTACCCTACATTGCCACTGCATGTTCCCTGACCTCCCCATGCTGACCACCCCACGGTGCTTTTCACCATCCTACATTGCCACTCACTGCCTGTCCTAATTCAGACCCTCCGATTCACACCTCCACGTGATGTTTTTCACACTCCTAGTAGTGAATGTAATGTAACACACACCCATACAATGCGCACCACCCCGTGATGTTTTTCTCACTCCTACTAGTGAATGTAATGTAACACACACCCATACAATGCGCACCACCCCGTGATGTTTTTCTCACTCCTACTAGTGAATCTAATGTAACACACACCCGTACAATGCGCACCACCCCGTGATGTTTTTCTCACTCCTACTAGTGAATGTAATGTAACACACACCCATACAATGCGCACCACCCGTGATGTTTTTCTCACTCCTACTAGTGAATGTAATGTAACACACACCCATACAATGCGCACCACCCCGTGACGTTTTTCTCACTCCTACTAGTGAATGTAATGTAACACACACCCATACAATGCGCACCACTCCGTGATGTTTTTCTCACTCCTACTAGTGAATGTAATGTAACACACACCCATACAATGCGCACCACCCCATGATGTTTTTCTCACTCGTGCTAGTGAATGTAATGTAACACACACCCATACAATGCGCACCACCCCGTGACGTTTTTCTCACTCCTACTAGTGAATGTAATGTAACACACACCCATACAATGCGCACCACTCCGTGATGTTTTTCTCACTCCTACTAGTGAATCTAATGTAACACACACCCATACAATGCGCACCACCCCATGATGTTTTTCTCACTCGTGCTAGTGAATGTAATGTAACACACACCCATACAATGCGAAACCACCCCGTGACATTTTTCTCACTCCTACTAGTGAATGTAATGTAACACACACCCATACAATGCGCACCACTCCGTGATGTTTTTCTCACTCCTACTAGTGAATGTAATGTAACACACACCCATACAATGCGCACCACCCCATGATGTTTTTCTCACTCGTGCTAGTGAATGTAATGTAACACACACCCATACAATGCGCACCACCCCGTGACGTTTTTCTCACTCCTACTAGTGAATGTAATGTAACACACACCCATACAATGCGCACCACTCCGGGATGTTTTTCTCACTCCTACTAGTGAATCTAATGTAACACACACCCATACAATGCGCACCACCCCATGATGTTTTTCTCACTCGTGCTAGTGAATGTAATGTAACACACACCCATACAATGCGCACCACCCCGTGATGTTTTTCTCACTCCTACTAGTGAATCTAATGTAACACACACCCATACAATGCGCACCACCCCGTGATATTTTTCTCACTCCTACTAGTGAATGTAATGTAACACACACCCATACAATGCGCACCACCCCGTGATGTTTTTCTCACTCCTACTAGTGAATGTAATGTAACACACACCCATACAATGCGCACCACACCGCGATGTTTTTGAGAAACCTACCCTACATTGCCACTGCATGTTCCCTGACCTCCCCATGCTGACCACCCCACGGTGCTTTTCACCATCCTACATTGCCACTCACTGCCTGTCCTAATTCAGACCCTCCGATTCACACCACCCCGTGATGTTTTTCACACTCCTAGTAGTGAATGTAATGTAACACACACCCATACAATGCGCACCACCCCGTGATGTTTTTCTCACTACTACTAGTGAATGTAATGTAACACACACCTATACAATGCGCACCACCCCGTGATGTTTTTCTCACTCCTACTAGTGAATGTAATGTAACACACACCCATACAATGCGCACCACCCCGTGATGTTTTTCTCACTCCTATTAGTGAATGTAATGTAACACACACCCATACAATGCGCACCACTCCGTGATGTTTTTCTCACTCCTACTAGTGAATGTAATGTAACACACACCCATACGATGCGCACCACCCCGTGATGTTTTTCTCACTCCTACTAGTGAATGTAATGTAACACACACCCATACAATGCGCACCACCCCGCGATGTTTTTCAGAAACCTATCCTACATTGCCACTGCATGTTCCCTGACCTCCCCATGCTGACCACCCCGCGGTGCTTTTCTCCATCCTACATTGCCCATCACTGCCTATCCTAATTCAGACTCTCCGATTCACACCACCCCGTGATGTTTTTCTCACTCCTACTAGTCAATCTAATGTAACACACACCCATTCAATGCGCACCACCCCGCGATGTTTTTCAGAAACCTATCCTACATTGCCACTGCATGTTCCCTGACCTCCCCATGCTGACCACCCCGCGGTGCTTTTCTCCATCCTACATTGCCACTCACTGCCTATCCTAATTCAGACCCTTCGATTCACACCACCCCGTGATGTTTTTCTCACTCATAGTAGTGAATGTAATGTAACACACACACATACAACGCGCACCACCCCGTGATGTTTTTCTCACTCCTAATAGTGAATGTAATGTAACACACACCCATACAATGCGCACCACCCCGTCATGTTTTTCTCACTCCTACTAGTGAATGTAATGTAACACACACCCATACAATGCGCACCACCCCGTGATGTTTTTCTCACTCCTACTAGTGAATCTAATGTAACACACACCCATACAATGCGCACCACCCCGTGATGTTTTTCTCACTCCTACTAGTGAATGTAATGTAACACACACCCATACAATGCGCTCCACCCCGTGATGTTTTTCTCACTCTTACTAGTGAATGTAATGTAACACACAACCATACAATGCGCACCACTCCGTGATGTTTTTCTCACTCCTACTAGTGAATGTAATGTAACAAACACCCATACAATGCGCACCACCCCGTGATGTTTTTCTCACTCCTACTAGTGAATCTAATGTAACACACACCCATACAATGCGCACCACCCCATGATGTTTTTCTCACTCGTGCTAGTGAATGTAATGTAACACACACCCATAAAATGCGCACCACCCCGTGATGTTTTTCTCACTCCTACTAGTGAATCTAATGTAACACACACCCATACAATGCGCACCACCCCGTGATATTTTTCTCATTCCTACTAGTGAATGTAATGTAACACACACCCATACAATGCGCACCACCCCGTGATGTTTTTCTCACTCCTACTAGTGAATGTAATGTAACACACACCCATACAATGCGCACCACACCGCGATGTTTTTGAGAAACCTACCCTACATTGCCACTGCATGTTCCCTGACCTCCCCATGCTGACCACCCCACGGTGCTTTTCACCATCCTACATTGCCACTCACTGCCTGTCCTAATTCAGACCCTCCGATTCACACCACCCCGTGATGTTTTTCACACTCCAAGTAGTGAATGTAATGTAACACACACCCATACAATGCGCACCACCCCGTGATGTTTTTCTCACTCCTACTAGTGAATGTAATGTAACACACACCCATACAATGCGCACCACCCCGTGATGTTTTTCTCACTCCTACTAGTGAATGTAATGTAACACACACCCATACAATGCGCACCACCCCGTGATGTTTTTCTCCCTCCTACTAGTGAATGTAATGTAACACACACCCATACAATGCGCACCACCCCGTGATGTTTTTCTCACCCCTACTAGTGAATGTAATGTAACACACACCCATACAATGCGCACCACCCCATGATGTTTTTCTCACTCCTACTAGTGAATGTAATGTAACACACACCCATACGATGCGCACCACCCCATGATGTTTTTCTCACTCGTGCTAGTGAATGTAATGTAACACACACCCGTACAATGCGCACCACCCCGTGATGTTTTTCTCACTCCTACTAGTGAATCTAATGTAACACACACCCATACAATGCGCACCACCCCGTGATATTTTTCTCACTCCTACTAGTGAATGTAATGTAACACACAATCATACAATGCGCACCACCCCGTGATGTTTTTCTCACTCCTACTAGTGAATGTAATGTAACACACACCCATACAATGCGCACCACACCGCGATGTTTTTGAGAAACCTACCCTACATTGCCACTGCATGTTCCCTGACCTCCCCATGCTGACCACCCCACGGTGCTTTTCACCATCCTACATTGCCACTCACTGCCTGTCCTAATTCAGACCCTCCGATTCACACCACCCCGTGATGTTTTTCACACTCCTAGTAGTGAATGTAATGTAACACACACCCATACAATGCGCACCACCCCTTGATGTTTTTCTCACTCCTACTAGTGAATGTAATGTAACACACACCCATACAATGCGCACCACCCCGTGATGTTTTTCACACTCCTACTAGTGAATGTAATGTAACACACACCCATACAATGCGCACCGCCCCGTGATGTTTTTCTCACTCCTATTAGTGAATGTAATGTAACACACACCCATACAATGCGCACCACTCCGTGATGTTTTTCTCACTCCTACTAGTGAATGTAATGTAACACACACCCATACAATGCGCACCACCCCGTGATGTTTTTCTCACTCCTACTAGTGAATGTAATGTCACACACACCCATACAATGCGCACCACCCCGCGATGTTTTTCAGAAACCTATCCTACATTGCCACTGCATGTTCCCTGACCTCCCCATGCTGACCACCCCGCGGTGCTTTTCTCCATCCTACATTGCCAATCACTGCCTATCCTAATTCAGACTCTCCGATTCACACCACCCCGTGATGTTTTTCTCACTCCTACTAGTGAATCTAATGTAACACACACCCATTCAATGCGCACCACCCCGCGATGTTTTTCAGAAACCTATCCTACATTGCCACTGCATGTTCCCTGACCTCCCCATGCTGACCACCCCGCGGTGCTTTTCTCCATCCTACATTGCCACTCACTGCCTATCCTAATTCAGACCCTTCGATTCACACCACCCCGTGATGTTTTTCTCACTCGTAGTAGTGAATGTAATGTAACACACACACATACAACGCGCACCACCCCGTGATGTTTTTCTCACTCCTAATAGTGAATGTAATGTAACACACACCCATACAATGCGCACCACCCCGTCATGTTTTTCTCACTCCTACTAGTGAATGTAATGTAACACACACCCATACAATGCGCACCACCCCGTGATGTTTTTCTCACTCCTACTAGTGAATCTAATGTAACACACACCCATACAATGCGCACCACCCCGTGATGTTTTTCTCACTCCTACTAGTGAATGTAATGTAACACACACCCATACAATGCGCACCACCCCGTGATGTTTTTCTCACTCTTACTAGTGAATGTAATGTAACACACAACATACAATGCGCACCACTCCGTGATGTTTTTCTCACTCCTACTAGTGAATGTAATGTAACAAACACCCATACAATGCGCACCACCCCGTGATGTTTTTCTCACTCCTACTAGTGAATCTAATGTAACACACACCCATACAATGCGCACCACCCCATGATGTTTTTCTCACTCGTGCTAGTGAATGTAATGTAACACACACCCATACAATGCGCACCGCCCCGTGATGTTTTTCTCACTCCTACTAGTGAATCTAATGTAACACACACCCATACAATGCGCACCACCCCGTGATATTTTTCTCACTCCTACTAGTGAATGTAATGTAACACACACCCATACAATGCGCACCACCCCGTGATGTTTTTCTCACTCCTACTAGTGAATGTAATGTAACACACACCCATACAATGCGCACCACACCGCGATGTTTTTGAGAAACCTACCCTACATTGCCACTGCATGTTCCCTGACCTCCCCATGCTGACCACCCCGCGGTGCTTTTCTCCATCCTACATTGCCACTCACTGCCTATCCTAATTCAGACCCTCCGATTCACACCACCCCGTGATGTTTTTCTCACTCCTAGTAGTGAATGTAATGTAACACACACCCATACAATGCGCACGACCCCGTGATGTTTTTCTCACTCCTACTAGTGAATGTAATGTAACACACACCCATACAATGTGCACCACCCCGTGATGTTTTTCTCACTCCTACTAGTGAATGTAATGTAACACACACCCATACAATGCGCACCACCCCGTGACGTTTTTCTCACTCCTACTAGTGAATGTAATGTAACACACACCCATACAATGCGCACCACTCCGTGATGTTTTTCTCACTCCTACTAGTGAATGTAATGTAACACACACCCATACAATGCGCACCACCCCGTGATGTTTTTCTCACTCCTACTAGTGAATCTAATGTAACACACACCCATACAATGCGCACCACCCCATGATGTTTTTCTCACTCGTAGTAGTGAATGTAATGTAACACAAACCCATTCAATGCGCACCACCCCGCGATGTTTTTCAGAAACCTATCCTACATTGCCACTGCATGTTCCCTGACCTCCCCATGCTGACCACCCCGCGGTGCTTTTCTCCATCCTACATTGCCACTCACTGCCTATCCTAATTCAGACCCTTCGATTCACACCACCCCGTGATGTTTTTCTCACTCGTAGTAGTGAATGTAATGTAACACAAACACATACAACGCGCACCACCCCGTGATGTTTTTCTCACTCCTAATAGTGAATGTAATGTAACACACACCCATACAATGCGCACCACCCCGTCATGTTTTTCTCACTCCTACTAGTGAATGTAATGTAACACACACCCATACAATGCGCACCACCCCGTGATGTTTTTCTCACTCCTACTAGTGAATCTAATGTAACACACACCCATACAATGCGCACCACCCCGTGATGTTTTTCTCACTCCTACTAGTGAATGTAATGTAACACACACCCATACAATGCGCACCACCCCGTGATGTTTTTCTCACTCTTACTAGTGAATGTAATGTAACACACAACCATACAATGCGCACCACTCCGTGATGTTTTTCTCACTCCTACTAGTCAATGTAATGTAACAAACACCCATACAATGCGCACCACCCCGTGATGTTTTTCTCACTCGTACTAGTGAATCTAATGTAACACACACCTATACAATGCGCACCACCCCGTGATGTTTTTCTCACTCCTACTAGTGAATGTAATGTAACACACACCCATACAATGCGCACCACCCCGTGATGTTTTTCTCACTCCTATTAGTGAATGTAATGTAACACACACCCATACAATGCGCACCACTCCGTGATGTTTTTCTCACTCCTACTAGTGAATGTAATGTAACACACACCCATACAATGCGCACCACCCCGTGATGTTTTTCAGAAACCTATCCTACATTGCCACTGCATGTTCCCTGACCTCCCCATGCTGACCACCCCGCGGTGCTTTTCTCCATCCTACATTGCCAATCACTGCCTATCCTAATTCAGACCCTTCGATTCACACCACCCCGTGATGTTTTTCTCACTCGTAGTAGTGAATGTAATGTAACACACACCCATTCAATGCGCACCACCCCGCGATGTTTTTCAGAAACCTATCCTACATTGCCACTGCATGTTCCCTGACCTCCCCATGCTGACCACCCCGCGGTGCTTTTCTCCATCCTACATTGCCACTCACTGCCTATCCTAATTCAGACCCTTCGATTCACACCACCCCGTGATGTTTTTCTCACTCGTAGTAGTGAATGTAATGTAACACACACACATACAACGCGCACCACCCCGTGATGTTTTTCTCACTCTTAATAGTGAATGTAATGTAACACACACCCATACAATGCGCACCACCCCGTCATGTTTTTCTCACTCCTACTAGTGAATGTAATGTAACACACACCCATACAATGCGCACCACCCCGTGATGTTTTTCTCACTCCTACTAGTGAATCTAATGTAACACACACCCATACAATGCGCACCACCCCGTGATGTTTTTCTCACTCCTACTAGTGAATGTAATGTAACACACACCCATACAATGCGCACCACCCCGTGATGTTTTTCTCACTCTTACTAGTGAATGTAATGTAACACACAACCATACAATGCGCACCACTCCGTGATGTTTTTCTCACTCCTACTAGTCAATGTAATGTAACAAACACCCATACAATGCGCACCACCCCGTGATGTTTTTCTCACTCGTACTAGTGAATGTAATGTAACACACACCCATACAATGCGCACCACCCCATGATGTTTTTCTCACTCGTGCTAGTGAATGTAATGTAACACACACCCATACAATGCGCACCTCCCCGTGATGTTTTTCTCACTCCTACTAGTGAATCTAATGTAACACACACCCATACAATGCGCACCACCCCGTGATATTTTTCTCACTCCTACTAGTGAATGTAATGTAACACACACCCATACAATGCGCACCACCCCGTGATGTTTTTCTCACTCCTACTAGTGAATGTAATGTAACACACACCCATACAATGCGCACCACACCGCGATGTTTTTGAGAAACCTACCCTACATTGCCACTGCATGTTCCCTGACCTCCCCATGCTGACCACCCCACGGTGCTTTTCACCATCCTACATTGCCACTCACTGCCTGTCCTAATTCAGACCCTCCGATTCACACCTCCACGTGATGTTTTTCACACTCCTAGTAGTGAATGTAATGTAACACACACCCATACAATGCGCACCACCCCGTGATGTTTTTCTCACTCCTACTAGTGAATGTAATGTAACACACACCCATACAATGCGCACCACCCCGTGATGTTTTTCTCACTCCTACTAGTGAATCTAATGTAACACACACCCATTCAATGCGCACCACCACGCGATGTTTTTCAGAAACCTATCCTACATTGCCACTGCATGTTCCCTGACCTCCCCATGCTGACCTCCCCGCGGTGCTTTTCTCCATCCTACATTGCCACTCACTGCCTATCCTAATTCAGACCCTTCGATTCACACCACCCCGTGATGTTTTTCTCACTCGTAGTAGTGAATGTAATGTAACACACACACATACAACGCGCACCACCCCGTGATGTTTATCTCACTCCTAATAGTGAATGTAATGTAACACACACCCATACAATGCGCACCACCCCGTCATGTTTTTCTCACTCCTACTAGTGAATGTAATGTAACACACACCCATACAATGCGCACCACACCGTGATGTTTTTCTCACTCCTACTAGTGAATATAATGTAACACACACCCATACAATGCGCACCACCCCGTGATGTTTTTCTCACTCCTACTAGTGAATGTAATGTAACACACACCCATACAATGCGCACCACCCCGTGATGTTTTTCTCACTCTTACTAGTGAATGTAATGTAACACACAACCATACAATGCGCACCACCCCGCGATGTTTTTCAGAAACCTATCCTACGTTGCCACTGCATGTTCCCTGACCTCCCCATGCTGACCACCCCGCGGTGCTTTTCTCCATCCTACATTGTAAATCACTGCCTATCCTAATTCAGACCCTCCGATTCACACCACCCCGTGATGTTTTTCTCACTCCTACTAGTGAATCTAATGTAACACACACCCAGTCAATGCGCACCACCCCGCGATGTTTTTCAGAAACCTATTCTACATTGCCACTGCATTTTCCCTGACCTCCCCATGCTGAACACCCCGCGGTGCTTTTCTCCATCCTACATTGCCACTCACTGCCTATCCTAATTCAGACCCTTTGATTCACACCACCCTGTGATGTTTTTCTCACTCCTACTAGTGAATGTAATGTAACACACACCCATACAATGCGCACCACACCGTGATGTTTTTCTCACTCCTACTAGTGAATGTAATGTAACCCACACCCATACAATGCGCACCACACCGTGATGTTTTTCTCACTCCTACTAGTGAATGTAATGTAACACACACCCATACAATGCGCACCACACCGTGATGTTTTTCTCACTCCTACTAGTGAATGTAATGTAACACACACCCATACAATGCGCACCACACCGTGATGTTTTTCTCACTCCTACTAGTGAATGTAATTTAACACACACCCATACAATGCGCACCACCCCGTGATGTTTTTCTCACTCCTACTAGTCAATGTAATGTAACACACACCCATACAATGCGCACCACCCCGTGATGTTTTTGTCACTCCTACTAGTGAATGTAACGTAACACACACCCATACAATGCGCACCACCCATCGATGTTTTTCAGAAACCTATCCTACATTGCCACTGCATGTTCCCTGAACTCCCCATGCTGACCACCCCGCGGTGCTTTTCTCCATCCTACATTGCCACTCACTGCCTATCCTACTTCAGACCCTCCGATTCACACCCCCCCGTGATGTTTTTCTCACTCCTACTAGTCAATGTAATGTAACACACACCCATACAATGCGCACCACCCCGTGATGTTTTTCTCACTCCTACTAGTCAATGTAATGTAACACACACCCATACAATGCGCACCACCCCGTGATGTTTTTCTCACTCCTACTAGTGAAGGTAATGTAACACACACCCATACAATGCGCACCACCCCGTGATGTTTTTCTCACTCCTACTAGTGAATGTAATGTAACACACACCCATACAATGCGCACCACCCCGTGATGTTTTTCTCACTCCTACTAGTGAATGTAATGTAACACACACCCATACAATGTGCACCACCCCGTGATGTTTTTCTCACTCCTACTAGTGAATGTAATGTAACACACACCCATACAATGCGCACCACCCCGTGAAGTTTTTCTCACTCCTACTAGTGAATGTAATGTAACACATACCCATACAATGCGCACCACCCCGTGATGTTTTTCTCACTCCTACTAGTGAATGTAATGTAACACACACCCATACAATGCGCACCACCCGGTGATGTTTTTCTCACACCTACTAGTGAATGTAATGTAACACACACCCATACAATGCGCACCACCCCGTGATGTTTTTCTCACTCCTACTAGTGAATGTAACGTAACACACACCCATACAATGCGCACCACCCTGCGATGTTTTTCAGAAACCTATCCTACATTGCCACTGCATGTTCCCTGACCTCCCCATGCTGACCACCCCGCGGTGCTTTTCTCCATCCTACATTGCCAATCACTGCCTATCCTAATGCAGACCCTTCGATTCACACCACCCCGTGATGTTTTTCTCACTCCTACTAGTGAATGTAATGTAACACACACCCATACAATGCGCACCACCCCGTGATGTTTTTCTCACTCCTACTAGTGAATGTAATGTAACACACACCCATACAATGCGCACCACCCCGTGATGTTTTTCTCCCTCCTACTAGTGAATGTAATGTAACACACACCCATACAATGCGCACCACCCCGTGATGTTTTTCTCACTCCTACTAGTGAATGTAATGTAACACACACCCATACGATGCGCACCACCCCGTGATGTTTTTCTCACTCCTACTAGTGAATGTAATGTAACACACACCCATACGATGCGCACCACCCCGTGATGTTTTTCTCACTCCTACTAGTGAATCTAATGTAACACACACCCGTACAATGCGCACCACCCCGTGATGTTTTTCTCACTCCTACTAGTGAATGTAATGTAACAAACACCCATACAATGCGCACCACACCGCGATGTTTTTGAGAAACCTACCCTACATTGCCACTGCATGTTCCCTGACCTCCCCATGCTGACCACCCCGCGGTGCTTTTCTCCATCCTACATTGCCACTCACTGCCTATCCTAATTCAGACCCTCCGATTCACACCACCCCGTGATGTTTTTCTCACTCCTAGTAGTGAATGTAATGTAACACACACCCATACAATGCGCACGACCCCGTGATGTTTTTCTCACTCCTACTAGTGAATGTAATGTAACACACACCCATACAATGCGCACCACTCCGTGATGTTTTTCTCACTCCTACTAGTGAATGTAATGTAACACACACCCATACAATGCGCACCACCCCGTGATGTTTTTCTCACTCCTACTAGTGAATCTAATGTAACACACACCCATACAATGCGCACCACCCCATGATGTTTTTCTCACTCGTGCTAGTGAATGTAATGTAACACACACCCGTACAATGCGCACCACCCCGTGATGTTTTTCTCACTCCTACTAGTGAATCTAATGTAACACACACCCATACAATGCGCACCACCCCGTGATATTTTTCTCACTCCTACTAGTGAATGTAATGTAACACACACCCATACAATGCGCACCACCCCGTGATGTTTTTCTCACTCCTACTAGTGAATGTAATGTAACACACACCCATACAATGCGCACCACACCGCGATGTTTTTGAGAAACCTACCCTACATTGCCACTGCATGTTCCCTGACCTCCCCATGCTGACCACCCCACGGTGCTTTTCACCATCCTACATTGCCACTCACTGCCTGTCCTAATTCAGACCCTCTGATTCACACCACCCCGTGATGTTTTTCACACTCCTAGTAGTGAATGTAATGTAACACACACCCATACAATGCGCACCACCCCGTGATGTTTTTCTCACTCCTACTAGTGAATGTAATGTAACACACACCCATACAATGCGCACCACCCCGTGATGTTTTTCACACTCCTACTAGTGAATGTAATGTAACACACACCCATACAATGCGCACCGCCCCGTGATGTTTTTCTCACTCCTATTAGTGAATGTAATGTAACACACACCCATACAATGCGCACCACTCCGTGATGTTTTTCTCACTCCTACTAGTGAATGTAATGTAACACACACCCATACAATGCGCACCACCCCGTGATGTTTTTCTCACTCCTACTAGTGAATGTAATGTAACACACACACATACAATGCGCACCACCCCGCGATGTTTTTCAGAAACCTATCCTACATTGCCACTGCATGTTCCCTGACCTCCCCATGCTGACCACCCCGCGGTGCTTTTCTCCATCCTACATTGCCAATCACTGCCTATCCTAATTCAGACTCTCCGATTCACACCACCCCGTGATGTTTTTCTCACTCCTACTAGTGAATCTAATGTAACACACACCCATTCAATGCGCACCACCCCGCGATGTTTTTCAGAAACCTATCCTACATTGCCACTGCATGTTCCCTGACCTCCCCATGCTGACCACCCCGCGGTGCTTTTCTCCATCCTACATTGCCACTCACTGCCTATCCTAATTCAGACCCTTCGATTCACACCACCCCGTGATGTTTTTCTCACTCGTAGTAGTGAATGTAATGTAACACACACACATACAACGCGCACCACCCCGTGATGTTTTTCTCACTCCTAATAGTGAATGTAATGTAACACACACCCATACAATGCGCACCACCCCGTCATGTTTTTCTCACTCCTACTAGTGAATGTAATGTAACACACACCCATACAATGCGCACCACCCCGTGATGTTTTTCTCACTCCTACTAGTGAATCTAATGTAACACACACCCATACAATGCGCACCACCCAGTGATGTTTTTCTCACTCCTACTAGTGAATGTAATGTAACACACACCCATACAATGCGCACCACCCCGTGATGTTTTTCTCACTCTTACTAGTGAATGTAATGTAACACACAACCATACAATGCGCACCACTCCGTGATGTTTTTCTCACTCCTACTAGTGAATGTAATGTAACAAACACCCATACAATGCGCACCACCCCGTGATGTTTTTCTCACTCCTACTAGTGAATCTAATGTAACACACACCCATACAAGTCGCACCAGCCCATGATGTTTTTCTCACTCGTGCTAGTGAATGTAATGTAACACACACCCATACAATGCGCACCACCCCGTGATGTTTTTCTCACTCCTACTAGTGAATCTAATGTAACACACACCCATACAATAAGCACCACCCCGTGATATTTTTCTCACTCCTACTAGTGAATGTAATGTAACACACACCCATACAATGCGCACCACCCCGTGATGTTTTTCTCACTCCTACTAGTGAATGTAATGTAACACACACCCATACAATGCGCACCACACCGCGATGTTTTTGAGAAACCTACCCTACATTGCCACTGCATGTTCCCTGACCTCCCCATGCTGACCACCCCACGGTGCTTTTCACCATCCTACATTGCCACTCACTGCCTGTCCTAATTCAGACACTCCGATTCACACCTCCCCGTGATGTTTTTCACACTGCTAGTAGTGAATGTAATGTAACACACACCCATACAATGCGCACCACCCCGTGATGTTTTTCTCACTCCTACTAGTGAATGTAATGTAACACACACCCATACAATGCGCACCACCCCGTGATGTTTTTCTCACTCCTACTAGTGAATGTAATGTAACACACACCCATACAATGCGCACCACCCCGTGATGTTTTTCTCACTCCTATTAGTGAATGTAATGTAACACACACCCATACAATGCGCACCACTCCGTGATGTTTTTCTCACTCCTACTAGTGAATGTAATGTAACACACACCCATACAATGCGCACCACCCCGTGATGTTTTTCTCACTCCTACTAGTGAATGTAATGTAACACACACCCATACAATGCGCACCACCCTGCGATGTTTTTCAGAAACCTATCCTACATTGCCACTGCATGTTCCCTGACCTCCCCATGCTGACAACCCCGCGGTGCTTTTCTCCATCCTACATTGCCAATCACTGCCTATCCTAATTCAGACTCTCCGATTCACACTACCCCGTGATGTTTTTCTCACTCCTACTAGTGAATGTAATGTAACACACACCCATACAATGCGCACCACACCGCGATGTTTTTGAGAAACCTACCCTACATTGCCACTGCATGTTCCCTGACCTCCCCATGCTGACAACCCCGCGGTGCTTTTCTCCATCCTACATTGCCACTCACTGCCTATCCTAATTCAGACCCTCCGATTCACACCACCCCGTGATGTTTTTCTCACTCCTAGTAGTGAATGTAATGTAACACACACCCATACAATGCGCACGACCCCGTGATGTTTTTCTCACTCCTATTAGTGAATGTAATGTAACACACACCCATACAATGTGCACCACCCCGTGATGTTTTTCTCACTCCTACTAGTGAATGTAATGTAACACACACCCATACAATGCGCACCACCCCGTGACGTTTTTCTCACTCCTACTAGTGAATGTAATGTAACACACACCCATACAATGCGCACCACTCCGTGATGTTTTTCTCACTCCTACTAGTGAATGTAATGTAACACACACCCATACAATGCGCACCACCCCGTGATGTTTTTCTCACTCCTACTAGTGAATCTAATGTAACACACACCCATACAATGCGCACCACCCCATGATGTTTTTCTCACTCGTGCTAGTGAATGTAATGTAACACACACCCATACAATGCGCACCACCCCGTGATGTTTTTCTCACTCCTGCTAGTGAATCTAATGTAACACACACCCATACAATGCGCACCACCCCGTGATATTTTTCTCACTCCTACTAGTGAATGTAATGTAACACACACCCATACAATGCGCACCACCCCGTGATGTTTTTCTCACTCCTACTAGTGAATGTAATGTAACACACACCCATACAATGCGCACCACAGCGCGATGTTTTTGAGAAACCTACCCTACATTGCCACTGCATGTTCCCTGACCTCCCCATGCTGACCACCCCACGGTGCTTTTCACCATCCTACATTGCCACTCACTGCCTGTCCTAATTCAGACCCTCCGATTCACACCACCCCGTGATGTTTTTCACACTCCTAGTAGTGAATGTAATGTAACACACACCCATACAATGCGCACCACCCCGTGATGTTTTTCTCACTCCTACTAGTGAATGTAATGTAACACACACCCATACAATGCGCACCACCCCGTGATGTTTTTCTCACTCCTACTAGTGAATGTAATGTAACACACACCCATACAATGTGCACCACCCCGTGATGTTTTTCTCACTCCTACTAGTGAATGTAATGTAACACACACCCATACAATGCGCACCACCCCGTGACGTTTTTCTCACTCCTACTAGTGAATGTAATGTAACACACACCCATACAATGCGCACCACTCCGTGATGTTTTTCTCACTCCTACTAGTGAATGTAATGTAACACACACCCATACAATGCGCACCACCCCGTGATGTTTTTCTCACTCCTACTAGTGAATCTAATGTAACACACACCCATACAATGCGCACCACCCCATGATGTTTTTCTCACTCGTGCTAGTGAATGTAATGTAACACACACCCGTACAATGCGCACCACCCCGTGATGTTTTTCTCACTCCTACTAGTGAATCTAATGTAACACACACCCATACAATGCGCACCACCCCGTGATATTTTTCTCACTCCTACTAGTGAATGTAATGTAACACACAGCCATACAATGCGCACCACCCCGTGATGTTTTTCTCACTCCTACTAGTGAATGTAATGTAACACACACCCATACAATGCGCACCACACCGCGATGTTTTTGAGAAACCTACCCTACATTGCCACTGCATGTTCCCTGACCTCCCCATGCTGACCACCCCACGGTGCTTTTCACCATCCTACATTGCCACTCACTGCCTGTCCTAATTCAGACCCTCCGATTCACACCACCCCGTGATGTTTTTCACACTCCTAGTAGTGAATGTAATGTAACACACACCCATACAATGCGCACCACCCCGTGATGTTTTTCTCACTCCTACTAGTGAATGTAATGTAACACACACCCATACAATGCGCACCACCCCGTGATGTTTTTCACACTCCTACTAGTGAATGTAATGTAACACACACCCATACAATGCGCACCGCCCCGTGATGTTTTTCTCACTCCTATTAGTGAATGTAATGTAACACACACCCATACAATGCGCACCACTCCGTGATGTTTTTCTCACTCCTACTAGTGAATGTAATGTAACACACACCCATACAATGCGCACCACCCCGTGATGTTTTTCTCACTCCTACTAGTGAATGTAATGTAACACACACACATACAATGCGCACCACCCCGCGATGTTTTTCAGAAACCTATCCTACATTGCCACTGCATGTTCCCTGACCTCCCCATGCTGACCACCCCGCGGTGCTTTTCTCCATCCTACATTGCCAATCACTGCCTATCCTAATTCAGACTCTCCGATTCACACCACCCCGTGATGTTTTTCTCACTCCTACTAGTGAATCTAATGTAACACACACCCATTCAATGCGCACCACCCCGCGATGTTTTTCAGAAACCTATCCTACATTGCCACTGCATGTTCCCTGACCTCCCCATGCTGACCACCCCGCGGTGCTTTTCTCCATCCTACATTGCCACTCACTGCCTATCCTAATTCAGACCCTTCGATTCACACCACCCCGTGATGTTTTTCTCACTCGTAGTAGTGAATGTAATGTAACACACACACATACAACGCGCACCACCCCGTGATGTTTTTCTCACTCCTAATAGTGAATGTAATGTAACACACACCCATACAATGCGCACCACCCCGTCATGTTTTTCTCACTCCTACTAGTGAATGTAATGTAACACACACCCATACAATGCGCACCACCCCGTGATGTTTTTCTCACTCCTACTAGTGAATCTAATGTAACACACACCCATACAATGCGCACCACCCAGTGATGTTTTTCTCACTCCTACTAGTGAATGTAATGTAACACACACCCATACAATGCGCACCACCCCGTGATGTTTTTCTCACTCTTACTAGTGAATGTAATGTAACACACAACCATACAATGCGCACCACTCCGTGATGTTTTTCTCACTCCTACTAGTGAATGTAATGTAACAAACACCCATACAATGCGCACCACCCCGTGATGTTTTTCTCACTCCTACTAGTGAATCTAATGTAACACACACCCATACAATGCGCACCAGCCCATGATGTTTTTCTCACTCGTGCTAGTGAATGTAATGTAACACACACCCATACAATGCGCACCACCCCGTGATGTATTTCTCACTCCTACTAGTGAATCTAATGTAACACACACCCATACAATGCGCACCACCCCGTGATATTTTTCTCACTCCTACTAGTGAATGTAATGTAACACACACCCATACAATGCGCACCACCCCGTGATGTTTTTCTCACTCCTACTAGTGAATGTAATGTAACACACACCCATACGATGCGCACCACCCCGTGATGTTTTTCTCACTCCTACTAGTGAATGTAATGTAACACACACCCATACGATGCGCACCACCCCGTGATGTTTTTCTCACTCCTACTAGTGAATCTAATGTAACACACACCCGTACAATGCGCACCACCCCGTGATGTTTTTCTCACTCCTACTAGTGAATGTAATGTAACACACACCCATACAATGCGCACCACACCGCGATGTTTTTGAGAAACCTACCCTACATTGCCACTGCATGTTCCCTGACCTCCCCATGCTGACCACCCCGCGGTGCTTTTCTCCATCCTACATTGCCACTCACTGCCTATCCTAATTCAGACCCTCCGATTCACACCACCCCGTGATGTTTTTCTCACTCCTAGTAGTGAATGTAATGTAACACACACCCATACAATGCGCACGACCCCGTGATGTTTTTCTCACTCCTACTAGTGAATGTAATGTAACACACACCCATACAATGCGCACCACTCCGTGATGTTTTTCTCACTCCTACTAGTGAATGTAATGTAACACACACCCATACAATGCGCACCACCCCGTGATGTTTTTCTCACTCCTACTAGTGAATCTAATGTAACACACACCCATACAATGCGCACCACCCCATGATGTTTTTCTCACTCGTGCTAGTGAATGTAATGTAACACACACCCGTACAATGCGCACCACCCCGTGATGTTTTTCTCACTCCTACTAGTGAATCTAATGTAACACACACCCATACAATGCGCACCACCCCGTGATATTTTTCTCACTCCTACTAGTGAATGTAATGTAACACACACCCATACAATGCGCACCACCCCGTGATGTTTTTCTCACTCCTACTAGTGAATGTAATGTAACACACACCCATACAATGCGCACCACACCGCGATGTTTTTGAGAAACCTACCCTACATTGCCACTGCATGTTCCCTGACCTCCCCATGCTGACCACCCCACGGTGCTTTTCACCATCCTACATTGCCACTCACTGCCTGTCCTAATTCAGACCCTCCGATTCACACCACCCCGTGATGTTTTTCACACTCCTAGTAGTGAATGTAATGTAACACACACCCATACAATGCGCACCACCCCGTGATGTTTTTCTCACTCCTACTAGTGAATGTAATGTAACACACACCCATACAATGCGCACCACCCCGTGATGTTTTTCACACTCCTACTAGTGAATGTAATGTAACACACACCCATACAATGCGCACCGCCCCGTGATGTTTTTCTCACTCCTATTAGTGAATGTAATGTAACACACACCCATACAATGCGCACCACTCCGTGATGTTTTTCTCACTCCTACTAGTGAATGTAATGTAACACACACCCATACAATGCGCACCACCCCGTGATGTTTTTCTCACTCCTACTAGTGAATGTAATGTAACACACACACATACAATGCGCACCACCCCGCGATGTTTTTCAGAAACCTATCCTACATTGCCACTGCATGTTCCCTGACCTCCCCATGCTGACCACCCCGCGGTGCTTTTCTCCATCCTACATTGCCAATCACTGCCTATCCTAATTCAGACTCTCCGATTCACACCACCCCGTGATGTTTTTCTCACTCCTACTAGTGAATCTAATGTAACACACACCCATTCAATGCGCACCACCCCGCGATGTTTTTCAGAAACCTATCCTACATTGCCACTGCATGTTCCCTGACCTCCCCATGCTGACCACCCCGCGGTGCTTTTCTCCATCCTACATTGCCACTCACTGCCTATCCTAATTCAGACCCTTCGATTCACACCACCCCGTGATGTTTTTCTCACTCGTAGTAGTGAATGTAATGTAACACACACACATACAACGCGCACCACCCCGTGATGTTTTTCTCACTCCTAATAGTGAATGTAATGTAACACACACCCATACAATGCGCACCACCCCGTCATGTTTTTCTCACTCCTACTAGTGAATGTAATGTAACACACACCCATACAATGCGCACCACCCCGTGATGTTTTTCTCACTCCTACTAGTGAATCTAATGTAACACACACCCATACAATGCGCACCACCCAGTGATGTTTTTCTCACTCCTACTAGTGAATGTAATGTAACACACACCCATACAATGCGCACCACCCCGTGATGTTTTTCTCACTCTTACTAGTGAATGTAATGTAACACACAACCATACAATGCGCACCACTCCGTGATGTTTTTCTCACTCCTACTAGTGAATGTAATGTAACAAACACCCATACAATGCGCACCACCCCGTGATGTTTTTCTCACTCCTACTAGTGAATGTAATGTAACACACACCCATACAAGTCGCACCAGCCCATGATGTTTTTCTCACTCGTGCTAGTGAATGTAATGTAACACACACCCATACAATGCGCACCACCCCGTGATGTTTTTCTCACTCCTACTAGTGAATCTAATGTAACACACACCCATACAATGCGCACCACCCCGTGATATTTTTCTCACTCCTACTAGTGAATGTAATGTAACACACACCCATACAATGCGCACCACCCCGTGATGTTTTTCTCACTCCTACTAGTGAATGTAATGTAACACACACCCATACAATGCGCACCACACCGCGATGTTTTTGAGAAACCTACCCTACATTGCCACTGCATGTTCCCTGACCTCCCCATGCTGACCACCCCACGGTGCTTTTCACCATCCTACATTGCCACTCACTGCCTGTCCTAATTCAGACACTCCGATTCACACCTCCCCGTGATGTTTTTCACACTGCTAGTAGTGAATGTAATGTAACACACACCCATACAATGCGCACCACCCCGTGATGTTTTTCTCACTCCTACTAGTGAATGTAATGTAACACACACCCATACAATGCGCACCACCCCGTGATGTTTTTCTCACTCCTACTAGTGAATGTAATGTAACACACACCCATACAATGCGCACCACCCCGTGATGTTTTTCTCACTCCTATTAGTGAATGTAATGTAACACACACCCATACAATGCGCACCACTCCGTGATGTTTTTCTCACTCCTACTAGTGAATGTAATGTAACACACACCCATACAATGCGCACCACCCCGTGATGTTTTTCTCACTCCTACTAGTGAATGTAATGTAACACACACCCATACAATGCGCACCACCCTGCGATGTTTTTCAGAAACCTATCCTACATTGCCACTGCATGTTCCCTGACCTCCCCATGCTGACAACCCCGCGGTGCTTTTCTCCATCCTACATTGCCAATCACTGCCTATCCTAATTCAGACTCTCCGATTCACACTACCCCGTGATGTTTTTCTCACTCCTACTAGTGAATGTAATGTAACACACACCCATACAATGCGCACCACACCGCGATGTTTTTGAGAAACCTACCCTACATTGCCACTGCATGTTCCCTGACCTCCCCATGCTGACCACCCCGCGGTGCTTTTCTCCATCCTACATTGCCACTCACTGCCTATCCTAATTCAGACCCTCCGATTCACACCACCCCGTGATGTTTTTCTCACTCCTAGTAGTGAATGTAATGTAACACACACCCATACAATGCGCACGACCCCGTGATGTTTTTCTCACTCCTATTAGTGAATGTAATGTAACACACACCCATACAATGTGCACCACCCCGTGATGTTTTTCTCACTCCTACTAGTGAATGTAATGTAACACACACCCATACAATGCGCACCACCCCGTGACGTTTTTCTCACTCCTACTAGTGAATGTAATGTAACACACACCCATACAATGCGCACCACTCCGTGATGTTTTTCTCACTCCTACTAGTGAATGTAATGTAACACACACCCATACAATGCGCACCACCCCGTGATGTTTTTCTCACTCCTACTAGTGAATCTAATGTAACACACACCCATACAATGCGCACCACCCCATGATGTTTTTCTCACTCGTGCTAGTGAATGTAATGTAACACACACCCATACAATGCGCACCACCCCGTGATGTTTTTCTCACTCCTGCTAGTGAATCTAATGTAACACACACCCATACAATGCGCACCACCCCGTGATATTTTTCTCACTCCTACTAGTGAATGTAATGTAACACACACCCATACAATGCGCACCACCCCGTGATGTTTTTCTCACTCCTACTAGTGAATGTAATGTAACACACACCCATACAATGCGCACCACAGCGCGATGTTTTTGAGAAACCTACCCTACATTGCCACTGCATGTTCCCTGACCTCCCCATGCTGACCACCCCACGGTGCTTTTCACCATCCTACATTGCCACTCACTGCCTGTCCTAATTCAGACCCTCCGATTCACACCACCCCGTGATGTTTTTCACACTCCTAGTAGTGAATGTAATGTAACACACACCCATACAATGCGCACCACCCCGTGATGTTTTTCTCACTCCTACTAGTGAATGTAATGTAACACACACCCATACAATGCGCACCACCCCGTGATGTTTTTCTCACTCCTACTAGTGAATGTAATGTAACACACACCCATACAATGCGCACCACCCCGTGATGTTTTTCTCACTCCTATTAGTGAATGTAATGTAACACACACCCATACAATGCGAACCACTCCGTGATGTTTTTCTCACTCCTACTAGTGAATGTAATGTAACACACACCCATACAATGCGCACCACCGCGTGATGTTTTTCAGAAACCTATCCTACATTGCCACTGCATGTTCCCTGACCTCCCCATGCTGACCACCCCGCGGTGCTTTTCTCCATCCTACATTGCCAATCACTGCCTATCCTAATTCAGACCCTTCGATTCACACCACCCCGTGATGTTTTTCTCACTCGTAGTAGTGAATGTAATGTAACACACACCCATTCAATGCGCACCACCCCGCGATGTTTTTCAGAAACCTATCCTACATTGCCACTGCATGTTCCCTGACCTCCCCATGCTGACCACCCCGCGGTGCTTTTCTCCATCCTACATTGCCACTCACTGCCTATCCTAATTCAGACCCTTCGATTCACACCACCCCGTGATGTTTTTCTCACTCGTAGTAGTGAATGTAATGTAACACACACACATACAACGCGCACCACCCCGTGATGTTTTTCTCACTCCTAATAGTGAATGTAATGTAACACACACCCATACAATGCGCACCACCCCGTGATGTTTTTCTCCCTCCTACTAGTGAATGTAATGTAACACACACCCATACAATGCGCACCACCCCGTGATGTTTTTCTCACCCCTACTAGTGAATGTAATGTAACACACACCCATACAATGCGCACCACACCATGATGTTTTTCTCACTCCTACTAGTGAATGTAATGTAACACACACCCATACGATGCGCACCACCCCGTGATGTTTTTCTCACTCCTACTAGTGAATGTAATGTAACACACACCCATACGATGCGCACCACCCCGTGATGTTTTTCTCACTCCTACTAGTGAATCTAATGTAACACACACCCGTACAATGCGCACCACCCCGTGATGTTTTTCTCACTCCTACTAGTGAATGTAATGTAACACACACCCATACAATGCGCACCACACCGCGATGTTTTTGAGAAACCTACCCTACATTGCCACTGCATGTTCCCTGACCTCCCCATGCTGACCACCCCGCGGTGCTTTTCTCCATCCTACATTGCCACTCACTGCCTATCCTAATTCAGACCCTCCGATTCACACCACCCCGTGATGTTTTTCTCACTCCTAGTAGTGAATGTAATGTAACACACACCCATACAATGCGCACGACCCCGTGATGTTTTTCTCACTCCTACTAGTGAATGTAATGTAACACACACCCATACAATGTGCACCACCCCGTGATGTTTTTCTCACTCCTACTAGTGAATGTAATGTAACACACACCCATACAATGCGCACCACCCCGTGACGTTTTTCTCACTCCTACTAGTGAATGTAATGTAACACACACCCATACAATGCGCACCACTCCGTGATGTTTTTCTCACTCCTACTAGTGAATGTAATGTAACACACACCCATACAATGCGCACCACCCCGTGATGTTTTTCTCACTCCTACTAGTGAATCTAATGTAACACACACCCATACAATGCGCACCACCCCATGATGTTTTTCTCACTCGTGCTAGTGAATGTAATGTAACACACACCCGTACAATGCGCACCACCCCGTGATGTTTTTCTCACTCCTACTAGTGAATCTAATGTAACACACACCCATACAATGCGCACCACCCCGTGATATTTTTCTCACTCCTACTAGTGAATGTAATGTAACACACAGCCATACAATGCGCACCACCCCGTGATGTTTTTCTCACTCCTACTAGTGAATGTAATGTAACACACACCCATACAATGCGCACCACACCGCGATGTTTTTGAGAAACCTACCCTACATTGCCACTGCATGTTCCCTGACCTCCCCATGCTGACCACCCCACGGTGCTTTTCACCATCCTACATTGCCACTCACTGCCTGTCCTAATTCAGACCCTCCGATTCACACCACCCCGTGATGTTTTTCACACTCCTAGTAGTGAATGTAATGTAACACACACCCATACAATGCGCACCACCCCGTGATGTTTTTCTCACTCCTACTAGTGAATGTAATGTAACACACACCCATACAATGCGCACCACCCCGTGATGTTTTTCACACTCCTACTAGTGAATGTAATGTAACACACACCCATACAATGCGCACCGCCCCGTGATGTTTTTCTCACTCCTATTAGTGAATGTAATGTAACACACACCCATACAATGCGCACCACTCCGTGATGTTTTTCTCACTCCTACTAGTGAATGTAATGTAACACACACCCATACAATGCGCACCACCCCGTGATGTTTTTCTCACTCCTACTAGTGAATGTAATGTAACACACACACATACAATGCGCACCACCCCGCGATGTTTTTCAGAAACCTATCCTACATTGCCACTGCATGTTCCCTGACCTCCCCATGCTGACCACCCCGCGGTGCTTTTCTCCATCCTACATTGCCAATCACTGCCTATCCTAATTCAGACTCTCCGATTCACACCACCCCGTGATGTTTTTCTCACTCCTACTAGTGAATCTAATGTAACACACACCCATTCAATGCGCACCACCCCGCGATGTTTTTCAGAAACCTATCCTACATTGCCACTGCATGTTCCCTGACCTCCCCATGCTGACCACCCCGCGGTGCTTTTCTCCATCCTACATTGCCACTCACTGCCTATCCTAATTCAGACCCTTCGATTCACACCACCCCGTGATGTTTTTCTCACTCGTAGTAGTGAATGTAATGTAACACACACACATACAACGCGCACCACCCCGTGATGTTTTTCTCACTCCTAATAGTGAATGTAATGTAACACACACCCATACAATGCGCACCACCCCGTCATGTTTTTCTCACTCCTACTAGTGAATGTAATGTAACACACACCCATACAATGCGCACCACCCCGTGATGTTTTTCTCACTCCTACTAGTGAATCTAATGTAACACACACCCATACAATGCGCACCACCCAGTGATGTTTTTCTCACTCCTACTAGTGAATGTAATGTAACACACACCCATACAATGCGCACCACCCCGTGATGTTTTTCTCACTCTTACTAGTGAATGTAATGTAACACACAACCATACAATGCGCACCACTCCGTGATGTTTTTCTCACTCCTACTAGTGAATGTAATGTAACAAACACCCATACAATGCGCACCACCCCGTGATGTTTTTCTCACTCCTACTAGTGAATCTAATGTAACACACACCCATACAATGCGCACCAGCCCATGATGTTTTTCTCACTCGTGCTAGTGAATGTAATGTAACACACACCCATACAATGCGCACCACCCCGTGATGTTTTTCTCACTCCTACTAGTGAATCTAATGTAACACACACCCATACAATGCGCACCACCCCGTGATATTTTTCTCACTCCTACTAGTGAATGTAATGTAACACACACCCATACAATGCGCACCACCCCGTGATGTTTTTCTCACTCCTACTAGTGAATGTAATGTAACACACACCCATACAATGCGCACCACACCGCGATGTTTTTGAGAAACCTGCCCTACATTGCCACTGCATGTTCCCTGACCTCCCCATGCTGACCACCCCACGGTGCTTTTCACCATCCTACATTGCCACTCACTGCCTGTCCTAATTCAGACACTCCGATTCACACCTCCCCGTGATGTTTTTCACACTGCTAGTAGTGAATGTAATGTAACACACACCCATACAATGCGCACCACCCCGTGATGTTTTTCTCACTCCTACTAGTGAATGTAATGTAACACACACCCATACAATGCGCACCACCCCGTGATGTTTTTCTCACTCCTATTAGTGAATGTAATGTAACACACACCCATACAATGCGCACCACTCCGTGATGTTTTTCTCACTCCTACTAGTGAATGTAATGTAACACACACCCATACAATGCGCACCACCCCGTGATGTTTTTCTCACTCCTACTAGTGAATGTAATGTAACACACACCCATACAATGCGCACCACCCTGCGATGTTTTTCAGAAACCTATCCTACATTGCCACTGCATGTTCCCTGACCTCCCCATGCTGACAACCCCGCGGTGCTTTTCTCCATCCTACATTGCCAATCACTGCCTATCCTAATTCAGACTCTCCGATTCACACTACCCCGTGATGTTTTTCTCACTCCTACTAGTGAATGTAATGTAACACACACCCATACAATGCGCACCACACCGCGATGTTTTTGAGAAACCTACCCTACATTGCCACTGCATGTTCCCTGACCTCCCCATGCTGACCACCCCGCGGTGCTTTTCTCCATCCTACATTGCCACTCACTGCCTATCCTAATTCAGACCCTCCGATTCACACCACCCCGTGATGTTTTTCTCACTCCTAGTAGTGAATGTAATGTAACACACACCCATACAATGCGCACGACCCCGTGATGTTTTTCTCACTCCTATTAGTGAATGTAATGTAACACACACCCATACAATGTGCACCACCCCGTGATGTTTTTCTCACTCCTACTAGTGAATGTAATGTAACACACACCCATACAATGCGCACCACCCCGTGACGTTTTTCTCACTCCTACTAGTGAATGTAATGTAACACACACCCATACAATGCGCACCACTCCGTGATGTTTTTCTCACTCCTACTAGTGAATGTAATGTAACACACACCCATACAATGCGCACCACCCCGTGATGTTTTTCTCACTCCTACTAGTGAATCTAATGTAACACACACCCATACAATGCGCACCACCCCATGATGTTTTTCTCACTCGTGCTAGTGAATGTAATGTAACACACACCCATACAATGCGCACCACCCCGTGATGTTTTTCTCACTCCTGCTAGTGAATCTAATGTAACACACACCCATACAATGCGCACCACCCCGTGATATTTTTCTCACTCCTACTAGTGAATGTAATGTAACACACACCCATACAATGCGCACCACCCCGTGATGTTTTTCTCACTCCTACTAGTGAATGTAATGTAACACACACCCATACAATGCGCACCACAGCGCGATGTTTTTGAGAAACCTACCCTACATTGCCACTGCATGTTCCCTGACCTCCCCATGCTGACCACCCCACGGTGCTTTTCACCATCCTACATTGCCACTCACTGCCTGTCCTAATTCAGACCCTCCGATTCACACCACCCCGTGATGTTTTTCACACTCCTAGTAGTGAATGTAATGTAACACACACCCATACAATGCGCACCACCCCGTGATGTTTTTCTCACTCCTACTAGTGAATGTAATGTAACACACACCCATACAATGCGCACCACCCCGTGATGTTTTTCTCACTCCTACTAGTGAATGTAATGTAACACACACCCATACAATGCGCACCACCCCGTGATGTTTTTCTCACTCCTATTAGTGAATGTAATGTAACACACACCCATACAATGCGCACCACTCCGTGATGTTTTTCTCACTCCTACTAGTGAATGTAATGTAACACACACCCATACAATGCGCACCACCGCGTGATGTTTTTCAGAAACCTATCCTACATTGCCACTGCATGTTCCCTGACCTCCCCATGCTGACCACCCCGCGGTGCTTTTCTCCATCCTACATTGCCAATCACTGCCTATCCTAATTCAGACCCTTCGATTCACACCACCCCGTGATGTTTTTCTCACTCGTAGTAGTGAATGTAATGTAACACACACCCATTCAATGCGCACCACCCCGCGATGTTTTTCAGAAACCTATCCTACATTGCCACTGCATGTTCCCTGACCTCCCCATGCTGACCACCCCGCGGTGCTTTTCTCCATCCTACATTGCCACTCACTGCCTATCCTAATTCAGACCCTTCGATTCACACCACCCCGTGATGTTTTTCTCACTCGTAGTAGTGAATGTAATGTAACACACACACATACAACGCGCACCACCCGGTGATGTTTTTCTCACTCCTAATAGTGAATGTAATGTAACACACACCCATACAATGCGCACCACCCCGTCATGTTTTTCTCACTCCTACTAGTGAATGTAATGTAACACACACCCATACAATGCGCACCACCCCGTGATGTTTTTCTCACTCCTACTAGTGAATCTAATGTAACACACACCCATACAATGCGCACCACCCCGTGATGTTTTTCTCACTCCTACTAGTGAATGTAATGTAACACACACCCATACAATGCGCACCACCCCGTGATGTTTTTCTCACTCTTACTAGTGAATGTAATGTAACACACAACCATACAATGCGCACCACTCCGTGATGTTTTTCTCACTCCTACTAGTCAATGTAATGTAACAAACACCCATACAATGCGCACCACCCCGTGATGTTTTTCTCACTCGTACTAGTGAATCTAATGTAACACACACCCATACAATGCGCACCACCCCATGATGTTTTTCTCACTCGTGCTAGTGAATGTAATGTAACACACACCCATACAATGCGCACCTCCCCGTGATGTTTTTCTCACTCCTACTAGTGAATCTAATGTAACACACACCCATACAATGCGCACCACCCCGTGATATTTTTCTCACTCCTACTAGTGAATGTAATGTAACACACACCCATACAATGCGCACCACCCCGTGATGTTTTTCTCACTCCTACTAGTGAATGTAATGTAACACACACCCATACAATGCGCACCACACCGCGATGTTTTTGAGAAACCTACCCTACATTGCCACTGCATGTTCCCTGACCTCCCCATGCTGACCACCCCACGGTGCTTTTCACCATCCTACATTGCCACTCACTGCCTGTCCTAATTCAGACCCTCCGATTCACACCTCCACGTGATGTTTTTCACACTCCTAGTAGTGAATGTAATGTAACACACACCCATACAATGCGCACCACCCCGTGATGTTTTTCTCACTCCTACTAGTGAATGTAATGTAACACACACCCATACAATGCGCACCACCCCGTGATGTTTTTCTCACTCCTACTAGTGAATCTAATGTAACACACACCCATTCAATGCGCACCACCACGCGATGTTTTTCAGAAACCTATCCTACATTGCCACTGCATGTTCCCTGACCTCCCCATGCTGACCACCCCGCGGTGCTTTTCTCCATCCTACATTGCCACTCACTGCCTATCCTAATTCAGACCCTTCGATTCACACCACCCCGTGATGTTTTTCTCACTCGTAGTAGTGAATGTAATGTAACACACACACATACAACGCGCACCAACCCGTGATGTTTATCTCACTCCTAATAGTGAATGTAATGTAACACACACCCATACAATGCGCACCACCCCGTCATGTTTTTCTCACTCCTACTAGTGAATGTAATGTAACACACACCCATACAATGCGCACCACACCGTGATGTTTTTCTCACTCCTACTAGTGAATCTAATGTAACACACACCCATACAATGCGCACCACCCCGTGATGTTTTTCTCACTCCTACTAGTGAATGTAATGTAACACACACCCATACAATGCGCACCACCCCGTGATGTTTTTCTCACTCTTACTAGTGAATGTAATGTAACACACAACCATACAATGCGCACCACCCCGCGATGTTTTTCAGAAACCTATCCTACGTTGCCACTGCATGTTCCCTGACCTCCCCATGCTGACCACCCCGCGGTGCTTTTCTCCATCCTACATTGCCAATCACTGCCTATCCTAATTCAGACCCTCCGATTCACACCACCCCGTGATGTTTTTCTCACTCCTACTAGTGAATCTAATGTAACACACACCCAGTCAATGCGCACCACCCCGCGATGTTTTTCAGAAACCTATTCTACATTGCCACTGCATTTTCCCTGACCTCCCCATGCTGAACACCCCGCGGTGCTTTTCTCCATCCTACATTGCCACTCACTGCCTATCCTAATTCAGACCCTTTGATTCACACCACCCTGTGATGTTTTTCTCACTCCTACTAGTGAATGTAATGTAACACACACCCATACAATGCGCACCACACCGTGATATTTTTCTCACTCCTACTAGTGAATGTAATGTAACCCACACCCATACAATGCGCACCACACCGTGATGTTTTTCTCACTCCTACTAGTGAATGTAATGTAACACACACCCATACAATGCGCACCACACCGTGATGTTTTTCTCACTCCTAATAGTGAATGTAATGTAACACACACCCATACAATGCGCACCACACCGTGATGTTTTTCTCACTCCTACTAGTGAATGTAATTTAACACACACCCATACAATGCGCACCACCCCGTGATGTTTTTCTCACTCCTACTAGTCAATGTAATGTAACACACACCCATACAATGCGCACCACCCCGTGATGTTTTTCTCACTCCTACTAGTGAATGTAACGTAACACACACCCATACAATGCGCACCACCCATCGATGTTTTTCAGAAACCTATGCTACATTGCCACTGCATGTTCCCTGACCTCCCCATGCTGACCACCCCGCGGTGCTTTTCTCCATCCTACATTGCCAATCACTGCCTATCCTAATGCAGACCCTTCGATTCACACCACCCCGTGATGTTTTTCTCACTCCTACTAGTGAATGTAATGTAACACACACCCATACAATGCGCACCACCCCTCGATGTTTTTCAGAAACCTATCCTACATTGCCACTGCATGTTCCCTGACCTCCCCATGCTGACCACCCCGCGGTGCTTTTCTCCATCCTACATTGCCACTCACTGCCTATCCTAATTCAGACCCACCGATTCACACCACCCCATGATGTTTTTCTCACTCCTACTAGTGAATGTAATGTAACACACACCCATACAATGCGCATCACCCCGTGATGTTTTTCTCACTCCTACTAGTGAATGTAATGTAACACACACCCATACAATGCGCACCACCCCTTGATGTTTTTCTCACTCCTACTAGTGAATGTAATGTAACACACACCCATACAATGCGCACCACCCCGCGATGTTTTTCAGAAACCTATCCTACATTGCCACTTCATGTTCCCTGACCTCCCCATGCTGACCACCCCGCGGTTCTTTTTTCCATCCTACATTGCCAATCACTGCCTATCCTAATTCAAACATTCCGATTCACACCACCCCGTGATGTTTTTCTCACTCCTACTAGTGAATGTAATGTAACACACACCCATACAAAGCGCACCACCCCGTGATGTTTTTCTCACTCCTAGTAGTGAATGTAATGTAACACACACCCATACAATGCGCACCACCCCGTGATGTTTTTCTCACTCCTACTAGTGAATGTAATGTAACACACACCCATACAATGCGCACCACCCCGTGTTTTTCTCACTCCTACTAGTGAATGTAATGTAACACACACCCATACCATGCGCACCACCCCGTGATGTTTTTCTCACTCCTACTAGTGAAGGTAATGTAACACACACCCATACAATGCGCTCCACCCCGTGATGTTTTTCTCACTCCTACTAGTGAATGTAATGTAACACACACCCATACAATGCGCACCACCACCTGATGTTTTTCTCACTCCTACTAGTGAATGTAATGTAACACACACCCAGTCAATGCGCACCACCCCGCGATGTTTTTCAGAAACCTATCCTACATTGCCACTGCATGTTCCCTGACCTCCCCATGCTGACCACCCCGCGGTGCTTTTCTCCATCCTACATTGCCACTCACTGCCTATCCTAATTCAGACCCTTCGATTCACACAGCCCCTGATGTTTTTCTCACTCCTACTAGTGAATGTAATGTAACACACACCCATACAGTGCGCACCACCCCGTGATGTTTTTCTCACACCTACTAGTGAATGTAATGTAACACACACCCATACGATGCGCACCACCCCGTGATGTTTTTCTCACTCCTACTAGTGAATCTAATGTAACACACACCCATACAATGCGCACCACCCCGTGATGTTTTTCTCACTCCTACTAGTGAATGTAATGTAACACACAACCATACAATGGACACCACCCCGTGATGTTTTTCTCACTCCTACTAGTGATTCTAATGTAACACACACCCATACAATGCGCACGACCCCGTGATGTTTTTCTCACTCCTACTAGTGAATGTAATGTAAGACACACCCATACAATGCGCACCACCCCGCGATGTTTTTGAGAAACCTGTCCTACATTGCCACTGCATGTTCCCTGACGTCACCATGCTGACCACCCCGCGGTGCTTTTCTCCATCCTACATAGCCACTCACTGCCTATCCTAATTCAGACCCTCCGATTCACACCACCCCGTGATGTTTTTCTCACTCCTAGTAGTGAATGTAATGTAACACACACCCATACAATGCGCACCACCCCGTGATGTTTTTCTCACTCCTACTAGTGAATGTAATGTAACACACACCCATACAATGCGCACCACCCCGTGATGTTTTTCTCACTCCTACTAGTGAATGTAATGTAACACACACCCATACAATGCGCACCACCCCGTGATGTTTTTCTCACTCCTACTAGTGAATGTAATGTAACACACACCCATACAATGCGCACCACCCCGTGATGTTTTTCTCACTCCTACTAGTGAATGTAATGTAACACACACCCATACAATGCGCACCACACCGTGATGTTTTTCTCACTCCTACTAGTGAATGTATTGTAACACACACCCATACAATGCGCACCACTCCGTGATGTTTTTCTCACTCCTACTAGGGAATGTAATGTAACAAACACCCATACAATGCGCACCACCGCGTGATGTTTTTCTCACTCCTACTAGTGAATGTAATGTAACACACACCCATACAATGTGCACCACCCCGCGATGTTTTTCACAAAATTATCCTACATTGCCACTGCATGTTCCCTGACCTCCCCATGCTGACCACCCCGCGGTGCTTTTCTCCATCCTACATTGCCAATCACTGCCTATCCTAATTCAGACCCTCAGATTCACACCACCCCGTGATGTTTTTCTCACTCCTACTAGTGAATCTAATGTAACACACACCCATTCAATGCGCACCACCCCACGATGTTTTTCAGAAACCTATCCTACATTGCCACTGCATGTTCCCTGACCTCCCCATGCTGACCACCCCGCGGTGCTTTTCTCCATCCTACATTGCCACTCACTGCCTATCCTAATTCAGACCCTTCGATTCACACCACCCCGTGAAGTTTTTCTCACTCGTAGTAGTGAATGTAATGTAACACACACCCATACAATGCGCACCACCCCGTGATGTTTTTCTCACTCCTACTAGTGAATGTAATGTAACACACACCCATACAATGCGCACCACCCGGTGATGTTTTTCTCACACCTACTAGTGAATGTAATGTAACACACACCCATACAATGCGCACCACCCCGTGATGTTTTTCTCACTCCTACTAGTGAATGTAACGTAACACACACCCATACAATGCGCACCACCCTGCGATGTTTTTCAGAAACCTATCCTACATTGCCACTGCATGTTCCCTGACCTCCCCATGCTGACCACCCCGCGGTGCTTTTCTCCATCCTACATTGCCAATCACTGCCTATCCTAATGCAGACCCTCCGATTCACACCACCCCGTGATGTTTTTCTCACTCCTACTAGTGAATGTAATGTAACACACACCCATACAATGCGCACCACCCCGTGATGTTTTTCTCACTCCTACTAGTGAATGTAATGTAACACACACCCATACAATGCGCACCACCCCGTGATGTTTTTCTCACTCTTACTAGTGAATGTAATGTAACACACAACCATACAATGCGCACCACCCCGCGATGTTTTTCAGAAACCTATCCTACGTTGCCACTGCATGTTCCCTGACCTCCCCATGCTGACCACCCCGCGGTGCTTTTCTCCATCCTACATTGCCAATCACTGCCTATCCTAATTCAGACCCTCCGATTCACACCACCCCGTGATGTTTTTCTCACTCCTACTAGTGAATCTAATGTAACACACACCCAGTCAATGCGCACCACCCCGCGATGTTTTTCAGAAACCTATTCTACATTGCCACTGCATTTTCCCTGACCTCCCCATGCTGAACACCCCGCGGTGCTTTTCTCCATCCTACATTGCCACTCACTGCCTATCCTAATTCAGACCCTTTGATTCACACCACCCTGTGATGTTTTTCTCACTCCTACTAGTGAATGTAATGTAACACACACCCATACAATGCGCACCACACCGTGATATTTTTCTCACTCCTACTAGTGAATGTAATGTAACCCACACCCATACAATGCGCACCACACCGTGATGTTTTTCTCACTCCTACTAGTGAATGTAATGTAACACACACCCATACAATGCGCACCAAACCGTGATGTTTTTCTCACTCCTACTAGTGAATGTAATGTAACACACACCCATACAATGCGCACCACACCGTGATGTTTTTCTCACTCCTACTAGTGAATGTAATTTAACACACACCCATACAATGCGCACCACCCCGTGATGTTTTTCTCACTCCTACTAGTCAATGTAATGTAACACACACCCATACAATGCGCACCACCCCGTGATGTTTTTCTCACTCCTACTAGTGAATGTAACGTAACACACACCCATACAATGCGCACCACCCATCGATGTTTTTCAGAAACCTATCCTACATTGCCACTGCATGTTCCCTGAACTCCCCATGCTGACCACCCCGCGGTGCTTTTCTCCATCCTACATTGCCACTCACTGCCTATCCTACTTCAGACCCTCCGATTCACACCCCCCCGTGATGTTTTTCTCACTCCTACTAGTCAATGTAATGTAACACACACCCATACAATGCGCACCACCCCGTGATGTTTTTCTCACTCCTACTAGTCAATGTAATGTAACACACACCCATACAATGCGCACCACCCCGTGATGTTTTTCTCACTCCTACTAGTGAATGTAATGTAACACACACCCATACAATGCGCACCACCCCGTGATGTTTTTCTCACTCCTACTAGTGAATGTAATGTAACACACACCCATACAATGCGCACCACCCCGTGATGTTTTTCTCACTCCTACTAGTGAATGTAATGTAACACACACCCATACAATGTGCACCACCCCGTGATGTTTTTCTCACTCCTACTAGTGAATGTAATGTAACACACACCCATACAATGCGCACCACCCCGTGAAGTTTTTCTCACTCCTACTAGTGAATGTAATGTAACACACACCCATACAATGCGCACCACCCCGTGATGTTTTTCTCACTCCTACTAGTGAATGTAATGTAACACACACCCATACAATGCGCACCACCCGGTGATGTTTTTCTCACACCTACTAGTGAATGTAATGTAACACACACCCATACAATGCGCACCACACCGTGATGTTTTTCTCACTCCTACTAGTGAATGTAACGTAACACACACCCATACAATGCGCACCACCCTGCGATGTTTTTCAGAAACCTATGCTACATTGCCACTGCATGTTCCCTGACCTCCCCATGCTGACCACCCCGCGGTGCTTTTCTCCATCCTACATTGCCAATCACTGCCTATCCTAATGCAGACCCTTCGATTCACACCACCCCGTGATGTTTTTCTCACTCCTACTAGTGAATGTAATGTAACACACACCCATACAATGCGCACCACCCCTCGATGTTTTTCAGAAACCTATCCTACATTGCCACTGCATGTTCCCTGACCTCCCCATGCTGACCACCCCGCGGTGCTTTTCTCCATCCTACATTGCCACTCACTGCCTATCCTAATTCAGACCCACCGATTCACACCACCCCATGATGTTTTTCTCACTCCTACTAGTGAATGTAATGTAACACACACCCATACAATGCGCATCACCCCGTGATGTTTTTCTCACTCCTACTAGTGAATGTAATGTAACACACACCCATACAATGCGCACCACCCCTTGATGTTTTTCTCACTCCTACTAGTGAATGTAATGTAACACACACCCATACAATGCGCACCACCCCGCGATGTTTTTCAGAAACCTATCCTACATTGCCACTTCATGTTCCCTGACCTCCCCATGCTGACCACCACGCGGTTCTTTTTTCCATCCTACATTGCCAATCACTGCCTATCCTAATTCAAACATTCCGATTCACACCACCCCGTGATGTTTTTCTCACTCCTACTAGTGAATGTAATGTAACACACACCCATACAATGCGCACCACCCCGTGATGTTTTTCTCACTCCTAGTAGTGAATGTAATGTAACACACACCCATACAATGCGCACCACCCCGTGATGTTTTTCTCACTCCTACTAGTGAATGTAATGTAACACACACCCATACAATGCGCACCACCCCGTGTTTTTCTCACTCCTACTAGTGAATGTAATGTAACACACACCCATACCATGCGCACCACCCCGTGATGTTTTTCTCACTCCTACTAGTGAAGGTAATGTAACACACACCCATACAATGCGCTCCACCCCGTGATGTTTTTCTCACTCCTACTAGTGAATGTAATGTAACACACACCCATACAATGCGCACCACCACCTGATGTTTTTCTCACTCCTACTAGTGAATGTAATGTAACACACACCCATTCAATGCGCACCACCCCGCGATGTTTTTCAGAAACCTATCCTACATTGCCACTGCATGTTCCCTGACCTCCCCATGCTGACCACCCCGCGGTGCTTTTCTCCATCCTACATTGCCACTCACTGCCTATCCTAATTCAGACCCTTCGATTCATACAGCCCCTGATGTTTTTCTCACTCCTACTAGTGAATGTAATGTAACACACACCCATACAGTGCGCACCACCCCGTGATGTTTTTCTCACACCTACTAGTGAATGTAATGTAACACACACCCATACGATGCGCACCACCCCGTGATGTTTTTCTCACTCCTACTAGTGAATCTAATGTAACACACACCCATCCAATGCGCACCACCCCGTGATGTTTTTCTCACTCCTACTAGTGAATGTAATGTAACACACAACCATACAATGGACACCACCCCGTGATGTTTTTCTCACTCCTACTAGTGATTCTAATGTAACACACACCCATACAATGCGCACGACCCCGTGATGTTTTTCTCACTCCTACTAGTGAATGTAATGTAAGACACACCCATACAATGCGCACCACCCCGCGATGTTTTTGAGAAACCTGTCCTACATTGCCACTGCATGTTCCCTGACGTCACCATGCTGACCACCCCGCGGTGCTTTTCTCCATCCTACATAGCCACTCACTGCCTATCCTAATTCAGACCCTCCGATTCACACCACCCCGTGATGTTTTTCTCACTACTAGTAGTGAATGTAATGTAACACACACCCATACAATGCGCACCACCCCGTGATGTTTTTCTCACTCCTACTAGTGAATGTAATGTAACACACACCCATACAATGCGCACCACCCCGTGATGTTTTTCTCACTCCTACTAGTGAATGTAATGTAACACACACCCATACAATGCGCACCACCCCGTGATGTTTTTCTCACTCCTACTAGTGAATGTAATGTAACACACACCCATACAATGCGCACCACCCCGTGATGTTTTTCTCACTCCTACTAGTGAATGTAATGTAACACACACCCATACAATGCGCACCACACCGTGATGTTTTTCTCACTCCTACTAGTGAATGTAATGTAACACACACCCATACAATGCGCACCACTCCGTGATGTTTTTCTCACTCCTACTAGGGAATGTAATGTAACAAACACCCATACAATGCGCACCACCGCGTGATGTTTTTCTCACTCCTACTAGTGAATGTAATGTAACACACACCATACAATGTGCACTACCCCGCGATGTTTTTCAGAAAATTATCCTACATTGCCACTGCATGTTCCCTGACCTCCCCATGCTGACCACCCCGCGGTGCTTTTCTCCATCCTACATTGCCAATCACTGCCTATCCTAATTCAGACCCTCAGATTCACACCACCCCGTGATGTTTTTCTCACTCCTACTAGTGAATCTAATGTAACACACACCCATTCAATGCGCACCACCCCACGATGTTTTTCAGAAACCTATCCTACATTGCCACTGCATGTTCCCTGACCTCCCCATGCTGACCACCCCGCGGTGCTTTTCTCCATCCTACATTGCCACTCACTGCCTATCCTAATTCAGACCCTTTGATTCACACCACCCTGTGATGTTTTTCTCACTCCTACTAGTGAATGTAATGTAACACACACCCATACAATGCGCACCACACCGTGATATTTTTCTCACTCCTACTAGTGAATGTAATGTAACCCACACCCATACAATGCGCACCACACCGTGATGTTTTTCTCACTCCTACTAGTGAATGTAATGTAACACACACCCATACAATGCGCACCAAACCGTGATGTTTTTCTCACTCCTACTAGTGAATGTAATGTAACACACACCCATACAATGCGCACCACACCGTGATGTTTTTCTCACTCCTACTAGTGAATGTAATTTAACACACACCCATACAATGCGCACCACCCCGTGATGTTTTTCTCACTCCTACTAGTCAATGTAATGTAACACACACCCATACAATGCGCACCACCCCGTGATGTTTTTCTCACTCCTACTAGTGAATGTAACGTAACACACACCCATACAATGCGCACCACCCATCGATGTTTTTCAGAAACCTATCCTACATTGCCACTGCATGTTCCCTGAACTCCCCATGCTGACCACCCCGCGGTGCTTTTCTCCATCCTACATTGCCACTCACTGCCTATCCTACTTCAGACCCTCCGATTCACACCCCCCCGTGATGTTTTTCTCACTCCTACTAGTCAATGTAATGTAACACACACCCATACAATGCGCACCACCCCGTGATGTTTTTCTCACTCCTACTAGTCAATGTAATGTAACACACACCCATACAATGCGCACCACCCCGTGATGTTTTTCTCACTCCTACTAGTGAATGTAATGTAACACACACCCATACAATGCGCACCACCCCGTGATGTTTTTCTCACTCCTACTAGTGAATGTAATGTAACACACACCCATACAATGCGCACCACCCCGTGATGTTTTTCTCACTCCTACTAGTGAATGTAATGTAACACACACCCATACAATGTGCACCACCCCGTGATGTTTTTCTCACTCCTACTAGTGAATGTAATGTAACACACACCCATACAATGCGCACCACCCCGTGAAGTTTTTCTCACTCCTACTAGTGAATGTAATGTAACACACACCCATACAATGCGCACCACCCCGTGATGTTTTTCTCACTCCTACTAGTGAATGTAATGTAACACACACCCATACAATGCGCACCACCCGGTGATGTTTTTCTCACACCTACTAGTGAATGTAATGTAACACACACCCATACAATGCGCACCACCCCGTGATGTTTTTCTCACTCCTACTAGTGAATGTAACGTAACACACACCCATACAATGCGCACCACCCTGCGATGTTTTTCAGAAACCTATGCTACATTGCCACTGCATGTTCCCTGACCTCCCCATGCTGACCACCCCGCGGTGCTTTTCTCCATCCTACATTGCCAATCACTGCCTATCCTAATGCAGACCCTTCGATTCACACCACCCCGTGATGTTTTTCTCACTCCTACTAGTGAATGTAATGTAACACACACCCATACAATGCGCACCACCCCTCGATGTTTTTCAGAAACCTATCCTACATTGCCACTGCATGTTCCCTGACCTCCCCATGCTGACCACCCCGCGGTGCTTTTCTCCATCCTACATTGCCACTCACTGCCTATCCTAATTCAGACCCACCGATTCACACCACCCCATGATGTTTTTCTCACTCCTACTAGTGAATGTAATGTAACACACACCCATACAATGCGCATCACCCCGTGATGTTTTTCTCACTCCTACTAGTGAATGTAATGTAACACACACCCATACAATGCGCACCACCCCTTGATGTTTTTCTCACTCCTACTAGTGAATGTAATGTAACACACACCCATACAATGCGCACCACCCCGCGATGTTTTTCAGAAACCTATCCTACATTGCCACTTCATGTTCCCTGACCTCCCCATGCTGACCACCACGCGGTTCTTTTTTCCATCCTACATTGCCAATCACTGCCTATCCTAATTCAAACATTCCGATTCACACCACCCCGTGATGTTTTTCTCACTCCTACTAGTGAATGTAATGTAACACACACCCATACAATGCGCACCACCCCGTGATGTTTTTCTCACTCCTAGTAGTGAATGTAATGTAACACACACCCATACAATGCGCACCACCCCGTGATGTTTTTCTCACTCCTACTAGTGAATGTAATGTAACACACACCCATACAATGCGCACCACCCCGTGTTTTTCTCACTCCTACTAGTGAATGTAATGTAACACACACCCATACCATGCGCACCACCCCGTGATGTTTTTCTCACTCCTACTAGTGAAGGTAATGTAACACACACCCATACAATGCGCTCCACCCCGTGATGTTTTTCTCACTCCTACTAGTGAATGTAATGTAACACACACCCATACAATGCGCACCACCACCTGATGTTTTTCTCACTCCTACTAGTGAATGTAATGTAACACACACCCATTCAATGCGCACCACCCCGCGATGTTTTTCAGAAACCTATCCTACATTGCCACTGCATGTTCCCTGACCTCCCCATGCTGACCACCCCGCGGTGCTTTTCTCCATCCTACATTGCCACTCACTGCCTATCCTAATTCAGACCCTTCGATTCATACAGCCCCTGATGTTTTTCTCACTCCTACTAGTGAATGTAATGTAACACACACCCATACAGTGCGCACCACCCCGTGATGTTTTTCTCACACCTACTAGTGAATGTAATGTAACACACACCCATACGATGCGCACCACCCCGTGATGTTTTTCTCACTCCTACTAGTGAATCTAATGTAACACACACCCATCCAATGCGCACCACCCCGTGATGTTTTTCTCACTCCTACTAGTGAATGTAATGTAACACACAACCATACAATGGACACCACCCCGTGATGTTTTTCTCACTCCTACTAGTGATTCTAATGTAACACACACCCATACAATGCGCACGACCCCGTGATGTTTTTCTCACTCCTACTAGTGAATGTAATGTAAGACACACCCATACAATGCGCACCACCCCGCGATGTTTTTGAGAAACCTGTCCTACATTGCCACTGCATGTTCCCTGACGTCACCATGCTGACCACCCCGCGGTGCTTTTCTCCATCCTACATAGCCACTCACTGCCTATCCTAATTCAGACCCTCCGATTCACACCACCCCGTGATGTTTTTCTCACTACTAGTAGTGAATGTAATGTAACACACACCCATACAATGCGCACCACCCCGTGATGTTTTTCTCACTCCTACTAGTGAATGTAATGTAACACACACCCATACAATGCGCACCACCCCGTGATGTTTTTCTCACTCCTACTAGTGAATGTAATGTAACACACACCCATACAATGCGCACCACCCCGTGATGTTTTTCTCACTCCTACTAGTGAATGTAATGTAACACACACCCATACAATGCGCACCACCCCGTGATGTTTTTCTCACTCCTACTAGTGAATGTAATGTAACACACACCCATACAATGCGCACCACACCGTGATGTTTTTCTCACTCCTACTAGTGAATGTAATGTAACACACACCCATACAATGCGCACCACTCCGTGATGTTTTTCTCACTCCTACTAGGGAATGTAATGTAACAAACACCCATACAATGCGCACCACCGCGTGATGTTTTTCTCACTCCTACTAGTGAATGTAATGTAACACACACCATACAATGTGCACTACCCCGCGATGTTTTTCAGAAAATTATCCTACATTGCCACTGCATGTTCCCTGACCTCCCCATGCTGACCACCCCGCGGTGCTTTTCTCCATCCTACATTGCCAATCACTGCCTATCCTAATTCAGACCCTCAGATTCACACCACCCCGTGATGTTTTTCTCACTCCTACTAGTGAATCTAATGTAACACACACCCATTCAATGCGCACCACCCCACGATGTTTTTCAGAAACCTATCCTACATTGCCACTGCATGTTCCCTGACCTCCCCATGCTGACCACCCCGCGGTGCTTTTCTCCATCCTACATTGCCACTCACTGCCTATCCTAATTCAGACCCTTCGATTCACACCACCCCGTGAAGTTTTTCTCACTCGTAGTAGTGAATGTAATGTAACACACACCCATACAATGCGCACCACCCCGTGATGTTTTTCTCACTCCTACTAGTGAATGTAATGTAACACACACCCATACAATGCGCACCACCCGGTGATGTTTTTCTCACACCTACTAGTGAATGTAATGTAACACACACCCATACAATGCGCACCACCCCGTGATGTTTTTCTCACTCCTACTAGTGAATGTAACGTAACACACACCCATACAATGCGCACCACCCTGCGATGTTTTTCAGAAACCTATCCTACATTGCCACTGCATGTTCCCTGACCTCCCCATGCTGACCACCCCGCGGTGCTTTTCTCCATCCTACATTGCCAATCACTGCCTATCCTAATGCAGACCCTCCGATTCACACCACCCCGTGATGTTTTTCTCACTCCTACTAGTGAATCTAATGTAACACACACCCATACAATGCGCACCACCCCTCGATGTTTTTCAGAAACCTATCCTACATTGCCACTGCATGTTCCCTGACCTCCCCATGCTGACCACCCCGCGGTGCTTTTCTCCATCCTACATTGCCACTCACTGCCTATCCTAATTCAGACCCACCGATTCACACCACCCCATGATGTTTTTCTCACTCCTACTAGTGAATGTAATGTAACACACACCCATACAATGCGCATCACCCCGTGATGTTTTTCTCACTCCTACTAGTGAATGTAATGTAACACACACCCATACAATGCGCACCACCCCGTGATGTTTTTCTCACTCCTACTAGTGAATGTAATGTAACACACACCCATACAATGCGCACCACCCCGCGATGTTTTTCAGAAACCTATCCTACATTGCCACTTCATGTTCCCTGACCTCCCCATGCTGACCACCCCGCGGTGCTTTTATCCATCCTACATTGCCAATCACTGCCTATCCTAATTCAGACATTCCGATTCACACCACCCCGTGATGTTTTTCTCACTCCTACTAGTGAATCTAATGTAACACACACTCATACAATGCGCACCACCCCGTGATGTTTTTCTCACTCCTGCTAGTGAATCTAATGTAACACACACACATACAATGCGCACCACCCCGTGATGTTTTTCTCACTCCTACTAGTGAATGTAATGTAACACACACCCATAAAATCCACACCACCCCGTGATGATTTTCTCACTGGTACTAGTGAATGTAATGTAACACACACCCATACAATGCACACCACCCCGTGATGTTTTTCTCACTCCTATTAGTGAATGTAATGTAACACACACCCATACAATGAGCACCACCCCGTGATGTTTTTCTCACTCCTACTAGTGAATGTAATGTAACACACACCCATACAATGCGCACCACCCCGTGATGTTTTTCTCACTCCTACTAGTGAATGTAATGTAACACACACCCATACAATGCGCACCACCACGTGATGTTTTTCTCACTCCTACTAGTGAATGTAATGTAACACACACCCATACAATGCGCACCAGCCCGCGATGTTTTGCAGAAACCTATCCTACATTGCCACTGCATTTTCCCTGACCTCCCCATGCTGACCACCCCGCGGTGCTTTTCTCCATCCTACATTGCCAATCACTGCCTATCCTAATTCAGACCCTCCGATTCACACCACCCCGTGATGTTTTTCTCACTCCTACTAGTGAATGTAATGTAACACACACCCATTCAATGCGCACCACCCCGCGATGTTTTTCAGAAACCTATCCTACATTGCCACTGCATGTTCCCTGACCTCCCCATGCTGACCACCCCGCGGTGCTTTTCTCCATCCTACATTGCCACTCCCTGCCTATCCTAATTCAGACCCTTCGATTCACACCACCCCTGATGTTTTTCTCACTCCTACTAGTGAATGTAATGTAACACACACCCATACAATGCGCACCACCCCGCGATGTTTTTCAGAAACCTATCCTACATTGCAACTGCATGTTCCCTGACCTCCCCATACTGACCACACCGCTGTGCTTTTCTCCATCCTACATTGCCAATCACTGCGTATCCTAATTCAGACCCTCCGATTCACACCACCGCGTGATGTTTTTCTCACTCTTACTAGTGTATGTAATGTAACACACACCCATACAATGCACACCACCCCTCGATGTTTTTCAGAAACCTATCCTACATTGCCACTGCATGTTCCCTGACCTCCCCAAGCTGACCACCCCGCGGTGCTTTTCTCCATCCTACATTTCCACTCACTGCCTATCCTGCTTCCGACCCTCCGATTCACACCCCGCCACGATGTTTTTCTCACTCCTACTAGTCAATGTAATGTAACACACACCCGTACAATGCGCACCACCCCGTGATGTTTTTCTCACTCCTACTAGTGAATGTAATGTAACACACACCCATACAATGCGCACCACCCCGTGATGTTTTTCTCACTACTAGTAGTGAATGTAATGTAACACACACCCATACAATGCGCACCACCCCGTGATGTTTTTGTCACTCCTACTAGTTAATGTAATGTAACACACACCCATACAATGCGCACCACCCCGTGATGTTTTTCTCACTCCTACTAGTGAATGTAATGTAACACACACCCATACAATGCGCACCACCCCGTGATGTTTTTCTCACTCCTACTAGTGTATGTAATGTAACACACACCCATACAATGCGCATCACCCCGTGATGTTTTTCTCACTCCTACTAGTGAATGAAATGTAACACACACCCATACAATACGCACCAACCCGTGATGTTTTTCTCCCTCGTACTAGTGAATGTAATGTAACACACACCAATACAATGCGCACCACCCCGTGATGTTTTTCTCACTCCTACTAGTGAATGTAATGTAACACACACCCATACAATGCGCACCACCCCGTGATGTTTTTCTCACTCCTACCAGTGAATGTAATGTAACACACACCCATACAATGCGCACCACACCGCGATGTTTTTGAGAAACCTACCCTACATTGCCACTGCATGTTCCCTGACCTCCCCATGCTGACCACCCCACGGTGCTTTTCACCATCCTACATTGCCACTCACTGCCTGTCCTAATTCAGACCCTCCGATACACACCTCCCCTTGATGTTTTTCACACTCCTAGTAGTGAATGTAATGTAACACACACCCATACAATGCGCACCACCCCGTGATGTTTTTCTCACTCCTACTAGTGAATGTAATGTAACACACACCCATACAATGCGCACCACCCCGTGATGTTTTTCTCACTCCTACTAGTGAATCTAATGTAACACACACCCATTCAATGCGCACCACCCCGCGATGTTTTTCAGAAACCTATCCTACATTGCCACTGCATGTTCCCTGACCTCCCCATGCTGACCACCCCGCGGTGCTTTTCTCCATCCTACATTGCCACTCACTGCCTATCCTAATTCAGACCCTTCGATTCACACCACCCCGTGATGTTTTTCTCACTCGTAGTAGTGAATGTAATGTAACACACACACATACAACGCGCACCACCCCGTGATGTTTTTCTCACTCCTAATAGTGAATGTAATGTAACACACACCCATACAATGCGCACCACCCCGTGATGTTTTTCTCACTCCTACTAGTGAATGTAATGTAACACACACCCATACAATGCGCACCACCCCGTGATGTTTTTCTCACTCCTACTAGTGAATCTAATGTAACACACACCCATACAATGCGCACCACCCCGTGATGTTTTTCTCACTCCTACTAGTGAATGTAATGTAACACACACCCATACAATGCGCACCACCCCGTGATGTTTTTCTCACTCTTACTAGTGAATGTAATGTAACACACAACCATACAATGCGCACCACCCCGCGATGTTTTTCAGAAACCTATCCTACGTTGCCACTGCATGTTCCCTGACCTCCCCATGCTGACCACCCCGCGGTGCTTTTCTCCATCCTACATTGCCAATCACTGCCTATCCTAATTCAGACCCTCCGATTCACACCACCCCGTGATGTTTTTCTCACTCCTACTAGTGAATCTAATGTAACACACACCCAGTCAATGCGCACCACCCCGGGATGTTTTTCAGAAACCTATTCTACATTGCCACTGCATTTTCCCTGACCTCCCCATGCTGAACACCCCGCGGTGCTTTTCTCCATCCTACATTGCCACTCACTGCCTATCCTAATTCAGACCCTTCGATTCACACCACCCTGTGATGTTTTTCTCACTCCTACTAGTGAATGTAATGTAACACACACCCATACAATGCGCACCACACCGTGATGTTTTTCTCACTCCTACTAGTGAATGTAATGTAACCCACACCCATACAATGCGCACCACACCGTGATGTTTTTCTCACTCCTACTAGTGAATGTAATGTAACACACACCCATACAATGCGCACCACACCGTGATGTTTTTCTCACTCCTACTAGTGAATGTAATGTAACACACACCCATACAATGCGCACCACACCGTGATGTTTTTCTCACTCCTACTAGTGAATGTAATTTAACACACACCCATACAATGCGCACCACCCCGTGATGTTTTTCTCACTCCTACTAGTCAATGTAATGTAACACACACCCATACAATGCGCACCACCCCGTGATGTTTTTCTCACTCCTACTAGTGAATGTAACGTAACACACACCCATACAATGTGCACCACCCATCGATGTTTTTCAGAATCCTATCCTACATTGCCACTGCATGTTCCCTGAACTCCCCATGCTGACCACCCCGCGGTGCTTTTCTCCATCCTACATTGCCACTCACTGCCTATCCTACTTCAGACCCTCCGATTCACACCCCCCCGTGATGTTTTTCTCACTCCTACTAGTCAATGTAATGTAACACACACCCATACAATGCGCACCACCCCGTGATGTTTTTCTCACTCCTACTAGTCAATGTAATGTAACACACACCCATACAATGCGCACCACCCCGTGATGTTTTTCTCACTCCTACTAGTGAATGTAATGTAACACACACCCATACAATGCGCACCACCCCGTGATGTTTTTCTCACTCCTACTAGTGAATGTAATGTAACACACACCCATACAATGCGCACCACCCCGTGATGTTTTTCTCACTCCTACTAGTGAATGTAATGTAACACACACCCATACAATGTGCACCACCCCGTGATGTTTTTCTCACTCCTACTAGTGAATGTAATGTAACACACACCCATACAATGCGCACCACCCCGTGAAGTTTTTCTCACTCCTACTAGTGAATGTAATGTAACACACACCCATACAATGCGCACGACCACGTGATAGTTTCCTCACTCCTACTAGTGAATGTAATGTAACACACACCCATACAATGCGCACCACCCCGTGATGTTTTTCTCACTCCTACTAGTGAATGTAATGTAACACACACCCATACAATGCGCACCACCACGTGATGTTTTTCTCACTCCTACTAGTGAATGTAATGTAACACACACCCATACAATGCGCACCACCCCGTGATGTTTTTCTCACTCCTACTAGTGATTCTAATGTAACACACACCCATACGATGCACACGACCCCGTGATGTTTTTCTCACTCCTACTAGTGAATGTAATGTAAGACACACCCATACAATGCGCACCACCCCGCGATGTTTTTCAGAAAATTATCCTACATTGCCACTGCATGTTCCCTGACCTCCCCATGCTGACCACCCCGCGGTGCTTTTCTCCATCCTACATTGCCAATCACTGCCTATCCTAATTCAGACCCTCCGATTCACACCACCCCGTGATGTTTTTCTCACTCCTTCTAGTGAATCTAATGTAACACACACCCATTCAATGCGCACCACCCCACGATGTTTTTCAGAAACCTATCCTACATTGCCACTGCATGTTCCCTGACCTCCCCATGCTGACCACCCCGCGGTGCTTTTCTCCATCCTACATTGCCACTCACTGCCTATCCTAATTCAGACCCTTCGATTCACACCACCCCGTGAAGTTTTTCTCACTCGTAGTAGTGAATGTAATGTAACACACACCCATACAATGCGCACCACCCCGTGATGTTTTTCTCACTCCTACTAGTGAATGTAATGTAACACACACCCATACAATGCGCACCACCCGGTGATGTTTTTCTCACACCTACTAGTGAATGTAATGTAACACACACCCATACAATGCGCACCACCCCGTGATGTTTTTCTCACTCCTACTAGTGAATGTAATGTAACACACACCCATACAATGCGCACCACCCCGTGATGTTTTTCTCACTCCTACTAGTGAATGTAATGTAACACACACCCATACAATGCGCACCACACCGTGATGTTTTTCTCACTCCTACTAGTGAATGTAATGTAACACACACCCATACAATGTGCACCACTCCGTGATGTTTTTCTCACTCCTACTAGTGAATGTAATGTAACAAACACCCATACAATGCGCACCACCCCGTGATGTTTTTCTCACTCCTACTAGTGAATGTAATGTAACACACACCCATACAATGTGCACCACCCCGCGATGTTTTTCAGAAAATTATCCTACATTGCCACTGCATGTTCCCTGACCTCCCCATGCTGACCACCCCGCGGTGCTTTTCTCCATCCTACATTGCCAATCACTGCCTATCCTAATTCAGACCCTCAGATTCACACCACCCCGTGATGTTTTTCTCACTCCTACTAGTGAATCTAATGTAACACACACCCATTCAATGCGCACCACCCCACGATGTTTTTCAGAAACCTATCCTACATTGCCACTGCATGTTCCCTGACCTCCCCATGCTGACCACCCCGCGGTGCTTTTCTCCATCCTACATTGCCACTCACTGCCTATCCTAATTCAGACCCTTCGATTCACACCACCCCGTGAAGTTTTTCTCACTCGTAGTAGTGAATGTAATGTAACACACACCCATACAATGCGCACCACCCCGTGATGTTTTTCTCACTCCTACTAGTGAATGTAATGTAACACACACCCATACAATGCGCACCACCCGGTGATGTTTTTCTCACACCTACTAGTGAATGTAATGTAACACACACCCATACAATGCGCACCACCCCGTGATGTTTTTCTCACTCCTACTAGTGAATGTAACGTAACACACACCCATACAATGCGCACCACCCTGCGATGTTTTTCAGAAACCTATCCTACATTGCCACTGCATGTTCCCTGACCTCCCCATGCTGACCACCCCGCGGTGCTTTTCGCCATCCTACATTGCCAATCACTGCCTATCCTAATGCAGACCCTCCGATTCACACCACCCCGTGATGTTTTTCTCACTCCTACTAGTGAATCTAATGTAACACACACCCATACAATGCGCACCACCCCTCGATGTTTTTCAGAAACCTATCCTACATTGCCACTGCATGTTCCCTGACCTCCCCATGCTGACCACCCCGCGGTGCTTTTCTCCATCCTACATTGCCACTCACTGCCTATCCTAATTCAGACCCACCGATTCACACCACCCCATGATGTTTTTCTCACTCCTACTAGTGAATGTAATGTAACACACACCCATACAATGCGCACCACCCCGTGATGTTTTTCTCACTCCTACTAGTGAATGTAATGTAACACACACCCATACAATGCGCACCACCCCGCGATGTTTTTCAGAAACCTATCCTACATTGCCACTTCATGTTCCCTGACCTCCCCATGCTGACCACCCCGCGGTGCTTTTCTCCATCCTACATTGCCAATCACTGCCTATCCTAATTCAGACATTCCGATTCACACCACCCCGTGATGTTTTTCTCACTCCTACTAGTGAATCTAATGTAACACACACTCATAGAATGCGCACCACCCCGTGATGTTTTTCTCACTCCTGCTAGTGAATCTAATGTAACACACACACATACAATGCGCACCACCCCGTGATGTTTTTCTCACTCCTACTAGTGAATGTAATGTAACACACACCCATAAAATCCACACCACCCCGTGATGATTTTCTCACTGGTACTAGTGAATGTAATGTAACACACACCCATACAATGCACACCACCCCGTGATGTTTTTCTCACTCCTATTAGTGAATGTAATGTAACACACACCCATACAATGAGCACCACCCCGTGATGTTTTTCTCACTCCTACTAGTGAATGTAATGTAACACACACCCATACAATGCGCACCACCACGTGATGTTTTTCTCACTCCTACTAGTGAATGTAATGTAACACACACCCATACAATGCGCACCAGCCCGCGATGTTTTGCAGAAACCTATCCTACATTGCCACTGCATTTTCCCTGACCTCCCCATGCCGACCACCCCGCGGTGCTTTTCTCCATCCTACATTGTCAATCACTGCCTATCCTAATTCAGACCCTCCGATTCACACCACCCCGTGATGTTTTTCTCACTCCTACTAGTGAATGTAATGTAACACACACCCATTCAATGCGCACCACCCCGCGATGTTTTTCAGAAACCTATCCTACATTGCCACTGCATGTTCACTGACCTCCCCATGCTGACCACCCCGCGGTGCTTTTCTCCATCCTACATTGCCACTCACTGCCTATCCTAATTCAGACCCTTCGATTCACACCACCCCTGATGTTTTTCTCACTCCTACTAGTGAATGTAATGTAACACACACCCATACAATGCGCACCACCCCGCGATGTTTTTCAGAAACCTATCCTACATTGCAACTGCATGTTCCCTGACCTCCCCATACTGACCACGCCGCTGTGCTTTTCTCCATCCTACATTGCCAATCACTGCGTATCCTAATTCAGACCCTCCGATTCACACCACCGCGTGATGTTTTTCTCACTCTTACTAGTGTATGTAATGTAACACACACCCATACAATGCACACCACCCCTCGATGTTTTTCAGAAACCTATCCTACATTGCCACTGCATGTTCCCTGACCTCCCCAAGCTGACCACCCCGCGGTGCTTTTCTCCATCCTACATTGCCACTCACTGCCTATCCTGCTTCCGACCCTCCGATTCACACCCCGCCACGATGTTTTTCTCACTCCTACTAGTCAATGTAATGTAACACACACCCGTACAATGCGCACCACCCCGTGATGTTTTTCTCACTCCTACTAGTGAATGTAATGTAACACACACCCATACAATGCGCACCACCCCGTGATGTTTTTCTCACTACTAGTAGTGAATGTAATGTAACACACACCCATACAATGCGCACCACCCCGTGATGTTTTTGTCACTCCTACTAGTGAATGTAATGTAACACACACCCATACAATGCGCACCACCCCGTGATGTTTTTCTCACTCCTACTAGTGAATGTAATGTAACACACACCCATACAATGCGCACCACCCCGTGATGTTTTTCTCACTCCTACTAGTGAATGTAATGTAACACACACCCATACAATGCGCATCACCCCGTGATGTTTTTCTCACTCCTACTAGTGAATGAAATGTAACACACACCCATACAATACGCACCACCCCGTGATGTTTTTCTCCCTCGTACTAGTGAATGTAATGTAACACACACCAATACAATGCGCACCACCCCGCGATGTTTTTCAGAAACCTATCCTACATTGCCACTGCATGTTCCCTGACCTCCCCATGCTGACCACCCCGCGGTGCTTTTCTCCATCCTACATTGCCAATCACTGCCTATCCTAATGCAGACCCTCCGATTCACACCACCCCGTGATGTTTTTCTCACTCCTACTAGTGAATCTAATGTAACAAACACCCATACAATGCGCACCACCCCGCGATGTTTTTCAAAAACCTATCCTACATTGCCACTGCATGTTCCCTGACCTCCCCATGCTGACCACCCCGCGGTGCTTTTCTCCATCCTACATTGCCACTCACTGCCTATCCTAATTCAGACCCTCCGATTCACACCACCCCATGATGTTTTTCTCACTCCTACTAGTGAATGTAATGTAACACACACCCATAAAATGCGCACCACCCCGTGATGTTTTTCTCACTCCTACTAGTGAATGTAATGTAACACACACCCATACAATGCGCACCACCCCGCGATGTTTTTCAGAAACCTATCCTACATTGCCACTGCATGTTCCCTGACCTCCCCATGCTGACCACCCCGCGGTGCTTTTCTCCATCCTACATTGCCAATCACTGCCTATCCTAATTCAGACCCTCCGATTCACACCACCCCGTGATGTTTTTCTCACTCCTACTAGTGAATCTAATGTAACACACACGCATACAATGCGCACCACCCCGTGATGTTTTTCTCACTCCTGCTAGTGAATCTAATGTAACACACACACATACAATGCGCACCACCCCATGATGTTTTTCTCACTCCTACTAGTGAATGTAATGTAACACACACCCATACAATGCGGACCACCCCGTGATGATTTTCTCACTGGTACTAGTGAATGTAATGTAACACACACCCATACAATGCACACCACCCCGTGATGTTTTTCTCACTCATACTAGTGAATGTAATGTAACACACACCCATACAATGAGCACCACCCCGTGATGTTTTTCTCACTCCTACTAGTCAATGTAATGTAACACACACCCATACAATGCGCACAACCCCGTGATGTTTTTCTCACTCCTACTAGTGAATGTAATGTAACACACACCCATGCAATGCGCACCACCCCGTGATGTTTTTCTCACTCCTACTAGTGAATGTAATGTAACACACACCCATACAATGCGCACCACCCCGTGATGTTTTTCTCACTCCTACTAGTGAATGTAATGTAACACACACCCATACAATGCGCACCACCCCGTGATGTTTTTCTGACTCCTACTAGTGAATGTAATGTAACACACACCCATACAATGCGCACCACACCGTGATGTTTTTCTCACTCCTACTATTGAATGTAATGTAACACACACCCATACAATGCGCACCACCCCGTGATGTTTTTCTCACTCCTACTAGTGAATGTAATGTAACACACACCCATACAATACGCACCACCCCGCGATGTTTTTCAGAAAGCTATCCTACATTGCCACTGCATGTTCCCTGACCTCCCCATGCTGACCAATCCGCGGTGCTTTTCTCCATCCTACATTGCCAATCACTGCCTATCCTAATTCAGACTCTCCGATTCACACCACCCCGTGATGATTTTCTCACTCCTAGTAGTGAATGTAATGTAACACACACCCATACAATGCGCACCACCCCGTGATGTTTTTCTCACTCCTAGTAGTGAATGTAATGTAACACACACCCATACAATGCGCACCACCCCGTGATGTTTCTCTCACTCCTACTAGTGAATGTAATGTAACACACACCCATACAATGCGCACCACCCCGTGATGTTTTTCTCACTCCTACTAGTGAATGTAATGTAACACACACCCATACAATGCGCACCACCCCGTGATGATTTTCTCACTGGTACTAGTGAATGTAATGTAACACACACCCATACAATGCGCACCACCCCGTGATGTTTTTCTCACTCCTACTAGTGAATGTAATGTAACACACACCCATACAATGCGCACCACACCGTGATGTTTTTCTCACTCCTACTAGTCAATGTAATGTAACACACACCCATACAATGCGCACGACACCGTGATGTTTTTCTCACGCCTACTAGTGAATGTAATGTAACACACACCCGTACAATGCGCACCACCCCGTGATGTTTTTCTCACTCCTACTAGTGAATGTAATGTAACACACACCCATACAATGCGCACCACCCCGTGATGTTTTTCTCACTCCTACTAGTGAATGTAATGTAACACACACCCATACAATGCGCACCACCCCGTGATGTTTTTCTCACTCCTACTAGTGAATGTAATGTAACACACACCCATGCAATGCGCACCACCCCGTGATGTTTTTCTCACTCCTACTAGTGAATGTAATGTAACACACACCCATACAATGCGCACCACCCCGTGATGTTTTTCTCACTCCTACTAGTGAATCTAATGTAACACACACCCATATAATGGGCACCACCCCGTGATGTTTTTCTCACTCCTACTAGTGAATGTAATGTAACACACACCCATACAATGCGCACCACCCCGTGATGTTTTTCTCACTCCTACTAGTGAATGTAATGTAACACTCACCCATACAATGCGCACCACCCCGTGATGATTTTCTCACTGGTACTAGTGAATGTAATGTAACACACACCCATACAATGCGCACCACCCCGTGATGTTTTTCTCACTCCTACTAGTGAATGTAATGTAACACACACCCATACAATGCGCACCACCCCGTGGTGTTTTTCTCACTCCTACTAGTGAAAGTAATGTAACACACACCCATACAATACTTACCACCCCGCGATGTTTTTCAGAAAGCTATCCTACATTGCCACTGCATGTTCCCTGACCTCCCCATGCTGACCACCCCGCGGTGCTTTTCTCCAATCTACATTGCCACTCACTGCCTATCCTAATTCAGACTCTCCGATTCACACCACCCCGTGATGATTTTCTCACTGGTACTAGTGAATGTAATGTAACACACACCCATACAATGCGCACCACCCCGTGATGTTTTTCTCACTCCTACTAGTGAATGTAATGTAACACACACCCATACAATGCGCACCTCACCGTGATGTTTTTCTCACTCCTACTAGTCAATGTAATGTAACACACACCCATACAATGCGCACGACCCCGTGATGTTTTTCTCACTCCTACTAGTGAATGTAATGTAACACACACCCATACAATGCGCACCACCAGGTGATGTTTTTCTCACTCCTACTAGTGAATGTAATGTAACACACACCCATACAATGCGCACCACCCCGTGATGTTTTTCTCACTCCTACTAGTGAATGTAATGTAACACACACCCATACAATGCGCACCACCCCGTGATGTTTTTCTCACTCCTACTAGTGAATCTAATGTAACACACACCCATACAATGCGCACCACCCCGTGATGTTTTTCTCACTGCTACTAGTGAATGTAATGTAACACACACCCATACAATGCGCACCACCCCGTGATGTTTTTCTCACTCCTACTAGTGAATGTAATGTAACACACACCCATACAATGCGCACCACCCCGTGATGATTTTCTCACTGGTACTAGTGAATGTAATGTAACACACACCCATACAATGCGCACCACCCCGTGATGTTTTTCTCACTCCTACTAGTGAATGTAATATAACACACACCCATACAATACGTACCACCCCGCGATGTTTTTCGGAAAGCTATCCTACATTGCCACTGCATGTTCCCTGACCTCCCCATGCTGACCACCCCGCGGTGCTTTTCTCCTATCTACATTGCCACTCACTGCTTATCCTAATTCAGACTCTCCGATTCACACCACCCCGTGATGTTTTTCTCACTCCTAGTAGTGAATGTAATGTAACACACACCCATACAATGCGCACCACCCCGTGATGTTTTTCTCACTCCTAGTAGTGAATGTAATGTAACACACACCCATACAATGCGCACCACCCCGTGATGTTTTTCTCACTCCTACTAGTGAAGGTAATGTAACACACACCCATACAATGCGCACCACCCCGTGATGTTTTTCTCACTCCTAGTAGTGAATGTAATGTAACACTCACCCATACAATGCGCACCACCCCGTGATGTTTTTCTCACTCCTACTAGTGAATGTAATGTAACACACAGCCATACAATGCGCACCACCCCGTGATGTTTTTCTCACTCCTACTAGTGAATGTAATGTAACACACACCCATACAATGCGCACCACTCCGTGATGTTTTTCTCACTCCTACTAGTGAATGTAATGTAACACACACCCATACAATGCGCACCACCCCGTGATGTTTTTCTCACTCCTACTAGTGAATGTAATGTAACACACACCCATATAATGTGCACCACCCCGCGATGTTTTTCAGAAACCTATCCTACATTGCCACAGCATGTTCCCTGACCTCACCATGCTGACCACCCCGCGGTGCTTTTCTCCATCCTACATTGCCAATCACTGCCTATGCTAATTCAGACCCTCCGATTCACACCACCCCGTGATGTTTTTCTCATTCCTACTAGTGAATCTAATGTAACACACATCCATTCAATGCGCAACACCCCACGATGTTTTTCAGAAACCTATCCTACATTGCCACTGCATGTTCCCTGACCTCCCCATGCTGACCACCCCGCGGTGCTTTTCTCCATTCTACATTGCCACTCACTGCCTATCCTAATTCAGACCCTTCGATTCACACCACCCCGTGATGTTTTTCTCACTCGTAGTAGTGAATGTAATGTAACACACACCCATACAATGCGCACCACCCCGTGATGTTTTTCTCACTCCTACTTGTGAATGTAATGTAACACACACCCATACAATTCGCACCACCCCGTGATGTTTTTCTCACACCTACTAGTGAATGTAATGTAACACACACCCATACAATGCGCACCACCCCGTGATGTTTTTCTCACTCCTACTAGTGAATATAACGTAACACACACCCATACAATGCGCACCAACCCTCGATGTTTTTCAGAAACCTATCCTACATTGCCACTGCATGTTCCCTGACCTCCCCAAGCTGACCACCACGCAGTGCTTTTCTCCATCCTACATTGCCACTCACTGCCTATCCTACTTCAGACCCTCCGATTTACACCCCCCCGTGATGTTTTTCTCACTCCTTCTAGTCAATGTAATGTAGCACACACCCATACAATGCGCACCACCCCGTGATGTTTTTCTCACTCCTACTAGTCAATGTAATGTAACACACACCCATACAATGCGCACCACCCCGCGATGTTTTTCAGAAACCTATCCTACATTGCCACTGCAGGTTCCCTGACCTCCCCATGCTGACCACCCCGCGGTGCTTTTCTCCATCCTACATTGCCAATCACTGCCTATCCTAATTCAGACCCTCTGATTCATACCACCCCGTGATGTTTTTCTCACTCCTACTAGTGAATGTAATGTAACACACACACATACAATGCGCACCACCCCTCGATGTTTTTCAGAAACCTATCCTACATTGCCACTGCATGTTCCCTGACTTCCCCAAGCTGACCACGCCGCGGTGCTTTTCTCCATCCTACATTGCCACTCCCTGCCTATCCTACTTCAGACCCTCCGATTCACACCCCCCGTGATGTTTTTCTCACTCCTACTAGTGAATCTAATGTAAAACACATCCATTCAATGCGCAACACCCCACGATGTTTTTCAGAAACCTATCCTACATTGCCACTGCATGTTCCCTGACCTCCCCATGCTGACCACCCCGCTGTGCTTTTCTCCATCCTACATTGCCACTCACTGCCTATCCTAATTGAGACCCTTCGATTCACACCACCCCGTGATGTTTTTCTCACTCGTAGTAGTGAATGTAATGTAACACACACCCATACAATGCGCACCACCCCGTGATGTTTTTCTCACTCCTACTAGTGAATGTAATGTAACACACACCCATACAATGCGCACCACCCAGTGATGTTTTTCTCACTCCTACTAGTGAAAGTAATGTAACACACACCCATACAATACGTACCACCCCGCGATGTTTTTCAGAAAGCTGTCCTACATTGCCACTGCATGTTCCCTGACCTCCCCATGCTGACCACCCCGCGGTGCTTTTCTCCAATCTACATTGCCACTCACTGCCTATCCTAATTCAGACTCTCCGATTCACACCACCCCGTGATGATTTTCTCACTGGTACTAGTGAATGTAATGTAACACACACCCATACAATGCGCACCACCCCGTGATGTTTTTCTCACTCCTACTAGTGAATGTAATGTAACACACACCCATACAATGCGCACCACACCGTGATGTTTTTCTCACTCCTACTAGTCAATGTAATGTAACACACACCCATACAATGCGCACGACCCCGTGATGTTTTTCTCACTCCTACTAGTGAATGTAATGTAACACACACCCATACAATGCGCACCACCAGGTGATGTTTTTCTCACTCCTACTAGTGAATGTAATGTAACACACACCCATACAATGCGCACCACCCCGTGATGTTTTTCTCACTCCTACTAGTGAATGTAATGTAACACACACCCATACAATGCGCACCACCCCGTGATGATTTTCTCACTGGTACTAGTGAATGTAATGTAACACACACTCATACAATGCGCACCACCCCGTGATGTTTTTCTCACTCCTACTAGTGAATGTAATATAACACACACCCATACAATACGTACCACCCCGCGATGTTTTTCGGAAAGCTATCCTACATTGCCACTGCATGTTCCCTGACCTCCCCATGCTGACCACCCCGCGGTGCTTTTCTCCAATCTACATTGCCACTCACTGCTTATCCTAATTCAGACTCACCGATTCACACCACCCCGTGATGTTTTTCTCACTCCTAGTAGTGAATGTAATGTAACACACACCCATACAATGCGCACCACCCCGTGATGTTTTTCTCACTCCTAGTAGTGAATGTAATGTAACACACACCCATACAATGCGCACCACCCCGTGATGTTTTTCTCACTCCTACTAGTGAAGGTAATGTAACACACACCCATACAATGCGCACCACCCCGTGATGTTTTTCTCACTCCTAGTAGTGAATGTAATGTAACACACACCCATACAATGCGCACCACCCCGTGATGTTTTTCTCACTCCTACTAGTGAATGTAATGTAACACACAGCCATACAATGCGCACCACCCCGTGATGTTTTTCTCACTCCTACTAGTGAATGTAATGTAACACACATACATACAATGCGCACCACTCCGTGATGTTTTTCTCACTCCTACTAGTGAATGTAATGTAACACACACCCATACAATGCGCACCACCCCGTGATGTTTTTCTCACTCCTGCTAGTGAATGTAATGTAACACACACCCATATAATGTGCACCACCCCGCGATGTTTTTCAGAAACCTATCCTACATTGCCACAGCATGTTCCCTGACCTCCCCATGCTGACCACCCCGCGGTGCTTTTCTCCATCCTACATTGCCAATCACTGCCTATCCTAATTCAGACCCTCCGATTCACACCACCCCGTGATGTTTTTCTCATTCCTACTAGTGAATCTAATGTAACACACATCCATTCAATGCGCAACACCCCACGATGTTTTTCAGAAACCTATCCTACATTGCCACTGCATGTTCCCTGACCTCCCCATGCTGACCACCCCGCGGTGCTTTTCTCCATCCTACATTGCCACTCACTGCCTATCCTAATTCAGACCCTTCGATTCACACCACCCCGTGATGTTTTTCTCACTCGTAGTAGTGAATGTAATGTAACACACACCCATACAATGCGCACCACCCCGTGATGTTTTTCTCACTCCTACTAGTGAATGTAATGTAACACACACCCATACAATTCGCACCACCCCGTGATGTTTTTCTCACACCTACTAGTGAATGTAATGTAACACACACCCATACAATGCGAACAACCCCGTGATGTTTTTCTCACTCCTACTAGTGAATGTAACGTAACACACACCCATACAATGCGCACCAACCCTCGATGTTTTTCAGAAACCTATCCTACATTGCCACTGCATGTTCCCTGACCTCCCCAAGCTGACCACCACGCAGTGCTTTTCTCCATCCTACATTGCCACTCACTGCCTATCCTACTTCAGACCCTCCGATTCACACCCCCCCGTGATGTTTTTCTCACTCCTTCTAGTCAATGTAATGTAGCACACACCCATACAATGCGCACCACCCCGTGATGTTTTTCTCACTCCTACTAGTCAATGTAATGTAACACACACCCATACAATGCGCACCACCCCGCGATGTTTTTCAGAAACCTATCCTACATTGCCACTGCAGGTTCCCTGACCTCCCCATGCTGACCACCCCGCGGTGCTTTTCTCCATCCTACATTGCCAATCACTGCCTATCCTAATTCAGACCCTCTGATTCATACCACCCCGTGATGTTTTTCTCACTCCTACTAGTGAATGTAATGTAACACACACACATACAATGCGCACCACCCCTCGATGTTTTTCAGAAACCTATCCTACATTGCCACTGCATGTTCCCTGACTTCCCCAAGCTGACCACGCCGCGGTGCTTTTCTCCATCCTACATTGCCACTCCCTGCCTATCCTACTTCAGACCCTCCGATTCACACCCCCCGTGATGTTTTTCTCACTCCTACTAGTGAATCTAATGTAAAACACATCCATTCAATGCGCAACACCCCACGATGTTTTTCAGAAACCTATCCTACATTGCCACTGCATGTTCCCTGACCTCCCCATGCTGACCACCCCGCGGTGCTTTTCTCCATCCTACATTGCCACTCACTGCCTATCCTAATTGAGACACTTCGATTCACACCACCCCGTGATGTTTTTCTCACTCGTAGTAGTGAATGTAATGTAACACACACCCATACAATGCGCACCACCCCGTGATGTTTTTCTCACTCCTACTAGTGAATGTAATGTAACACACACCCATACAATTCGCACCACCCCGTGATGTTTTTCTCACACCTACTAGTGAATGTAATGTAACACACACCCATACAATGCGCACCACCCCGTGATGTTTTTCTCACTCCTACTAGTGAATGTAACGTAACACACACCCATACAATGCGCACCAACCCTCGATGTTTTTCAGAAACCTATCCTACATTGCCACTGCATGTTCCCTGACCTCCCCAAGCTGACCACCACGCGGTGCTTTTCTCCATCCTACATTGCCACTCACTGCCTATCCTACTTCAGACCCTCCGATTCACACCCCCCCGTGATGTTTTTCTCACTCCTTCTAGTCAATGTAATGTAACACACACCCATACAATGCGCACCACCCCGTGATGTTTTTCTCACTCCTACTAGTCAATGTAATGTAACACACACCCATACAATGCGCACCACCCCGCGATGTTTTTCAGAAACCTATCCTACATTGCCACTGCAGGTTCCCTGACCTCCCCATGCTGACCACCCCGCGGTGCTTTTCTCCATCCTACATTGCCAATCACTGCCTATCCTAATTCAGACCCTCTGATTCATACCAGCCCGTGATGTTTTTCTCACTCCTACTAGTGAATGTAAGGTAACACACACCAATACAATGCGCACCACCCCTCGATGTTTTTCAGAAACCTATCCCACATTGCCACTGCATGTTCCCTGACCTCCCCAAGCTGACCACGCCGCGGTGCTTTTCTCTATCCTACATTGCCACTCCCTGCCTATCCTACTTCAGACCCTCCGATTCACACCCCCCGTGATGTTTTTCTCACTCCTACTAGTCAATGTAATGTAACACACACCCATACAAGGCGCACCACCATGTGATGTTTTTCTCACTCCTACTAGTGAATGTAATGTAACACACACCCATACAATGCGCTCCACCCCGTGATGTTTTTCTCACTCCTACTAGTGAATGTAATGTAACACACACCCATACAATGCGCACCACCCCGTGATGTTTTTCTCACTCCTACTAGTGAATGTAATGTAACACACGCCCATACAATGCGCACCACCCCGTGATGTTTTTCTCACTCCTACTAGTGAATGTAATGTAACACACAACCATACAATGCGCACCACCACGTGATGTTTTGCTCACTCCTACTAGTGAATGTAATGTAACACACACCCATACAATGCGCACCACCCCGCGATGTTTTTCAGAAACCTATCCTACATTGCCACTGCATGTTCCCTGACCTCCCCATGCTGACCACCCCGCGGTGCTTTTCTCCATCCTACATTGCCAATCACTGCCTATCCTAATTCAGACCCTCCGATTCACACCACCCCGTGATGTTTTTCTCACTCCTACTAGTGAATCTAATGTAACACACACCCATTCAATGCGCACCACCACGCGATGTTTTTCAGAAACCTATCCTACATTGCCACTGCTAGTTCCCTGACCTCCCGATGCTGACCACCCCGCAGTTCTTTTCTCCATCCTACATTGCCACTCACTGCCTATCCTAATTCAGACCCTCCGATTCACACCACCCCGTGATGTTTTTCTCACTCCTACTAGTGAATGTAATGTAACACACAACCATACAATGCGCACCACCCCGTGATGTTTTTCTCACTCCTACTAGTGAATCTAATGTAACACACACCCATAAAATGCGCACGACCCCGTGATGTTTTTCTGACTCCTACTAGTGAATGTAATGTAACACACACCCATACAATGCGCAACACCCCGCGATGTTTTTGAGAAACCTATCCTACATTGCCACTGCATGTTCCCTGACGTCCCCATGCTGACCACCCCGCGGTGCTTTTCTCCATCCTACATTGCCACTCACTGCCTATCCTAATTCAGAGCCTCCGATTCACACCACCCCGTGATGTTTTTCTCACTCCTAGTAGTGAATGTAATGTAACACACACACATACAATGCGCACCACCCCGTGATGTTTTTCTCACTCCTAGTAGTGAATGTAATGTAACACACACCCATACAATGCGCACCACCCCGTGATGTTTTTCTCACTCCTACTAGTGAAGGTAATGTAACACACACCCATACAATGCGCACCACCCCATGATGTTTTTCTCACTCCTAGTAGTGAATGTAATGTAACACACACCCATACAATGCGCACCACCCCGTGATGTTTTTCTCACTCCTACTAGTGAATGTAATGTAACACACAGCCATACAATGCGCACCACCCCGTGATGTTTTTCTCACTCCTACTAGTGAATGTAATGTAACACACATACATACAATGCGCACCACTCCGTGATGTTTTTCTCACTCCTACTAGTGAATGTAATGTAACACACACCCATATAATGTGCACCACCCCGCGATGTTTTTCAGAAACCTATCCTACATTGCCACAGCATGTTCCCTGACCTCCCCATGCTGACCACCCCGCGGTGCTTTTCTCCATCCTACATTGCCAATCACTGCCTATCCTAATTCAGACCCTCCGATTCACACCACCCCGTGATGTTTTTCTCATTCCTACTAGTGAATCTAATGTAACACACATCCATTCAATGCGCAACACCCCACGATGTTTTTCAGAAACCTATCCTACATTGCCACTGCATGTTCCCTGACCTCCCCATGCTGACCACCCCGCGGTGCTTTTCTCCATCCTACATTGCCACTCACTGCCTATCCTAATTCAGACCCTTCGATTCACACCACCCCGTGATGTTTTTCTCACTCGTAGTAGTGAATGTAATGTAACACACACCCATACAATGCGCACCACCCCGTGATGTTTTTCTCACTCCTACTAGTGAATGTAATGTAACACACACCCATACAATTCGCACCACCCCGTGATGTTTTTCTCACACCTACTAGTGAATGTAATGTAACACACACCCATACAATGCGCACAACCCCGTGATGTTTTTCTCACTCCTACTAGTGAATGTAACGTAACACACACCCATACAATGCGCACCAACCCTCGATGTTTGTCAGAAACCTATCCTACATTGCCACTGCATGTTCCCTGACCTCCCCAAGCTGACCACCACGCAGTGCTTTTCTCCATCCTACATTGCCACTCACTGCCTATCCTACTTCAGACCCTCCGATTCACACCCCCCCGTGATGTTTTTCTCACTCCTTCTAGTCAATGTAATGTAGCACACACCCATACAATGCGCACCACCCCGTGATGTTTTTCTCACTCCTACTAGTCAATGTAATGTAACACACACCCATACAATGCGCACCACCCCGCGATGTTTTTCAGAAACCTATCCTACATTGCCACTGCAGGTTCCCTGACCTCCCCATGCTGACCACCCCGCGGTGCTTTTCTCCATCCTACATTGCCAATCACTGCCTATCCTAATTCAGACCCTCTGATTCATACCACCCCGTGATGTTTTTCTCACTCCTACTAGTGAATGTAATGTAACACACACACATACAATGCGCACCACGCCTCGATGTTTTTCAGAAACCTATCCTACATTGCCACTGCATGTTCCCTGACTTCCCCAAGCTGACCACGCCGCGGTGCTTTTCTCCATCCTACATTGCCACTCCCTGCCTATCCTACTTCAGACCCTCCGATTCACACCGCCCGTGATGTTTTTCTCACTCCTACTAGTGAATCTAATGTAAAACACATCCATTCAATGCGCAACACCCCACGATGTTTTTCAGAAACCTATCCTACATTGCCACTGCATGTTCCCTGACCTCCCCATGCTGACCACCCCGCGGTGCTTTTCTCCATCCTACATTGCCACTCACTGCCTATCCTAATTGAGACACTTCGATTCACACCACCCCGTGATGTTTTTCTCACTCGTAGTAGTGAATGTAATGTAACACACATCCATACAATGCGCACCACCCCGTGATGTTTTTCTCACTCCTACTAGTGAATGTAATGTAACACACACCCATACAATTCGCACCACCCCGTGATGTTTTTCTCACACCTACTAGTGAATGTAATGTAACACACACCCATACAATGCGCACCACCCCGTGATGTTTTTCTCACTCCTACTAGTGAATGTAACGTAACACACACCCATACAATGCGCACCAACCCTCGATGTTTTTCAGAAACCTATCCTACATTGCCACTGCATGTTCCCTGACCTCCCCAAGCTGACCACCACGCGGTGCTTTTCTCCATCCTACATTGCCACTCACTGCCTATCCTACTTCAGACCCTCCGATTCACACCCCCCCGTGATGTTTTTCTCACTCCTTCTAGTCAATGTAATGTAACACACACCCATACAATGCGCACCACCCCGTGATGTTTTTCTCACTCCTACTAGTCAATGTAATGTAACACACACCCATACAATGCGCACCACCCAGCGATGTTTTTCAGAAACCTATCCTACATTGCCACTGCAGGTTCCCTGACCTCCCCATGCTGACCACCCCGCGGTGCTTTTCTCCATCCTACATTGCCAATCACTGCCTATCCTAATTCAGACCCTCTGATTCATACCAGCCCGTGATGTTTTTCTCACTCCTACTAGTGAATGTAATGTAACACACACCCATACAATGCGCACCACCCCTCGATGTTTTTCAGAAACCTATCCCACATTGCCACTGCATGTTCCCTGACCTCCCCAAGCTGACCACGCCGCGGTGCTTTTCTCTATCCTACATTGCCACTCCCTGCCTATCCTACTTCAGACCCTCCGATTCACAACCCCCGTGATGTTTTTCTCACTCCTACTAGTCAATGTAATGTAACACACACCCATACAAGGCGCACCACCATGTGATGTTTTTCTCACTCCTACTAGTGAATGTAATGTAACACACACCCATACAATGCGCTCCACCCCGTGATGTTTTTCTCACTCCTACTAGTGAATGTAATGTAACACACACCCATACAATGCGCACCACCCCGTGATGTTTTTCTCACTCCTACTAGTGAATGTAATGTAACACACGCCCATACAATGCGCACCACCCCGTGATGTTTTTCTCACTCCTACTAGTGAATGTAATGTAACACACACCCATACAATGCGCACCACCACGTGATGTTTTGCTCACTCCTACTAGTGAATGTAATGTAACACACACCCATACAATGCGCACCACCCCGCGATGTTTTTCAGAAACCTATCCTACATTGCCACTGCATGTTCCCTGACCTCCCCATGCTGACCACCCCGCGGTGCTTTTCTCCATCCTACATTGCCAATCACTGCCTATCCTAATTCAGACCCTCCGATTCACACCACCCCGTGATGTTTTTCTCACTCCTACTAGTGAATCTAATGTAACACACACCCATTCAATGCGCACCACCACGCGATGTTTTTCAGAAACCTATCCTACATTGCCACTGCTAGTTCCCTGACCTCCCGATGCTGACCACCCCGCGGTTCTTTTCTCCATCCTACATTGCCACTCACTGCCTATCCTAATTCAGACCCTCCGATTCACACCACCCCGTGATGTTTTTCTCACTCCTACTAGTGAATGTAATGTAACACACAACCATACAATGCGCACCACCCCGTGATGTTTTTCTCACTCCTACTAGTGAATCTAATGTAACACACACACATAAAATGCGCACGACCCCGTGATGTTTTTCTGACTCCTACTAGTGAATGTAATGTAACACACACCCATACAATGCGCAACACCCCGCGATGTTTTTGAGAAACCTATCCTACATTGCCACTGCATGTTCCCTGACGTCCCCATGCTGACCACCCCGCGGTGCTTTTCTCCATCCTACATTGCCACTCACTGCCTATCCTAATTCAGAGCCTCCGATTCACACCACCCCGTGATGTTTTTCTCACTCCTAGTAGTGAATGTAATGTAACACACACACATACAATGCGCACCACCCCGTGATGTTTTTCTCACTCCTACTAGTGAATGTAATGTAACACACACCCATACTATGCGCACCACCCCGTGATGTTTTTCTCACTCCTACTAGTGAATGTAATGTAACACACACCCATACAATGCGCACCACCCCGTGATGTTTTTCTCACTCCTACAAGTGAATGTAATGTAACACACACCCATACAATGCGCACCACCCCGTGATGTTTTTCTCACTCCTACTAGTGAATGTAATGTAACACACACCCATACAATGCGCACCACCCCGTGATGTTTTTCTCACTCCTACTAGTGAATCTAATGTAACACACACCCATTCAATGCGCACCACCCCACGATGTTTTTCAGAAACCTATCCTACATTGCCACTGCATGTTCCCTGACCTCCCCATGCTGACCACCTCGCGGTGCTTTTCTCCATCCTACATTGCCAATCACTGCCTATCCTAATTCAGACCCTCCGATTCACACCACCCCGTGATGTTTTTCTCACTCCTACTAGTGAATCTAATGTAACACACACCCATTCAATGCGCACCACCCCACGATGTTTTTCAGAAACCTATCCTACATTGCCACTGCATGTTCCCTGACCTCCCCATGCTGACCACCCCGCGGTGCTTTTCTCCATCCTACATTGCCACTCACTGCCTATCCTAATTCAGACCCTTCGATTCACACCACCCCGTGATGTTTTTCTCACTCGTAGTAGTGAATGTAATGTAACACACACCCATACAATGTGCACCACCCCGTGATGTTTTTCTCAATCCTACTAGTGAATGTAATGTAACACACACCCATACAATGCGCACCACCCCGTGATGTTTTTCTCACACCTACTAGTGAATGTAATGTAACACACACCCATACAATGCGCACCACCCCGTGATGTTTTCTCACTCCTACTAGTGAATGTAACGTAACACACACCCATACAATGCGCACCACCCCGCGATGTTTTTCAGAAACCTATCCTACATTGCCACTGCATGTTCCCTGACCTCCCCATGATGACCACCCCGCGGTGCTTTTCTCCATCCTATATTGCCAATCACTGCCTATCCTAATTCAGACCCTCCGATTCACACCACCACGTGATGTTTTTCTCACTCCTACTAGTGAATGTAATGTAACACACACCATACAATGCGCACCACCCCGTGATGTTTTTCTCACTCCTACTAGTGAATGTAATGTAACACACACCCATACAATGCGCACCACCCCGTGATGTTTTTCTCACTCCTACTAGTGAATGTAATGTAACACACACCCATACAATGCGCACCACCACGTGATGTTTTTCTCACTCCTACTAGTGAATGTAATGTAACACACACCCATTCAATGCGCACCACCCCGCGATGTTTTTCAGAAACCTATCCTACATTGCCACTGCATGTTCCCTGACCTCCTCATGCTGACCACCCCGCGGTGCTTTTCTCCATCCTACATTGCCACTCACTGCCTATCCTAATTCAGACCCTTCGATTCACACCACCCCTGATGTTTTTCTCACTCCTACTAGTGAATGTAATGTAACACACACCCATACAATGCGCACCACCCCGCGATGTTTTTCAGAAACCTATCCTACATTGCCACTGCATGTTCCCTGACCTCCCCATGCTGACCACCCCGCGGTGCTTTTCTCCATCCTACATTGCCACTCACTGCCTATCCTAATTCAGACCCTCCGATTCACACCACCCCATGATGTTTTTCTCACTCCTACTAGTGAATGTAATGTAACACACACCCATACAATGCGCATCACCTCATGATGTTTTTCTCACTCCTACTAGTGAATGTAATGTAACACACACCCATACAATGCGCACCACCCCGTGATGTTTTTCTCACTCCTACTAGTGAATGTAATTTAAAACACACCCATGCAATGCGCACCACCCCGCGATGTTTTTCAGAAACCTATCCTACATTGCCACTGCATGTTCCCTGACCTCCCCATGCTGACCACTCCGCGGTGCTTTTCTCCATCCTACATTGCCAATCACTGCCTATCCTAATTCAGACCCTCCGATTCACACCACCCCGTGATGATTTTCTCACTCCTACTAGTGAATCTAATGTAACACACACGCATACAATGCGCACCACCCCGTGATGTTTTTCTCACTCCTGCTAGTGAATCTAATGTAACACACACACATACAATGCGCACCACCCCGTGATGTTTTTCTCACTCCTACTAGTGAATGTAATGTAACACACACCCATACAATGCGCACCACCCCGTGATGATTTTCTCACTGGTACTAGTGAATGTAATGTAACACACACCCATACAATGCACACCACCCCGTGATGTATTTCTCACTCCTACTAGTGAATGTAATGTAACACGCACCCATACAATGCGCACCACCCCGTGATGTATTTCTCACTCCTACTAGTGAATGTAATGTAACACACAGCCATACAATGCGCACCACCCCGTGATGTTTTTCTGACTCCTACTAGTGAATGTAATGTAACACACACCCATACAATGCGCACCACCCCGTGATGTATTTCTCACTCCTACTAGTGAATGTAATGTAACACACACCCATACAATGCGCACCACCCCGTGATGTTTTTCTCACTCCTACTAGTGAATGTATTGTAACACACACCCATACAATGCGCACCACCCCGTGATGATTTTCTCACTGGTACTAGTGAATGTAATGTAACACACACCCATACAATGCGCACCACCCCGTGATGTTTTTCTCACTCCTACTAGTGAATGTAATGTAACACACACCCATACAATGCGCACCACCCCGTGATGTTTTTCTCACTCCTACTAGTGAATGTAATGTAACACACACCCATACAATGCGCACCACCCCGTGATGTTTTTCTCACTCCTACTAGTGAATCGAATGTAACACACACCCATACAATGCGCACCACCCCGTGATGTTTTTCTCACTCCTGCTAGTGAATCTAATGTAACACACACACATACAATGCGCACCACCCCGTGATGTTTTTGTCACTCCTACTAGTGAATGTAATGTAACACACACCCATACAATGCGCACCACCGCGTGATGATTTTCTCACTGGTACTAGTGAATGTAATGTAACACACACCCATACAATGCGCTCCACCCCGTGATGTTTTTCTCACTCCTACCAGTGAATGTAATGTAACACACACCCATACAATGTGCACCACCCCGCGATGTTTTTCAGAAACCTATCCTACATTGCCACTGCATATTCCCTGACCTCCCCATGCTGACCACCCCGCGGTGCTTTTCTCCATCCTACATTGCCAATCACTGCCTATCCTAATTCAGACCCTCCGATTCACACCACCCCGTGATGTTTTTCTCACTCCTACTAGTGAATCTAATGTAACACACACCCATTCAATGCGCACCACCCCACGATGTTTTTCAGAAACCTATCCTACATTGCCACTGCATGTTCCCTGACCTCCCCATGCTGACCACCCCGCGGTGCTTTTCTCCATCCTACATTGCCAATCACTGCCTATCCTAATTCAGACCCTCCGATTCACACCACCCCGTGATGTTTTTCTCACTCCTACTAGTGAATCTAATGTAACACACACCCATTCAATGCGCACCACCCCACGATGTATTTCAGAAACCTATCCTACATTGCCACTGCATGTTCCCTGACCTCCCCATGCTGACCACCCCGCGGTGCTTTTCTCCATCCTACATTGCCACTCACTGCCTATCCTAATTCAGACCCTTCGATTCACACCACCCCGTGATGTTTTTCTCACTCGTAGTGGTGAATGTAATGTAACACACACCCATACAATGTGCACCACCCCGTGATGTTTTTCTCACACCTACTAGTGAATGTAATGTAACACACACCCATAAAATGCGCACCACCCCGTGATGTTTTTCTCACTCCTACTAGTGAATGTAACGTAACACACACCCATACAATGCGCACCACCCCGCGATGTTTTTCAGAAACCTATCCTACATTGCCACTGCATGTTCCCTGACCTCCCCATGATGACCACCCCGCGGTGCTTTTCTCCATCCTATATTGCCAATCACTGCCTATCCTAATTCAGACCCTCCGATTCACACCACCACGTGATGTTTTTCTCACTCCTACTAGTGAATGTAATGTAACACACACCATACAATGCGCACCACCCCGTGATGTTTTTCTCACTCCTACTAGTGAATGTAATGTAACACACACCCATACAAAGCGCAGTACCCCGTGATGTTTTTCTCACTCCTACTAGTGAATGTAATGTAACACACACACATACAATGCGCACCACCCCGTGATGTTTTTCTCACTCCTACTAGTGAATGTAATGTAACACACACCCATACAATGCGCACCACCCCGTGATGTTTTTCTCACTCCTACTAGTGAATGTAATGTAACACACACCCATACAATGCGCACCACCCCGTGATGTTTTTCTCACTCCTACTAGTGAATGTAATGTAACACACACCCATTCAATGCGCACCACCCCGCCATGTTTTTCAGAAACCTATCCTACATTGCCACTGCATGTTCCCTGACCTCCCCATGCTGACCACCCCGCGGTGCTTTTCTCCATCCTACATTGCCACTCACTGCCTATCCTAATTCAGACCCTTCGATTCACACCACCCCTGATGTTTTTCTCACTCCTACTAGTGAATGTAATGTAACACACACCCATTCAATGCGCATCACCCCGTGATGTTTTTCTCACTCCTACTAGTGAATGTAATGTAACACACACCCATACAATGCGCACCACCCCGTGATGTTTTTCTCACTCCTACTAGTGAATGTAATGTAAAACACACCCATACAATGCGCACCACCCCGCGATGTTTTTCAGAAACCTATCCTACATTGCCACTGCATGTTCCCTGACCTCCCCATGCTGACCACTCCGCGGTGCTTTTCTCCATCCTACATTGCCAATCACTGCCTATCCTAATTCAGACCCTCCGATTCACACCACCCCGTGATGATTTTCTCACTCCTACTAGTGAATCTAATGTAACACACACGCATACAATGCGCACCACCCCGTGATGTTTTTCTCACTCCTGCTAGTGAATCTAATGTAACACACACACATACAATGCGCACCACCCCGTGATGTTTTTCTCACTCCTACTAGTGAATGTAATGTAACATACACCCATACAATGCGCACCACCCCGTGATGTTTTTCTCACTCCTACTAGTGAATCTAATGTAACACACACCCATACAATGCGCACCACCCCGTGATGTTTTTCTCACTCCTAATAGTGAATGTAATGTAACACACACCCATACAATGCGCACCACCCCGTGATGTTTTTCTCACTCCTAGTAGTGAATGTAATGTAACACACACCCATACAATGCGCACCACCCCGTGATGTTTTTCTCACTCCTACTAGTGAATGTAATGTAACACACACCCATACAATGCGCACCACCCCGTGATGTTTTTCTCACTCCTACTAGTGAATGTAATGTAACACACACCCATACAATGCGCACCACTCCGTGATGTTTTTCTCACTCCTACTAGTGAATGTAATGTAACACACACCCATACAATGCGCACCACCGCGTGCTGTTTTTCTCACTCCTACTAGTGAATGTAATGTAACACACACCCATATAATGTGCACCACCCCGCGATGTTTTTCAGAAACCTATCCTACATTGCCACAGCATGTTCCCTGACCTCCCCATGCTGACCACCCCGCGGTGCTTTTCTCCATCCTACATTGCCAATCACTGCCTATCCTAATTCAGACCCTCCGATTCACACCACCCCGTGATGTTTTTCTCACTCCTACTAGTGAATCTAATGTAACACACATCCATTCAATGCGCAACACCCCAGGATGTTTTTCAGAAACCTATCCTACATTACCACTGCATGTTCCCTGACCTCCCCATGCTGACCACCCCGCGGTGCTTTTCTCCATCCTACATTGCCACTCACTGCCTATCCTAATTCAGACCCTTCGATTCACACCACCCCGTGATGTTTTTCTCACTCGTAGTAGTGAATGTAATGTAACACACACCCAAACAATGCGCACCACCCCGTGATGTTTTTCTCACTCCTACTAGTGAATGTAATGTAACACACACCCATACAATGCGCACCACCCCGTGATGTTTTTCTCACTCCTACTAGTGAATCTAATGTAACACACACCCATACAATGCGCACCACCCCGTGATGTTTTTCTCACTCCTACTAGTGAATGTAATGTAACACACACCCATACAATGCGCACCACCCCGTGATGTTTTTCTCACTCCTACTAGTGAATGTAATGTAACATACACCCATACAATACGCACCACCCCGTGATGTTTTTCTCACTCCTACTAGTGAATCTAATGTAACACACACACATACAATGCGCACCACCCCGTGATCATTTTCTCACTCCTACTAATGAATGTAATGTAACACACACCCATACAATGCGCACCACCCCGCGATGTTTTTCAGAAACCTATCCTACATTGCCACTGCATGTTCCCTGACCTCCCCATGCTGACCACCCCGCGGTGCTTTTCTCCATCCTACATTGCCACTCACTGCCTATCCTAATTCAGACCCTCCGATTCACACCACCCCATGATGTTTTTCTCACTCCTACTAGTGAATGTAATGTAACATACACCCATACAATGCGCACCACCCCGTGATGTTTTTCTCACTCCTACTAGTGAATCTAATGTAACACACACCCATACAATGCGCACCACCCCGTGATGTTTTTCTCACTCCTAATAGTGAATGTAATGTAACACACACCCATACAATGCGCACCACCCCGTGATGTTTTTCTCACTCCTAGTAGTGAATGTAATGTAACACACACCCATACAATGCGCACCACCCCGTGATGTTTTTCTCAATCCTACTAGTGAATGTAATGTAACACACACCCATACAATGCGCACCACCCCGTGATGTTTTTCTCACTCCTACTAGTGAATGTAATGTAACACACACCCATACAATGCGCACCACTCCGTGATGTTTTTCTCACTCCTACTAGTGAATGTAATGTAACACACACCCATACAATGCGCACCACCGCGTGCTGTTTTTCTCACTCCTACTAGTGAATGTAATGTAACACACACCCATATAATGTGCACCACCCCGCGATGTTTTTCAGAAACCTATCCTACATTGCCACAGCATGTTCCCTGACCTCCCCATGCTGACCACCCCGCGGTGCTTTTCTCCATCCTACATTGCCAATCACTGCCTATCCTAATTCAGACCCTCCGATTCACACCACCCCGTGATGTTTTTCTCACTCCTACTAGTGAATCTAATGTAACACACATCCATTCAATGCGCAACACCCCAGGATGTTTTTCAGAAACCTATCCTACATTACCACTGCATGTTCCCTGACCTCCCCATGCTGACCACCCCGCGGTGCTTTTCTCCATCCTACATTGCCACTCACTGCCTATCCTAATTCAGACCCTTCGATTCACACCACCCCGTGATGTTTTTCTCACTCGTAGTAGTGAATGTAATGTAACACACACCCAAACAATGCGCACCACCCCGTGATGTTTTTCTCACTCCTACTAGTGAATGTAATGTAACACACACCCATACAATGCGCACCACCCCGTGATGTTTTTCTCACTCCTACTAGTGAATCTAATGTAACACACACCCATACAATGCGCACCACCCCGTGATGTTTTTCTCACTCCTACTAGTGAATGTAATGTAACACACACCCATACAATGCGCACCACCCCGTGATGTTTTTCTCACTCCTACTAGTGAATGTAATGTAACATACACCCATACAATACGCACCACCCCGTGATGTTTTTCTCACTCCTACTAGTGAATCTAATGTAACACACACACATACAATGAGCACCACCCCGTGATCATTTTCTCACTCCTACTAATGAATGTAATGTAACACACACCCATACAATGCGCACCACCCCGCGATGTTTTTCAGAAACCTATCCTACATTGCCACTGCATGTTCCCTGACCTCCCCATGCTGACCACCCCGCGGTGCTTTTCTCCATCCTACATTGCCACTCACTGCCTATCCTAATTCAGACCCTCCGATTCACACCACCCCATGATGTTTTTCTCACTCCTACTAGTGAATGTAATGTAACACACACCCATACAATGCGCATCACCTCGTGATGTTTTTCTCACTCCTACTAGTGAATGTAATGTAACACACACCCATACAATGCGCACCACCCCGTGAAGTTTTTCTCACTCCTACTAGTGAATGTAATTTAAAACACACCCATACAATGCGCACCACACCGCGATGTTTTTCAGAAACCTATCCTACATTGCCACTGCATGTTCCCTGACCTCCCCATGCTGACCACTCCGCGGTGCTTTTCTCCATCCTACATTGCCAATCACTGCCTATCCTAATTCAGACCCTCCGATTCACACCACCCCGTGATGATTTTCTCACTCCTACTAGTGAATCTAATGTAACACACACGCATACAATGCGCACCACCCCGTGATGTTTTTCTCACTCCTGCTAGTGAATCTAATGTAACACACACACATACAATGCGCACCACCCCGTGATGTTTTTCTCACTCCTACTAGTGAATGTAATGTAACACACACCCATACAATGCGCACCACCCCGTGATGATTTTCTCACTGGTACTAGTGAATGTAATGTAACACACACCCATACAATGCACACCACCCCGTGATGCTTTTCTCACTCCTACTAGTGAATGTAATGTAACACACACCCATACAATGAGCACCACCCCGTGATGTTTTTCTCACTCCTACTAGTCAATGTAATGTAACACACACCCATACAATGCGCACCACCCCGTGATGTTTTTCTCATTCCTACTAGTGAATGTAATGTAACACACACCCATACAATGCGCACCACCCCGTGATGTTTTTCTCACTCCTACTAGTGAATGTAATGTAACACGCACCCATACAATGCGCACCACCCCGTGATGTATTTCTCACTCCTACTAGTGAATGTAATGTAACACACAGCCATACAATGCGCACCACCCCGTGATGTTTTTCTGACTCCTACTAGTGAATGTAATGTAACACACACCCATACAATGCGCACCACCCCGTGATGTATTTCTCACTCCTACTAGTGAATGTAATGTAACACACACCCATACAATGCGCACCACCCCGTGATGTTTTTCTCACTCCTACTAGTGAATGTAATGTAACACACACCCATACAATGCGCACCACCCCGTGATGATTTTCTCACTGGTACTAGTGAATGTAATGTAACACACACCCATACAATGCGCACCACCCCGTGATGTTTTTCTCACTCCTACTAGTGAATGTAATGTAACAAACACCCATACAATGCGCACCACCCCGTGATGTTTTTCTCACTCCTACTAGTGAATGTAATGTAACACACACCCATACAATGCGCACCACCCCGTGATGTTTTTCTCACTCCTACTAGTGAATCTAATGTAACACACACCCATACAATGCGCACCACCCCGTGATGTTTTTCTCACTCCTCCTAGTGAATCTAATGTAACACACACACATACAATGCGCACCACCCCGTGATGTTTTTGTCACTCCTACTAGTGAATGTAATGTAACACACACCCATACAATGCGCACCACCGCGTGATGATTTTCTCACTGGTACTAGTGAATGTAATGTAACACACACCCATACAATGCGCTCCACCCCGTGATGTTTTTCTCACTCCTACTAGTGAATGTAATGTAACACACACCCATACAATGTGCACCACCCCGCGATGTTTTTCAGAAACCTATCCTACATTGCCACTGCATATTCCCTGACCTCCCCATGCTGACCACCCCGCGGTGCTTTTCTCCATCCTACATTGCCAATCACTGCCTATCCTAATTCAGACCCTCCGATTCACACCACCCCTGATGTTTTTCTCACTCCTACTAGTGAATCTAATGTAACACACACCCATTCAATGCGCACCACCCCACGATGTTTTTCAGAAACCTATCCTACATTGCCACTGCATGTTCCCTGACCTCCCCATGCTGACCACCCCGCGGTGCTTTTCTCCATCCTACATTGCCAATCACTGCCTATCCTAATTCAGACCCTCCGATTCACACCACCCCGTGATGTTTTTCTCACTCCTACTAGTGAATCTAATGTAACACACACCCATTCAATGCGCACCACCCCACGATGTATTTCACAAACCTATCCTACATTGCCACTGCATGTTCCCTGACCTCCCCATGCTGACCACCCCGCGGTGCTTTTCTCCATCCTACATTGCCACTCACTGCCTATCCTAATTCAGACCCTTCGATTCACACCACCCCGTGATGTTTTTCTCACTCGTAGTGGTGAATGTAATGTAACACACACCCATACAATGTGCACCACCCCGTGATGTTTTTCTCACACCTACTAGTGAATGTAATGTAACACACACCCATAAAATGCGCACCACCCCGTGATGTTTTTCTCACTCCTACTAGTGAATGCAATGTAACACACACCATACAATGCGCACCACCCCGTGATGTTTTTCTCACTCCTACTAGTGAATGTAATGTAACACACACCCATACAAAGCGCACCACCCCGTGATGTTTTTCTCACTCCTACTAGTGAATGTAATGTAACACACACCCAGACAAGACGCACCACCCCGCGATGTTTTGTAGAAACCTATCCTACATTGCCACTGCATTTTCCCTGACTTCCCCATGCTGACCACCCCGCAGTGCTTTTCTCCATCCTACATTGCCAATCACTGCCTATCCTAATTCAGACCCTCCGATTCACACCACCCCGTGATGTTTTTCTCACTCCTACTAGTGAATGTAATGTAACACACACCCATTCAATGCGCACCACCCCGCGATGTTTTTCAGAAACCTATCCTACATTGCCACTGCATGTTCCCTGACCTCCCCATGCTGACCACCCCGCGGTGCTTTTCTCCATCCTACATTGCCACTCACTGCCTATACTAATTCAGACCCTTCGATTCACACCACCCCTGATGTTTTTCTCACTCCTACTAGTGAATGTAATGTAACACACACCCATACAATGCGCATCACCCCGTGATGTTTTTCTCACTCCTACTAGTGAATGTAATGTAACACACACCCATACAATGCGCACCACCCCGTGATGTTTTTCTCACTCCTACTAGTGAATGTAATGTAAAACACACCCATACAATGCGCACCACCCCGCGATGTTTTTCAGAAACCTATCCTACATTGCCACTGCATGTTCCCTGACCTCCCCATGCTGACCACTCCGCGGTGCTTTTCTCCATCCTACATTGCCAATCACTGCCTATCCTAATTCAGACCCTCCGATTCACACCACCCCGTGATGATTTTCTCACTCCTACTAGTGAATCTAATGTAACACACACGCATACAATGCGCACCACCCCGTGATGTTTTTCTCACTCCTGCTAGTGAATCTAATGTAACACACACACATACAATGCGCACCACCCCGTGATGTTTTTCTCACTCCTACTAGTGAATGTAATGTAACATACACCCATACAATGCGCACCACCCCGTGATGTTTTTCTCACTCCTACTAGTGAATCTAATGTAACACACACCCATACAATGCGCACCACCCCGTGATGTTTTTCTCACTCCTAATAGTGAATGTAATGTAACACACACCCATACAATGCGCACCACCCCGTGATGTTTTTCTCACTCCTAGTAGTGAATGTAATGTAACACACACCCATACAATGCGCACCACCCCGTGATGTTTTTCTCACTCCTACTAGTGAATGTAATGTAACACACACCCATACAATGCGCACCACCCCGTGATGTTTTTCTCACTCCTACTAGTGAATGTAATGTAACACACACCCATACAATGCGCACCACTCCGTGATGTTTTTCTCACTCCTACTAGTGAATGTAATGTAACACACACCCATACAATGCGCACCACCGCGTGCTGTTTTTCTCACTCCTACTAGTGAATGTAATGTAACACACACCCATATAATGTGCACCACCCCGCGATGTTTTTCAGAAACCTATCCTACATTGCCACAGCATGTTCCCTGACCTCCCCATGCTGACCACCCCGCGGTGCTTTTCTCCATCCTACATTGCCAATCACTGCCTATCCTAATTCAGACCCTCCGATTCACACCACCCCGTGATGTTTTTCTCACTCCTACTAGTGAATCTAATGTAACACACATCCATTCCATGCGCAACACCCCAGGATGTTTTTCAGAAACCTATCCTACATTACCACTGCATGTTCGCTGACCTCCCCATGCTGACCACCCCGCGGTGCTTTTCTCCATCCTACATTGCCACTCACTGCCTATCCTAATTCAGACCCTTCGATTCACACCACCCCGTGATGTTTTTCTCACTCGTAGTAGTGAATGTAATGTAACACACACCCGTACAATGCGCACCACCACGTGATGTTTTTCTCACTCCTACTAGTGAATGTAATGTAACACACACCCATACAATGCGCACCACCCCGTGATGTTTTTCTCACTCCTACTAGTGAATCTAATGTAACACACACCCATACAATGCGCACCACCCCGTGATGTTTTTCTCACTCCTACTAGTGAATGTAATGTAACACACACCCATACAATGCGCACCACCCCGTGATGTTTTTCTCACTCCTACTAGTGAATGTAATGTAACATACACCCATACAATACGCACCACCCCGTGATGTTTTTCTCACTCCTACTAGTGAATCTAATGTAACACACACACATACAATGCGCACCACCCCGTGATCATTTTCTCACTCCTACTAATGAATGTAATGTAACACACACCCATACAATGCGCACCACCCCGCGATGTTTTTCAGAAACTTATCCTACATTGCCACTGCATGTTCCCTGACCTCCCCATGCTGACCACCCCGCGGTGCTTTTCTCCATCCTACATTGCCACTCACTGCCTATCCTAATTCAGACCCTCCGATTCACACCACCCCATGATGTTTTTCTCACTCCTACTAGTGAATGTAATGTAACACACACCCATACAATGCGCATCACCTCGTGATGTTTTTCTCACTCCTACTAGTGAATGTAATGTAACACACACCCATACAATGCGCACCACCCCGTGATGTTTTTCTCACTCCTACTAGTGAATGTAATTTAAAACACACCCATACAATGCGCACCACCCCGCGATGTTTTTCAGAAACCTATCCTACATTGCCACTGCATGTTCCCTGACCTCCCCATGCTGACCACTCCGCGGTGCTTTTCTCCATCCTACATTGCCAATCACTGCCTATCCTAATTCAGACCCTCCGATTCACACCACCCCGTGATGATTTTCTCACTCCTACTAGTGAATCTAATGTAACACACACGCATACAATGCGCACCACCCCGTGATGTTTTTCTCACTCCTGCTAGTGAATCTAATGTAACACACACACATACAATGCGCACCACCCCGTGATGTTTTTCTCACTCCTACTAGTGAATGTAATGTAACACACACCCATACAATGCGCACCACCCCGTGATGATTTTCTCACTGGTACTAGTGAATGTAATGTAACACACACCCATACAATGCACACCACCCCGTGATGCTTTTCTCACTCCTACTAGTGAATGTAATGTAACACACACCCATACAATGAGCACCACCCCGTGATGTTTTTCTCACTCCTACTAGTCAATGTAATGTAACACACACCCATACAATGCGCACCACCCCGTGATGTTTTTCTCATTCCTACTAGTGAATGTAATGTAACACACACCCATACAATGCGCACCACCCCATGATGTTTTTCTCACTCCTACTAGTGAATGTAATGTAACACGCACCCATACAATGCGCACCACCCCGTGATGTATTTCTCACTCCTACTAGTGAATGTAATGTAACACACAGCCATACAATGCGCACCACCCCGTGATGTTTTTCTGACTCCTACTAGTGAATGTAATGTAACACACACCCATACAATGCGCACCACCCCGTGATGTATTTCTCACTCCTACTAGTGAATGTAATGTAACACACACCCATACAATGCGCACCACCCCGTGATGTTTTTCTCACTCCTACTAGTGAATGTAATGTAACACACACGCATACAATGCGCACCACCCCGTGATGATTTTCTCACTGGTACTAGTGAATGTAATGTAACACACACCCATACAATGCGCACCACCCCGTGATGTTTTTCTCACTCCTACTAGTGAATGTAATGTAACACACACCCATACAATGCGCACCACCCCGTGATGTTTTTCTCACTCCTACTAGTGAATGTAATGTAACACACACCCATACAATGCGCACCACCCCGTGATGTTTTTCTCACTCCTACTAGTGAATCTAATGTAACACACACCCATACAATGCGCACCACCCCGTGATGTTTTTCTCACTCCTCCTAGTGAATCTAATGTAACACACACACATACAATGCGCACCACCCCGTAATGTTTTTGTCACTCCTACTAGTGAATGTAATGTAACACACACCCATACAATGCGCACCACCGCGTGATGATTTTCTCACTGGTACTAGTGAATGTAATGTAACACACACCCATACAATGCGCTCCACCCCGTGATGTTTTTCTCACTCCTACTAGTGAATGTAATGTAACACACACCCATACAATGTGCACCACCCCGCGATGTTTTTCAGAAACCTATCCTACATTGCCACTGCATATTCCCTGACCTCCCCATGCTGACCACCCCGCGGTGCTTTTCTCCATCCTACATTGCCAATCACTGCCTATCCTAATTCAGACCCTCCGATTCACACCACCCCGTGATGTTTTTCTCACTCCTACTAGTGAATCTAATGTAACACACACCCATTCAATGCGCACCACCCCACGATGTTTTTCAGAAACCTATCCTACATTGCCACTGCATGTTCCCTGACCTCCCCATGCTGACCACCCCGCGGTGCTTTTCTCCATCCTACATTGCCAATCACTGCCTATCCTAATTCAGACCCTCCGATTCACACCACCCCGTGATGTTTTTCTCACTCCTACTAGTGAATCTAATGTAACACACACCCATTCAATGCGCACAACCCCACGATGTATTTCAGAAACCTATCCTACATTGCCACTGCATGTTCCCTGACCTCCCCATGCTGACCACCCCGCGGTGCTTTTCTCCATCCTACATTGCCACTCACTGCCTATCCTAATTCAGACCCTTCGATTCACACCACCCCGTGATGTTTTTCTCACTCGTAGTGGTGAATGTAATGTAACACACACCCATACAATGTGCACCACCCCGTGATGTTTTTCTCACACCTACTAGTGAATGTAATGTAACACACACCCATAAAATGCGCACCACCCCGTGATGTTTTTCTCACTCCTACTAGTGAATGTAACGTAACACACACCCATACAATGCGCACCACCCCGCGATGTTTTTCAGAAACCTATCCTACATTGCCACTGCATGTTCCCTGACCTCGCCATGATGACCACCCCGCGGTGCTTTTCTCCATCCTATATTGCCAATCACTGCCTATCCTAATTCAGACCCTCCGATTCACACCACCACGTGATGTTTTTCTCACTCCTACTAGTGAATGCAATGTAACACACACCATACAATGCGCACCACCCCGTGATGTTTTTCTCACTCCTACTAGTGAATGTAATGTAACACACACCCATACAAAGCGCACCACCCCGTGATGTTTTTCTCACTCCTACTAGTGAATGTAATGTAACACACACCCAGACAAGACGCACCACCCCGCGATGTTTTGTAGAAACCTATCCTACATTGCCACTGCATTTTCCCTGACTTCCCCATGCTGACCACCCCGCAGTGCTTTTCTCCATCCTACATTGCCAATCACTGCCTATCCTAATTCAGACCCTCCGATTCACACCACCCCGTGATGTTTTTCTCACTCCTACTAGTGAATGTAATGTAACACACACCCATTCAATGCGCACCACCCCGCGATGTTTTTCAGAAACCTATCCTACATTGCCACTGCATGTTCCCTGACCTCCCCATGCTGACCACCCCGCGGTGCTTTTCTCCATCCTACATTGCCACTCACTGCCTATACTAATTCAGACCCTTCGATTCACACCACCCCTGATGTTTTTCTCACTCCTACTAGTGAATGTAATGTAACACACACCCATACAATGCGCATCACCCCGTGATGTTTTTCTCACTCCTACTAGTGAATGTAATGTAACACACACCCATACAATGCGCACCACCCCGTGATGTTTTTCTCACTCCTACTAGTGAATGTAATGTAAAACACACCCATACAATGCGCACCACCCCGCGATGTTTTTCAGAAACCTATCCTACATTGCCACTGCATGTTCCCTGACCTCCCCATGCTGACCACTCCGCGGTGCTTTTCTCCATCCTACATTGCCAATCACTGCCTATCCTAATTCAGACCCTCCGATTCACACCACCCCGTGATGATTTTCTCACTCCTACTAGTGAATCTAATGTAACACACATGCATACAATGCGCACCACCCCGTGATGTTTTTCTCACTCCTGCTAGTGAATCTAATGTAACACACACACATACAATGCGCACCACCCCGTGATGTTTTTCTCACTCCTACTAGTGAATGTAATGTAACATACACCCATACAATGCGCACCACCCCGTGATGTTTTTCTCACTCCTACTAGTGAATCTAATGTAACACACACACATACAATGCGCACCACCCCGTGATGATTTTCTCACTGGTACTAGTGAATGTAATGTAACACACACCCATACAATGCGCACCACGCCGTGATGTTTTTCTCACTCCTACTAGTGAATGTAATGTAACACACACCCATACAATACGTACCACCCCGCGATGTTTTTCAGAAAGCTATCCTACATTGCCACTGCATGTTCCCTGACCTCCCCATGCTGACCACCCCGCGATGCTTTTCTCCAACCTACATTCCCACTCACAGCCTATCCTAATTCAGACTCTCCGATTCACACCACCCCGTGATGTTTTTCTCACTCCTAGTAGTGAATGTAATGTAACACACACCCATACAATGCGCACCACCCCGTGATGTTTTTCTCACTCCTAGTAGTGAATGTAATGTAACACACACCCATACAATGCGCACTACCCCGTGATGTTTTTCTCACTCCTACTAGTGAATGTAATGTAACACACACCCATACAATGCGCACCACCCCGTGATGTTTTTCTCACTCCTAGTAGTGAATGTAATGTAACACACACCCATACAATGCGCACCACCCCGTGATGTTTTTCTCACTCCTACTAGTGAATGTAATGTAACACACACCCATGCAATGCGCACCACCCCGTGATGTTTTTCTCACTCCTACTAGTGAATGTAATGTAACACACACCCATACAATGCGCACCACTCCGTGATGTTTTTCTCACTCCTACTAGTGAATGTAATGTAACACACACCCATACAATGCGCACCACCGCGTGCTGTTTTTCTCACTCCTACTAGTGAATGTAATGTAACACACACCCATATAATGTGCACCACCCCGCGATGTTTTTCAGAAACCTATCCTACATTGCCACAGCATGTTCCCTGACCTCCCCATGCTGACCACCCCGCGGTGCTTTTCTCCATCCTACATTGCCAATCACTGCCTATCCTAATTCAGACCCTCCGATTCACACCACCCCGTGATGTTTTTCTCACTCCTACTAGTGAATCTAATGTAACACACATCCATTCAATGCGCAACACCCCACGATGTTTTTCAGAAACCTATCCTACATTACCACTGCATGTTCCCTGACCTCCCCATGCTGACCACCCCGCGGTGCTTTTCTCCATCCTACATTGCCACTCACTGCCTATCCTAATTCAGACCCTTCGATTCACACCACCCCGTGATGTTTTTCTCACTCGTAGTAGTGAATGTAATGTAACACACACCCGTACAATGCGCACCACCCCGTGATGTTTTTCTCACTCCTACTAGTGAATGTAATGTAACACACACCCATACAATGCGCACCACCCCGTGATGTTTTTCTCACTCCTACTAGTGAATCTAATGTAACACACACCCATACAATGCGCACCACCCCGTGATGTTTTTCTCACTCCTACTAGTGAATGTAATGTAACACACACCCATACAATGCGCACCACCCCGTGATGTTTTTCTCACTCCTACTAGTGAATGTAATGTAACATACACCCATACAATACGCACCACCCCGTGATGTTTTTCTCACTCCTACTAGTGAATCTAATGTAACACACACACATACAATGTGCACCACCCCGTGATCATTTTCTCATTCCTACTAGTGAATGTAATGTAACACACACGCATACAATGCGCACCACCCCTCGATGTTTTTCAGAAACCTATCCTACATTGCCACTGCATGTTCCCTGACCTCCCCAAGCTGACCACGCCGCGGTGCTTTTCTCCATCCTACATTGCCACTCCCTGCCTATCCTACTTCAGACCCTCCGATTCACACCCCCAGTGATGTTTTTCTCACTCCTACTAGTGAATGTAATGTAACACACACCCATACAATGCGCACCACACCGTGATGTTTTTCTCACTCCTACTAGTGAATGTAATGTAACACACACCCATACAATGCGCACCACTCCGTGATGTTTTTCTCACTCCTACTAGTGAATGTAATGTAACAAACACCCATACAATGCGCACCACCCCGTGATGTTTTTCTCACTCCTACTAGTGAATGTAATGTAACACACAGCCATACAATGTGCACCACCCCGCGATGTTTTTCAGAAACCTATCCTACATTGCCACTGCATGTTCCCTGACCTCCCCATGCTGACCACCCCGCGGTGCTTTTCTCCATCCTACATTGCCAATCACTGCCTATCCTAATTCAGACCCTCCGATTCACACCACCCCGTGATGTTTTTCTCACTCCTACTAGTGAATCTAATGTAACACACACCCATTCAATGCGCACCACCCCACGATGTTTTTCAGAAACCTATCCTACATTGCCACTGCATGTTCCCTGACCTCCCCATGCTGACCACCCCGCGGTGCTTTTCTCCATCCTACATTGCCACTCACTGCCTATCCTAATTCAGACCCTTCGATTCACACAACCCCGTGATGTTTTTCTCACTCGTAGTAGTGAATGTAATGTAACACACACCCATACAATGCGCACCACCCCGTGATGTTTTTCTCACTCGTAGTAGCGAATGTAATGTAACACACACCCATACAATGCGCACCACCCCGTGATGTTTTTCTCACTCCTACTAGTGAATGTAATGTAACACACACCCATACAATGCGCACCACCCCGTGATGTTTTTCTCACTCCTACTAGTGAATGTAATGTAACACACACCCATACAATGCGCACCACCCCGTGATGTTTTTCTCACTCCTACTAGTGAATGTAATGTAACACACACCCATACAATGCGCACCACTCCGTGATGTTTTTCTCACTCCTACTGGTGAATGTAATGTAACACACACCCATACAATGCGCACCACCCCGTGATGTTTTTCTCACTCCTACTAGTGAATCTAATGTAACACACACCCATTCAATGCGCACCACCCCACGATGTTTTTCAGAAACCTATCCTACATTGCCACTGCATGTTCCCTGACCTCCCCATGCTGACCACCCCGCGGTGCTTTTCTCCATCCTACATTGCCACTCACTGCCTATCCTAATTCAGACCCTTCGATTCACACAACCCCGTGATGTTTTTCTCACTCGTAGTAGTGAATGTAATGTAACACACACCCATACAATGCGCACCACCCCGTGATGTTTTTCTCACTCGTAGTAGCGAATGTAATGTAACACACACCCATACAATGCGCACCACCCGTGATGTTTCTCTCACTCCTACTAGTGAATGTAATGTAACACACACCCATACAATGCGCACCACCCCGTGATGTTTTTCTCACTCCTACTAGTGAATGTAATGTAACACACACCCATACAATGCGCACCACCCCGTGATGTTTTTCTCACTCCTACTAGTGAATGTAATGTAACACACACCCATACAATGCGCACCACTCCGTGATGTTTTTCTCACTCCTACTAGTGAATGTAATGTAACACACACCCATACAATGCACACCACCCCGTGATGTTTTTCTCACTCCTACTAGTGAATGTAATGTAACACACACCCATACAATGCGCACCACACCGTGATGTGTTTCTCACTCCTACTAGTGAATGTAATGTAACACACACCCATACAATGTGCACCACCCCGCGATGTTTTTCAGAAACCTATCCTACATTGCCACTGCATGTTCCCTGACCTCCCCATGCTGACCACCCCGCGGTGCTTTTCTCCATCCTACATTGCCAATCACTGCCTATCCTAATTCAGACCCTCCGATTCACACCACCCCGTGATGTTTTTCTCACTCCTACTAGTGAATCTTATGTAACACACACCCATTCAATGCGCACCACCCCACGATGTTTTTCAGAAACCTATCCTACATTGCCACTGCATGTTCCCTGACGTCCCCATGCTGACCACCCCGCGATCCTTTTCTCCATCCTACATTGCCAATCACTGCCTATCCTAATTCAGACCCTCCGATTCACACCACCCCGTGATGTTTTTCTCACTCCTACTAGTGAATCTAATGTAACACACACCCATTCAATGCGCACCACCCCACGATGTTTTTCAGAAACCTATCCTACATTGCCACTGCATGTTCGCTGACCTCCCCATGCTGACCACCCCGCGGTGCTTTTCTCCATCCTACATTGCCACTCACTGCCTATCCTAATTCAGACCCTTCGATTCACACCACCCCGTGATGTTTTTCTCACTCGTAGTAGTGAATGTAATGTAACACACACCCATACAATGTGCACCACCTCGTGATGTTTTTCTCACTCCTACTAGTGAATGTAATGTAACACACACCCATACAATGCGCACCACCCCGTGATGTTTTTCTCACACCTACTAGTGAATGTAATGTAACACACACCGATACAATGCGCACCACCCCGTGATGTTTTTCTCACTCCTACTAGTGAATGTAACGTAACACACACCCATACAATGCGCACCGCCCCGCGATGTTTTTCAGAAACCTATCCTACATTGCCACTGCATGTTCCCTGACCTCCCCATGCTGACCACCCCGCGGTGCTTTTCTCCATCCTATATTGCCAATCACTGCCTATCCTAATTCAGATCCTCCGATTCACACCACCACGTGATGTTTTTCTCACTCCTACTAGTGAATGTAATGTAACACACACCATACAATGCGCACCACCCCGTGATGTTTTTCTCACTCCTACTAGTCAATGTAATGTAACACACACCCATACAATGCGCACCACCCCGTGATGTTTTTCTCACTCCTACTAGTGAATGTAATGTAACACACACCCAGACAAGGCGCACCACCCCGCGATGTTTTGTAGAAACCTATCCTACATTGCCACTGCATTTTCCCTGACCTCCCCATGCTGACCACCCCGCAGTGCTTTTCTCCATCCTACATTGCCAATCACTGCCTATCCTAATTCAGACCCTCCGATTCACACCACCCCGTGATGTTTTTCTCACTCCTACTAGTGAATGTAATGTAACACACACCCATTCAATGCGCACCACCCCGCGATGTTTTTCAGAAACCTATCCTACATTGCCACTGCATGTTCCCTGACCTCCCCATGCTGACCACCCCGCGGTGCTTTTCTCCATCCTACATTGCCACTCACTGCCTATCCTAATTCAGACCCTCCGATTCACACCACCCCATGATGTTTTTCTCACTCCTACTAGTGAATGTAATGTAACACACACCCATACAATACGCACCACCCCGTGATGTTTTTCTCACTCCTACTAGTGAATCTAATGTAACACACACACATACAATGCGCACCACCCCGTGATCATTTTCTCACTCCTACTAATGAATGTAATGTAACACACACCCATACAATGCGCACCACCCCGCGATGTTTTTCAGAAACCTATCCTACATTGCCACTGCATGTTCCCTGACCTCCCCATGCTGACCACCCCGCGGTGCTTTTCTCCATCCTACATTGCCACTCACTGCCTATCCTAATTCAGACCCTCCGATTCACACCACCCCATGATGTTTTTCTCACTCCTACTAGTGAATGTAATGTAACACACACCCATACAATGCGCATCACCTCGTGATGTTTTTCTCACTCCTACTAGTGAATGTAATGTAACACACACCCATACAATGCGCACCACCCCGTGATGTTTTTCTCACTCCTACTAGTGAATGTAATTTAAAACACACCCATACAATGCGCACCACCCCGCGATGTTTTTCAGAAACCTATCCTACATTGCCACTGCATGTTCCCTGACCTCCCCATGCTGACCACTCCGCGGTGCTTTTCTCCATCCTACATTGCCAATCACTGCCTATCCTAATTCAGACCCTCCGATTCACACCACCCCGTGATGATTTTCTCACTCCTACTAGTGAATCTAATGTAACACACACGCATACAATGCGCACCACCCCGTGATGTTTTTCTCACTCCTGCTAGTGAATCTAATGTAACACACACACATACAATGCGCACCACCCCGTTATGTTTTTCTCACTCCTACTAGTGAATGTAATGTAACACACACCCATACAATGCGCACCACCCCGTGATGATTTTCTCACTGGTACTAGTGAATGTAATGTAACACACACCCATACAATGCACACCACCCCGTGATGCTTTTCTCACTCCTACTAGTGAATGTAATGTAACACACACCCATACAATGAGCACCACCCCGTGATGTTTTTCTCACTCCTACTAGTCAATGTAATGTAACACACACCCATACAATGCGCACCACCCCGTGATGTTTTTCTCATTCCTACTAGTGAATGTAATGTAACACACACCCATACAATGCGCACCACCCCGTGATGTTTTTCTCACTCCTACTAGTGAATGTAATGTAACACGCACCCATACAATGCGCACCACCCCGTGATGTATTTCTCACTCCTACTAGTGAATGTAATGTAACACACAGCCATACAATGCGCACCACCCCGTGATGTTTTTCTGACTCCTACTAGTGAATGTAATGTAACACACACCCATACAATGCGCACCACCCCGTGATGTATTTCTCACTCCTACTAGTGAATGTAATGTAACACACACCCATACAATGCGCACCACCCCGTGATGTTTTTCTCACTCCTACTAGTGAATGTAATGTAACACACACCCATACAATGCGCACCACACCGTGATGATTTTCTCACTGGTACTAGTGAATGTAATGTAACACACACCCATACAATGCGCACCACCCCGTGATGTTTTTCTCACTCCTACTAGTGAATGTAATGTAACACACACCCATACAATGCGCACCACCCCGTGATGTTTTTCTCACTCCTACTAGTGAATGTAATGTAACACACACCCATACAATGCGCACCACCCCGTGATGTTTTTCTCACTCCTCCTAGTGAATCTAATGTAACACACACACATACAATGCGCACTACCCCGTGATGTTTTTGTCACTCCTACTAGTGAATGTAATGTAACACACACCCATACAATGCGCACCACCGCGTGATGATTTTCTCACTGGTACTAGTGAATGTAATGTAACACACACCCATACAATGCGCTCCACCCCGTGATGTTTTTCTCACTCCTACTAGTGAATGTAATGTAACACACACCCATACAATGTGCACCACCCCGCGATGTTTTTCAGAAACCTATCCTACATTGCCACTGCATATTCCCTGACCTCCCCATGCTGACCACCCCGCGGTGCTTTTCTCCATCCTACATTGCCAATCACTGCCTATCCTAATTCAGACCCTCCGATTCACACCACCCCGTGATGTTTTTCTCACTCCTACTAGTGAATCTAATGTATCACACACCCATTCAATGCGCACCACCCCACGAGGTTTTTCAGAAACCTATCCTACATTGCCACTGCATGTTCCCTGACCTCCCCATGCTGACCACCCCGCGGTGCTTTTCTCCATCCTACATTGCCAATCACTGCCTATCCTAATTCAGACCCTCCGATTCACACCACCCCGTGATGTTTTTCTCACTCCTACTAGTGAATCTAATGTAACACACACCCATTCAATGCGCACCACCCCACGATGTATTTCAGAAACCTATCCTACATTGTCACTGCATGTTCCCTGACCTCCCCATGCTGACCACCCCGCGGTGCTTTTCTCCATCCTACATTGCCACTCACTGCCTATCCTAATTCAGACCCTTCGATTCACACCACCCCGTGATGTTTTTCTCACTCGTAGTGGTGAATGTAATGTAACACACACCCATACAATGTGCACCACCCCGTGATGTTTTTCTCACACCTACTAGTGAATGTAATGTAACACACACCCATAAAATGCGCACCACCCCGTGATGTTTTTCTCACTCCTACTAGTGAATGTAACGTAACACACACCCATACAATGCGCACCACCCCGCGATGTTTTTCAGAAACCTATCCTACATTGCCACTGCATGTTCCCTGACCTCCCCATGATGACCACCCCGCGGTGCTTTTCTCCATCCTATATTGCCAATCACTGCCTATCCTAATTCAGACCCTCCGATTCACACCACCACGTGATGTTTTTCTCACTCCTACTAGTGAATGCAATGTAACACACACCATACAATGCGCACCACCCCGTGATGTTTTTCTCACTCCTACTAGTGAATGTAATGTAACACACACCCATACAAAGCGCACCACCCCGTGATGTTTTTCTCACTCCTACTAGTGAATGTAATGTAACACACACCCAGACAAGACGCACCACCCCGCGATGTTTTGTAGAAACCTATCTTACATTGCCACTGCATTTTCCCTGACTTCCCCATGCTGACCACCCCGCAGTGCTTTTCTCCATCCTACATTGCCAATCACTGCCTATCCTAATTCAGACCCTCCGATTCACACCACCCCGTGATGTTTTTCTCACTCCTACTAGTGAATGTAATGTAACACACACCCATTCAATGCGCACCACCCCGCGATGTTTTTCAGAAACCTATCCTACATTGCCACTGCATGTTCCCTGACCTCCCCATGCTGACCACCCCGCGGTGCTTTTCTCCATCCTACATTGCCACTCACTGCCTATACTAATTCAGACCCTTCGATTCACACCACCCCTGATGTTTTTCTCACTCCTACTAGTGAATGTAATGTAACACACACCCATACAATGCGCATCACCCCGTGATGTTTTTCTCACTCCTACTAGTGAATGTAATGTAACACACACCCATACAATGCGCACCAACCCGTGATGTTTTTCTCACTCCTACTAGTGAATGTAATGTAAAACACACCCATACAATGCGCACCACCCCGCGATGTTTTTCAGAAACCTATCCTACATTGCCACTGCATGTTCCCTGACCTCCCCATGCTGACCACTCCGCGGTGCTTTTCTCCATCCTACATTGCCAATCACTGCCTATCCTAATTCAGACCCTCCGATTCACACCACCCCGTGATGATTTTCTCACTCCTACTAGTGAATCTAATGTAACACACATGCATACAATGCGCACCACCCCGTGATGTTTTTCTCACTCCTGCTAGTGAATCTAATGTAACACACACACATACAATGCGCACCACCCCGTGATGTTTTTCTCACTCCTACTAGTGAATGTAATGTAACATACACCCATACAATGCGCACCACCCCGTGATGTTTTTCTCACTCCTACTAGTGAATCTAATGTAACACACACACATACAATGCGCACCACCCCGTGATGATTTTCTCACTGGTACTAGTGAATGTAATGTAACACACACCCATACAATGCGCACCACGCCGTGATGTTTTTCTCACTCCTACTAGTGAATGTAATGTAACACACACCCATACAATACGTACCACCCCGCGATGTTTTTCAGAAAGCTATCCTACATTGCCACTGCATGTTCCCTGACCTCCCCATGCTGACCACCCCGCGATGCTTTTCTCCAACCTACATTCCCACTCACAGCCTATCCTAATTCAGACTCTCCGATTCACACCACCCCGTGATGTTTTTCTCACTCCTAGTAGTGAATGTAATGTAACACACACCCATACAATGCGCACCACCCCGTGATGTTTTTCTCACTCCTAGTAGTGAATGTAATGTAACACACACCCATACAATGCGCACTACCCCGTGATGTTTTTCTCACTCCTACTAGTGAATGTAATGTAACACACACCCATACAATGCGCACCACCCCGTGATGTTTTTCTCACTCCTAGTAGTGAATGTAATGTAACACACACCCATACAATGCGCACCACCCCGTGATGTTTTTCTCACTCCTACTAGTGAATGTAATGTAACACACACCCATACAATGCGCACCACCCCGTGATGTTTTTCTCACTCCTACTAGTGAATGTAATGTAACACACACCCATACAATGCGCACCACTCCGTGATGTTTTTCTCACTCCTACTAGTGAATGTAATGTAACACACACCCATACAATGCGCACCACCGCGTGCTGTTTTTCTCACTCCTACTAGTGAATGTAATGTAACACACACCCATATAATGTGCACCACCCCGCGATGTTTTTCAGAAACCTATCCTACATTGCCACAGCATGTTCCCTGACCTCCCCATGCTGACCACCCCGCGGTGCTTTTCTCCATCCTACATTGCCAATCACTGCCTATCCTAATTCAGACCCTCCGATTCACACCACCCCGTGATGTTTTTCTCACTCCTACTAGTGAATCTAATGTAACACACATCCATTCAATGCGCAACACCCCACGATGTTTTTCAGAAACCTATCCTACATTACCACTGCATGTTCCCTGACCTCCCCATGCTGACCACCCCGCGGTGCTTTTCTCCATCCTACATTGCCACTCACTGCCTATCCTAATTCAGACCCTTCGATTCACACCACCCCGTGATGTTTTTCTCACTCGTAGTAGTGAATGTAATGTAACACACACCCGTACAATGCGCACCACCCCGTGATGTTTTTCTCACTCCTACTAGTGAATGTAATGTAACACACACCCATACAATGCGCACCACCCCGTGATGTTTTTCTCACTCCTACTAGTGAATCTAATGTAACACACACCCATACAATGCGCACCACCCCGTGATGTTTTTCTCACTCCTACTAGTGAATGTAATGTAACACACACCCATACAATGCGCACCACCCCGTGATGTTTTTCTCACTCCTACTAGTGAATGTAATGTAACATACACCCATACAATACGCACCACCCCGTGATGTTTTTCTCACTCCTACTAGTGAATCTAATGTAACACACACACATACAATGTGCACCACCCCGTGATCATTTTCTCATTCCTACTAGTGAATGTAATGTAACACACACGCATACAATGCGCACCACCCCTCGATGTTTTTCAGAAACCTATCCTACATTGCCACTGCATGTTCCCTGACCTCCCCAAGCTGACCACGCCGCGGTGCTTTTCTCCATCCTACATTGCCACTCCCTGCCTATCCTACTTCAGACCCTCCGATTCACACCCCCAGTGATGTTTTTCTCACTCCTACTAGTGAATGTAATGTAACACACACCCATACAATGCGCACCACACCGTGATGTTTTTCTCACTCCTACTAGTGAATGTAATGTAACACACACCCATACAATGCGCACCACTCCGTGATGTTTTTCTCACTCCTACTAGTGAATGTAATGTAACAAACACCCATACAATGCGCACCACCCCGTGATGTTTTTCTCACTCCTACTAGTGAATGTAATGTAACACACAGCCATACAATGTGCACCACCCCGCGATGTTTTTCAGAAACCTATCCTACATTGCCACTGCATGTTCCCTGACCTCCCCATGCTGACCACCCCGCGGTGCTTTTCTCCATCCTACATTGCCAATCACTGCCTATCCTAATTCAGACCCTCCGATTCACACCACCCCGTGATGTTTTTCTCACTCCTACTAGTGAATCTAATGTAACACACACCCATTCAATGCGCACCACCCCACGATGTTTTTCAGAAACCTATCCTACATTGCCACTGCATGTTCCCTGACCTCCCCATGCTGACCACCCCGCGGTGCTTTTCTCCATCCTACATTGCCACTCACTGCCTATCCTAATTCAGACCCTTCGATTCACACAACCCCGTGATGTTTTTCTCACTCGTAGTAGTGAATGTAATGTAACACACACCCATACAATGCGCACCACCCCGTGATGTTTTTCTCACTCGTAGTAGCGAATGTAATGTAACACACACCCATACAATGCGCACCACCCCGTGATGTTTTTCTCACTCCTACTAGTGAATGTAATGTAACACACACCCATACAATGCGCACCACCCCGTGATGTTTTTCTCACTCCTACTAGTGAATGTAATGTAACACACACCCATACAATGCGCACCACCCCGTGATGTTTTTCTCACTCCTACTAGTGAATGTAATGTAACACACACCCATACAATGCGCACCACTCCGTGATGTTTTTCTCACTCCTACTGGTGAATGTAATGTAACACACACCCATACAATGCGCACCACCCCGTGATGTTTTTCTCACTCCTACTAGTGAATGTAATGTAACACACACCCATACAATGCGCACCACCCCGCGATGTTTTTCAGAAACCTATCCTACATTGCCACTGCATGTTCCCTGACCTCCCCATGCTGACCACCCCGCGGTGCTTTTCTCCATCCTACATTGCCAATCACTGCCTATCCTAATTCAGACCCTCCGATTCACACCACCCCGTGATGTTTTTCTCACTCCTACTAGTGAATCTAATGTAACACACACCCATTCAATGCGCACCACCCCACGATGTTTTTCAGAAACCTATCCTACATTGCCACTGCATGTTCCCTGACCTCCCCATGCTGACCACCCCGCGGTGCTTTTCTCCATCCTACATTGCCACTCACTGCCTATCCTAATTCAGACCCTTCGATTCACACAACCCCGTGATGTTTTTCTCACTCGTAGTAGTGAATGTAATGTAACACACACCCATACAATGCGCACCACCCCGTGATGTTTTTCTCACTCGTAGTAGCGAATGTAATGTAACACACACCCATACAATGCGCACCACCCCGTGATGTTTCTCTCACTCCTACTAGTGAATGTAATGTAACACACACCCATACAATGCGCACCACCCCGTGATGTTTTTCTCACTCCTACTAGTGAATGTAATGTAACACACACCCATACAATGCGCACCACCCCGTGATGTTTTTCTCACTCCTACTAGTGAATGTAATGTAACACACACCCATACAATGCGCACCACCCCGTGATGTTTTTCTCACTCCTACTAGTGAATGTAATGTAACACACACCCATACAATGCGCACCACACCGTGATGTGTTTCTCACTCCTACTAGTGAATGTAATGTAACACACACCCATACAATGTGCACCACCCCGCGATGTTTTTCAGAAACCTATCCTACATTGCCACTGCATGTTCCCTGACCTCCCCATGCTGACCACCCCGCGGTGCTTTTCTCCATCCTACATTGCCAATCACTGCCTATCCTAATTCAGACCCTCCGATTCACACCACCCCGTGATGTTTTTCTCACTCCTACTAGTGAATCTTATGTAACACACACCCATTCAATGCGCACCACCCCACGATGTTTTTCAGAAACCTATCCTACATTGCCACTGCATGTTCCCTGACGTCCCCATGCTGACCACCCCGCGATCCTTTTCTCCATCCTACATTGCCAATCACTGCCTATCCTAATTCAGACCCTCCGATTCACACCACCCCGTGATGTTTTTCTCACTCCTACTAGTGAATCTAATGTAACACACACCCATTCAATGCGCACCACCCCACGATGTTTTTCAGAAACCTATCCTACATTGCCACTGCATGTTCGCTGACCTCCCCATGCTGACCACCCCGCGGTGCTTTTCTCCATCCTACATTGCCACTCACTGCCTATCCTAATTCAGACCCTTCGATTCACACCACCCCGTGATGTTTTTCTCACTCGTAGTAGTGAATGTAATGTAACACACACCCATACAATGTGCACCACCTCGTGATGTTTTTCTCACTCCTACTAGTGAATGTAATGTAACACACACCCATACAATGCGCACCACCCCGTGATGTTTTTCTCACACCTACTAGTGAATGTAATGTAACACACACCGATACAATGCGCACCACCCCGTGATGTTTTTCTCACTCCTACTAGTGAATGTAACGTAACACACACCCATACAATGCGCACCACCCCGCGATGTTTTTCAGAAACCTATCCTACATTGCCACTGCATGTTCCCTGACCTCCCCATGCTGACCACCCCGCGGTGCTTTTCTCCATCCTATATTGCCAATCACTGCCTATCCTAATTCAGATCCTCCGATTCACACCACCACGTGATGTTTTTCTCACTCCTACTAGTGAATGTAATGTAACACACACCATACAATGCGCACCACCCCGTGATGTTTTTCTCACTCCTACTAGTCAATGTAATGTAACACACACCCATACAATGCGCACCACCCCGTGATGTTTTTCTCACTCCTACTAGTGAATGTAATTTAACACACACCCAGACAAAGCGCACCACCCCGCGATGTTTTGTAGAAACCTATCCTACATTGCCACTGCATTTTCCCTGACCTCCCCATGCTGACCACCCCGCAGTGCTTTTCTCCATCCTACATTGCCAATCACTGCCTATCCTAATTCAGACCCTCCGATTCACACCTCCCCGTGATGTTTTTCTCACTCCTACTAGTGAATGTAATGTAACACACACCCATTCAATGCGCACCACCCCGCGATGTTTTTCAGAAACCTATCCTACATTGCCACTGCATGTTCCCTGACCTCCCCATGCTGACCACCCCGCGGTGCTTTTCTCCATCCTACATTGCCACTCACTGCCTATCCTAATTCAGACCCTTCGATTCACACCACCCCTGATGTTTTTCTCACTCCTACTAGTGAATGTAATGTAACACACACCCATACAATGCGCACCACCCCGCGATGTTTTTCAGAAACATATCCTACATTGCCACTGCATGTTCCCTGACCTCCCCATACTGACCACCCCGCTGTGCTTTTCTCCATCCTACATTGCCAATCACTGCGTATCCTAATTCAGACCCTCCGATTCACACCACCCCGTGATGTTTTTCTCACTCTTACTAGTGAATGTAATGTAACACACAACCATACAATGCGCACCACCCCTCGATGTTTTTCAGAAACCTATCCTACATTGCCACTGCATGTTCCCTGACGTCCCCAAGCTGACCACCCCGCGGTGCTTTTCTCCATCCTACATTGCCACTCACTGCCTATCCTGCTTCCGACCCTCCGATTCACACCCCCCCGTGATGTTTTTCTCACTCCTACTAGTCAATGTAATGTAACACAAACCCGTACAATGCGCACCACCCCGTGATGTTTTTCTCACTCCTACTAGTGAATGTAATGTAACACACACCCATACAATGCGCACCACCCCGTGATGTTTTTCTCACTCGTACTAGTGAATGTAATGTAACACACACCAATACAATGCGCACCACCCCGCGATGTTTTTCAGAAACCTATCCTACATTGCCACTGCATGTTCCCTGACCTCCCCATGCTGACCACCCCGCGTTGCTTTTCTCCATCCTACATTGCCAATCACTGCCTATCCTAATGCAGACCCTCTGATTCACACCACCCCGTGATGTTTTTCTCAGTCCTACTAGTGAATCTAATGTAACACACACCCATACAATGCGCACCACCCCGCGATGTTTTTCAGAAACCTATCCTACATTGCCACTGCATGTTCCCTGACCTCCCCATGCTGACCACCCCGCGGTGCTTTTCTCCATCCTACATTGCCACTCACTGCCTATCCTAATTCAGACCCTCCGATTAACACCACCCCATGATGTTTTTCTCACTCCTACTAGTGAATGTAATGTAACACACACCCATACAATGCGCATCACCCCGTGATGTTTTTCTCACTCCTACTAGTGAATGTAATGTAACACACACCCATACAATGCGCACCACCCCGTGATGTTTTTCTCACTCGTACTAGTGAATGTAATATAACACACACCAATACAATGCGCACCACCCCGCGATGTTTTTCAGAAACCTATCCTACATTGCCACTGCATGTTCCCTGACCTCCCCATGCTGACCACCCCGCGTTGCTTTTCTCCATCCTACATTGCCAATCACTGCCTATCCTAATGCAGACCCTCTGATTCACACCACCCCGTGATGTTTTTCTCAGTCCTACTAGTGAATCTAATGTAACACACACCCATACAATGCGCACCACCCCGCGATGTTTTTCAGAAACCTATCCTACATTGCCACTGCATGTTCCCTGACCTCCCCATGCTGACCACCCCGCGGTGCTTTTCTCCATCCTACATTGCCACTCACTGCCTATCCTAATTCAGACCCTCCGATTCACACCACCCCATGATGTTTTTCTCACTCCTACTAGTGAATGTAATGTAACACACACCCATACAATGCGCATCACCCCGTGATGTTTTTCTCACTCCTACTAGTGAATGTAATGTAACACACACCCATAGAATGCGCACCACCCCGTGATGTTTTTCTCACTCCTACTAGTGAATGTAATGTAAAACACACCCATAAAATGCGCACCACCCCGCGATGTTTTTCAGAAACCTATCCTACATTGCCACTGCATGTTCCCTGACCTCCCCATGCTGACCACTCCGCGGTGCTTTTCTCCATCCTACATTGCCAATCACTGCCTATCCTAATTCAGACCCTCCGATTCACACCACCCCGTGATGATTTTCTCACTCCTACTAGTGAATCTAATGTAACACACACGCATACAATGCGCACCACCCCGTGATGTTTTTCTCACTCCTGCTAGTGAATCTAATGTAACACACACACATACAATGCGCACCACCCCGTGATGTTTTTCTCACTCCTACTAGTGAATGTAATGTAACACACACCCATACAATGCGCACCACCCCGTGATGATTTTCTCACTGGTACTAGTGAATGTAATGTAACACACACCCATTCAATGCACACCACCCCGTGATGTTTTTCTCACTCCTACTAGTGAATGTAATGTAACACACACCCATACAATGAGCACCACCCCGTGATGTTTTTCTCACTCCTACTAGTCAATGTAATGTAACACACACCCATACAATGCGCACCACCCCGTGATGTTTTTCTCACTTCTACTAGTGAATGTAATGTAACACACACCCATAGAATGCGCACCACCCCGTGATGTTTTTCTCACTCCTACTAGTGAATGTAATGTAACACACACCCATACAATGCGCACCACCCCGTGATGTTTTTCTCACTCCTACTAGTGAATGTAATGTAACACACACCCATACAATGCGCACCACCCCGTGATGATTTTCTCACTGGTACTAGTGAATGTAATGTAACACACACCCATACAATGCGCACCACCCCGTGATGTTTTTCTCACTCCTACTAGTGAATGTAATGTAACACACACCCATACAATGCGCACCACACCGTGATGTTTTTCTCACTCCTACTAGTGAATGTAATGTAACACACACCCAGACAAGGCGCACCACCCCGCGATGTTTTTCTCACTCCTACTAGTCAATGTAATGTAACACACACCCATACAATGCGCACCACCCCGTGATGTTTTTCTCACTTCTACTAGTGAATGTAATGTAACACACACCCATAGAATGCGCACCACCCCGTGATGTTTTTCTCACTCCTACTAGTGAATGTAATGTAACACACACCCATACAATGCGCACCACCCCGTGATGTTTTTCTCACTCCTACTAGTGAATGTAATGTAACACACACCCATACAATGCGCACCACCCCGTGATGATTTTCTCACTGGTACTAGTGAATGTAATGTAACACACACCCATACAATGCGCACCACCCCGTGATGTTTTTCTCACTCCTACTAGTGAATGTAATGTAACACACACCCATACAATGCGCACCACCCCGTGATGTTTTTCTCACTCCTACTAGTGAATGTAATGTAACACACACCCAGACAAGGCGCACCACCCCGCGATGTTTTGTAGAAACCTATCCTACATTGCCACTGCATTTTCCCTGACCTCCCCATGCTGACCACCCCGCAGTGCTTTTCTCCATCCTACATTGCCAATCACTGCCTATCCTAATTCAGACCCTCCGATTCACACCACCCCGTGATGTTTTTCTCACTCCTACTAGTGAATGTAATGTAACACACACCCATTCAATGCGCACCACCCCGCGATGTTTTTCAGAAACCTATCCTACATTGCCACTGCATGTTCCCTGACCTCCCCATGCTGACCACCCCGCGGTGCTTTTCTCCATCCTACATTGCCACTCACTGCCTATCCTAATTCAGACCCTTCGATTCACACCACCCCTGATGTTTTTCTCACTCCTACTAGTGAATGTAATGTAACACACACCCATACAATGCGCACCACCCCGCGATGTTTTTCAGAAACATATCCTACATTGCCACTGCATGTTCCCTGACCTCCCCATACTGACCACCCCGCTGTGCTTTTCTCCATCCTACATTGCCAATCACTGCGTATCCTAATTCAGACCCTCCGATTCACACCACCCCGTGATGTTTTTCTCACTCTTACTAGTGAATGTAATGTAACACACAACCATACAATGCACACCACCCCTCGATGTTTTTCAGAAACCTATCCTACATTGCCACTGCATGTTCCCTGACGTCCCCAAGCTGACCACCCCGCGGTGCTTTTCTCCATCCTACATTGCCACTCACTGCCTATCCTGCTTCCGACCCTCCGATTCACACCCCCCCGTGATGTTTTTCTCACTCCTACTAGTCAATGTAATGTAACACAAACCCGTACAATGCGCACCACCCCGTGATGTTTTTCTCACTCCTACTAGTGAATGTAATGTAACACACACCCATACAATGCGCACCACCCCGTGATGTTTTTCTCACTCGTACTAGTGAATGTAATGTAACACACACCAATACAATGCGCACCACCCCGCGATGTTTTTCAGAAACCTATCCTACATTGCCACTGCATGTTCCCTGACCTCCCCATGCTGACCACCCCGCGTTGCTTTTCTCCATCCTACATTGCCAATCACTGCCTATCCTAATGCAGACCCTCTGATTCACACCACCCCGTGATGTTTTTCTCAGTCCTACTAGTGAATCTAATGTAACACACACCCATACAATGCGCACCACCCCGCGATGTTTTTCAGAAACTTATCCTACATTGCCACTGCATGTTCCCTGACCTCCCCATGCTGACCACCCCGCGGTGCTTTTCTCCATCCTACATTGCCACTCACTGCCTATCCTAATTCAGACCCTCCGATTCACACCACCCCATGATGTTTTTCTCACTCCTACTAGTGAATGTAATGTAACACACACCCATACAATGCGCATCACCCCGTGATGTTTTTCTCACTCCTACTAGTGAATGTAATGTAACACACACCCATACAATGCGCACCACCCCGTGATGTTTTTCTCACTCCTACTAGTGAATGTAATGTAAAACACACCCATAAAATGCGCACCACCCCGCGATGTTTTTCAGAAACCTATCCTACATTGCCACTGCATGTTCCCTGACCTCCCCATGCTGACCACTCCGCGGTGCTTTTCTCCATCCTACATTGCCAATCACTGCCTATCCTAATTCAGACCCTCCGATTCACACCACCCCGTGATGATTTTCTCACTCCTACTAGTGAATCTAATGTAACACACACGCATACAATGCGCACCACCCCGTGATGTTTTTCTCACTCCTGCTAGTGAATCTAATGTAACACACACACATACAATGCGCACCACCCCGTGATGTTTTTCTCACTCCTACTAGTGAATGTAATGTAACACACACCCATACAATGCGCACCACCCCGTGATGATTTTCTCACTGGTACTAGTGAATGTAATGTAACACACACCCATTCAATGCACACCACCCCGTGATGTTTTTCTCACTCCTACTAGTGAATGTAATGTAACACACACCCATACAATGAGCACCACCCCGTGATGTTTTTCTCACTCCTACTAGTCAATGTAATGTAACACACACCCATACAATGCGCACCACCCCGTGATGTTTTTCTCACTCCTACTAGTGAATGTAATGTAACACACACCCATACAATGCGCACCACCCCGTGATGTTTTTCTCACTTCTACTAGTGAATGTAATGTAACACACACCCATAGAATGCGCACCACCCCGTGATGTTTTTCTCACTCCTACTAGTGAATGTAATGTAACACACACCCATACAATGCGCACCACCCCGTGATGTTTTTCTGACTCCTACTAGTGAATGTAATGTAACACACACCCATACAATGCGCACCACCCCGTGATGTTTTTCTCACTCCTACTAGTGAATGTAATGTAACACACACCCATACAATGCGCACCACCCCGTGATGATTTTCTCACTGGTACTAGTGAATGTAATGTAACACACACCCATACAATGCGCACCACCCCGTGATGTTTTTCTCACTCCTACTAGTGAATGTAATGTAACACACACCCATACAATGCGCACCACCCCGTGATGTTTTTCTCAGTCCTACTAGTGAATGTAATGTAACACACACCCATACAATGCGCACCACCCCGTGATGTTTTTCTCACTCCTACTAGTGAATCTAATGTAACACACACCCATACAATGCGAACCACCCCGTGATGTTTTTCTCACTCCTGCTAGTGAATCTAATGTAACACACACACATACGATGCGCACCACCCCGTGATGTTTTTGTCTTCCTACTAGTGAATGTAATGTAACACACACCCATACAATGCGCACCACCGCGTGATGATTTTCTCACTGGTACGACTGAATGTAATGTAACACACACCCATACAATGCGCACCACCCCGTGATGTTTTTCTCACTCCTACTAGTGAATGTAATGTAACACACACCCATACAATGCGCACCACACCGTGATGTTTTTCTCACTCCTACTAGTCAATGTAATGTAACACACACCCGTACAATGCGCACCACCCCGTGATGTTTTTCTCACTCCTACTAGTGAATGTAATGTAACACACACCCGTACAATGCGCACCACCCCGTGATGTTTTTCTCACTCCTACTAGTGAATGTAATGTAACACACACCCGTACAATGCGCACCACCCCGTGATGTTTTTCTCACTCCTACTAGTGAATGTAATGTAACACACACCCGTACAATGCGCACCACCCCGTGATGTTTTTCTCACTCCTAGTAGTGAATGTAATGTAACACACACCCATACAATGCGCACCACCCCGTGATGTTTTTCTCACTCCTACTAGTGAATCTAATGTAACACACACCCATACAATGCGCACCACCCCGTGATGTTTTTCTCACTCCTACTAGTGAATGTAATGTAACACACACCCATACAATGCGCACCACCCCGTGATGTTTTTCTCACTCCTACTAGTGAATGTAATGTAACACACACCCATACAATGCGCACCACCCCGCGATGTTTTTCAGAAACATATCCTACATTGCCACTGCATGTTCCCTGACCTCCCCATACTGACCACCCCGCTGTGCTTTTCTCCATCCTACATTGCCAATCACTGCGTATCCTAATTCAGACCCTCCGATTCACACCACCCCGTGATGTTTTTCTCACTCTTACTAGTGAATGTAATGTAACACACAACCATACAATGCACACCACCCCTCGATGTTTTTCAGAAATCTATCCTACATTGCCACTGCATGTTCCCTGACGTCCCCAAGCTGACCACCCCGCGGTGCTTTTCTCCATCCTACATTGCCACTCACTGCCTATCCTGCTTCCGACCCTCCGATTCACACCCCCCCGTGATGTTTTTCTCACTCCTACTAGTCAATGTAATGTAACACAAACCCGTACAATGCGCACCACCCCGTGATGTTTTTCTCACTCCTACTAGTGAATGTAATGTAACACACACCCATACAATGCGCACCACCCCGTGATGTTTTTCTCACTCGTACTAGTGAATGTAATGTAACACACACCAATACAATGCGCACCACCCCGCGATGTTTTTCAGAAACCTATCCTACATTGCCACTGCATGTTCCCTGACCTCCCCATGCTGACCACCCCGCGTTGCTTTTCTCCATCCTACATTGCCAATCACTGCCTATCCTAATGCAGACCCTCTGATTCACACCACCCCGTGATGTTTTTCTCAGTCCTACTAGTGAATCTAATGTAACACACACCCATACAATGCGCACCACCCCGCGATGTTTTTCAGAAACCTATCCTACATTGCCACTGCATGTTCCCTGACCTCCCCATGCTGACCACCCCGCGGTGCTTTTCTCCATCCTACATTGCCACTCACTGCCTATCCTAATTCAGACCCTCCGATTCACACCACCCCATGATGTTTTTCTCACTCCTACTAGTGAATGTAATGTAACACACACCCATACAATGCGCATCACCCCGTGATGTTTTTCTCACTCCTACTAGTGAATGTAATGTAACACACACCCATACAATGCGCACCACCCCGTGATGTTTTTCTCACTCCTACTAGTGAATGTAATGTAAAACACACCCATAAAATGCGCACCACCCCGCGATGTTTTTCAGAAACCTATCCTACATTGCCACTGCATGTTCCCTGACCTCCCCATGCTGACCACTCCGCGGTGCTTTTCTCCATCCTACATTGCCAATCACTGCCTATCCTAATTCAGACCCTCCGATTCACACCACCCCGTGATGATTTTCTCACTCCTACTAGTGAATCTAATGTAACACACACGCATACAATGCGCACCACCCCGTGATGTTTTTCTCACTCCTGCTAGTGAATCTAATGTAACACACACACATACAATGCGCACCACCCCGTGATGTTTTTCTCACTCCTACTAGTGAATGTAATGTAACACACACCCATACAATGCGCACCACCCAGTGATGATTTTCTCACTGGTACTAGTGAATGTAATGTAACACACACCCATTCAATGCACACCACCCCGTGATGTTTTTCTCACTCCTACTAGTGAATGTAATGTAACACACACCCATACAATGAGCACCACCCCGTGATGTTTTTCTCACTCCTACTAGTCAATGTAATGTAACACACACCCATACAATGCGCACCACCCCGTGATGTTTTTCTCACTCCTACTAGTGAATGTAATGTAACACACACCCATACAATGCGCACCACCCCGTGATGTTTTTCTCACTCCTACTAGTGAATGTAATGTAACACACACCCATACAATGCGCACCACCCCGTGATGATTTTCTCACTGGTACTAGTGAATGTAATGTAACACACACCCATACAATGCACACCACCCCGTGATGTTTTTCTCACTCCTACTAGTGAATGTAATGTAACACACACCCATACAATGAGCACCACCCCGTGATGTTTTTCTCACTCCTACTAGTCAATGTAATGTAACACACACCCATACAATGCGCACCACCCCGTGATGTTTTTCTCACTCCTACTAGTGAATGTAATGTAACACGCACCCATACAATGCGCACCACCCCGTGATGTTTTTCTCACTCCTACTAGTGAATGTAATGTAACACGCACCCATACAATGCGCACCACCCCGTGATGTATTTCTCACTCCTACTAGTGAATGTAATGTAACACACACCCATGCAATGCGCACCACCCCGTGATGTTTTTCTGACTCCTGCTAGTGAATCTAATGTAACACACACACATACAATGCGCACCACCCCGTGATGTTTTTCTCACTCCTACTAGTGAATGTAATGTAACACACACCCATACAATGCGCACCACCCCGTGATGATTTTCTCACTGGTACTAGTGAATGTAATGTAACACACACCCATTCAATGCACACCACCCCGTGATGTTTTTCTCACTCCTACTAGTGAATGTAATGTAACACACACCCATACAATGCGCACCACCCCGTGATGATTTTCTCACTGGTACTAGTGAATGTAATGTAACACACACCCATTCAATGCACACCACCCCGTGATGTTTTTCTCACTCCTACTAATGAATGTAATGTAACACACACCCATACAATGAGCACCACCCCGTGATGTTTTTCTCACTCCTACTAGTCAATGTAATGTAACACACACCCATACAGTGCGCACCACCCCGTGATGTTTTTCTCACTCCTACTAGTGAATGTAATGTAACACACACCCATACAATGCGCACCACCCCGTGATGTTTTTCTCACTCCTACTAGTGAATGTAATGTAACACACACCCATAGAATGCGCACCACCCCGTGATGTTTTTCTCACTCCTACTAGTGAATGTAATGTAACACACACCCATACAATGCGCACCACCCCGTGATGTTTTTCTGACTCCTACTAGTGAATGTAATGTAACACACACCCATACAATGCGCACCACCCCGTGATGTTTTTCTCACTCCTACTAGTGAATGTAATGTAACACACACCCATACAATGCGCACCACCCCGTGATGATTTTCTCACTGGTACTAGTGAATGTAATGTAACACACACCCATACAATGCGCACCACCCCGTGATGTTTTTCTCACTCCTACTAGTGAATGTAATGTAACACACACGCATACAATGCGCACCACCCCGTGATGTTTTTCTCAGTCCTACTAGTGAATGTAATATAACACACACCCATACAATGCGCACCACCCCGTGATGTTTTTCTCACTCCTACTAGTGAATCTAATGTAACACACACCCATACAATGCGCACCACCCCGTGATGTTTTTCTCACTCCTGCTAGTGAATCTAATGTAACACACACACATACAATGCGCACCACCCCGTGATGTTTTTGTCACTCCTACTAGTGAATGTAATGTAACACACACCCATACAATGCGCACCACCGCGTGATGATTTTCTCACTGGTACGAGTGAATGTAATGTAACACACACCCATACAATGCGCACCACCCCGTCATGTTTTTCTCACTCCTACTAGTGAATGTAATGTAACACACACCCATACAATGCGCACCACACCGTGATGTTTTTCTCACTCCTACTAGTCAATGTAATGTAACACACACCCGTACAATGCGCACCACCCCGTGATGTTTTTCTCACTCCTACTAGTGAATGTAATGTAACACGCACCCATACAATGCGCACCACCCCGTGATGTTTTTCTCACTCCTACTAGTGAATGTAATGTAACACGCACCCATACAATGCGCACCACCCCGTGATGTATTTCTCACTCCTACTAGTGAATGTAATGTAACACACACCCATGCAATGCGCACCACCCCGTGATGTTTTTCTGACTCCTGCTAGTGAATCTAATGTAACACACACACATACAATGCGCACCACCCCGTGATGTTTTTCTCACTCCTACTAGTGAATGTAATGTAACACACACCCATACAATGCGCACCACCCCGTGATGATTTTCTCACTGGTACTAGTGAATGTAATGTAACACACACCCATTCAATGCACACCACCCCGTGATGTTTTTCTCACTCCTACTAGTGAATGTAATGTAACACACACCCATACAATGCGCACCACCCCGTGATGATTTTCTCACTGGTACTAGTGAATGTAATGTAACACACACCCATTCAATGCACACCACCCCGTGATGTTTTTCTCACTCCTACTAATGAATGTAATGTAACACACACCCATACAATGAGCACCACCCCGTGATGTTTTTCTCACTCCTACTAGTCAATGTAATGTAACACACACCCATACAGTGCGCACCACCCCGTGATGTTTTTCTCACTCCTACTAGTGAATGTAATGTAACACACACCCATACAATGCGCACCACCCCGTGATGTTTTTCTCACTCCTACTAGTGAATGTAATGTAACACACACCCATAGAATGCGCACCACCCCGTGATGTTTTTCTCACTCCTACTAGTGAATGTAATGTAACACACACCCATACAATGCGCACCACCCCGTGATGTTTTTCTGACTCCTACTAGTGAATGTAATGTAACACACACCCATACAATGCGCACCACCCCGTGATGTTTTTCTCACTCCTACTAGTGAATGTAATGTAACACACACCCATACAATGCGCACCACCCCGTGATGATTTTCTCACTGGTACTAGTGAATGTAATGTAACACACACCCATACAATGCGCACCACCCCGTGATGTTTTTCTCACTCCTACTAGTGAATGTAATGTAACACACACGCATACAATGCGCACCACCCCGTGATGTTTTTCTCAGTCCTACTAGTGAATGTAATATAACACACACCCATACAATGCGCACCACCCCGTGATGTTTTTCTCACTCCTACTAGTGAATCTAATGTAACACACACCCATACAATGCGCACCACCCCGTGATGTTTTTCTCACTCCTGCTAGTGAATCTAATGTAACACACACACATACAATGCGCACCACCCCGTGATGTTTTTGTCACTCCTACTAGTGAATGTAATGTAACACACACCCATACAATGCGCACCACCGCGTGATGATTTTCTCACTGGTACGAGTGAATGTAATGTAACACACACCCATACAATGCGCACCACCCCGTCATGTTTTTCTCACTCCTACTAGTGAATGTAATGTAACACACACCCATACAATGCGCACCACACCGTGATGTTTTTCTCACTCCTACTAGTCAATGTAATGTAACACACACCCGTACAATGCGCACCACCCCGTGATGTTTTTCTCACTCCTACTAGTGAATGTAATGTAACACACACCCGTACAATGCGCACCACCCCGTGATGTTTTTCTCACTCCTACTAGTGAATGTAATGTAACACACACCCGTACAATGCGCACCACCCCGTGATGTTTTTCTCACTCCTACTAGTGAATGTAATGTAACACACACCCGTACAATGCGCACCACCCCGTGATGTTTTTCTCACTCCTACTAGTGAATGTAATGTAACACACACCCATACAATGCGCACCACCCCGTGATGTTTTTCTCACTCCTACTAGTGAATCTAATGTAACACACACCCATACAATGCGCACCACCCCGTGATGTTTTTCTCACTCCTACTAGTGAATGTAATGTAACACACACCCATACAATGCGCACCACCCCGTGATGTTTTTCTCACTCCTACTAGTGAATGGAATGTAACGCACACCCATACAATGCACACCACCCCTCGATGTTTTTCAGAAACCTATCCTACATTGCCACTGCATGTTCCCTGACGTCCCCAAGCTGACCACCCCGCGGTGCTTTTCTCCATCCTACATTGCCACTCACTGCCTATCCTGCTTCCGACCCTCCGATAAACACCCCCCCCGTGATGTTTTTCTCACTCCTACTAGTCAATGTAATGTAACACACACCCGTACAATGCGCACCACCCCGTGATGTTTTTCTCACTCCTACTAGTGAATGTAATGTAACACACACCCATACAATGCGCACCACCCCGTGATGTTTTTCTCACTCGTACTAGTGAATGTAATGTAACACACACCAATACAATGCGCACCACCCCGCGATGTTTTTCAGAAACCTATCCTACATTGCCACTGCATGTTCCCTGACCTCCCCATGCTGACCACCCCGCGGTGCTTTTCTCCATCCTACATTGCCAATCACTGCCTATCCTAATGAAGACCCTCCGATTCACACCGCCCCGTGATGTTTTTCTCAGTCCTACTAGTGAATCTAATGTAACACACACCCATACAATGCGCACCACCCCGCGATGTTTTTCAGAAACCTATCCTACATTGCCACTGCATGTTCCCTGACCTCCCCATGCTGACCACCCCGCTGTGCTTTTCTCCATCCTACATTGCCACTCACTGCCTATCCTAATTCAGACCCTCCGATTCACACCACCCCATGATGTTTTTCTCACTCGTAGTAGTGAATGTAATGTAACACACACCCATACAATGCGCATCACCTCGTGATGTTTTTCTCACTCCTACTAGTGAATGTAATGTAACACACACCCATACAATGCGCACCACCCCGTGATGTTTTTCTCACTCCTACTAGTGAATGTAATTTAAAACACACCCATACAATGCGCACCACCCCGCGATGTTTTTCATAAACCTATCCTACATTGCCACTGCATGTTCCCTGACCTCCCCATGCTGACCACTCCGCGGTGCTTTTCTCCATCCTACATTGCCAATCACTGCCTATCCTAATTCAGACCCTCCGATTCACACCACCCCGTGATGATTTTCTCACTCCTACTAGTGAATCTAATGTAACACACACGCATACAATGCGCACCACCCCGTGATGTTTTTCTCACTCCTGCTAGTGAATCTAATGTAACACACACACATACAATGCGCACCACTCCGTGATGTTTTTCTCACTCCTACTAGTGAATGTAATGTAACAAACACCCATACAATGCGCACCACCCTGTGATGTTTTTCTCACTCCTACTAGTGAATGTAATGTAACACACAGCCATACAATGTGCACCACCCCGCGATGTTTTTCAGAAACCTATCCTACATTGCCACTGCATGTTCCCTGACCTCCCCATGCTGACCACCCCGCGGTGCTTTTCTCCATCCTACATTGCCAATCACTGCCTATCCTAATTCAGACCCTCCGATTCACACCACCCCGTGATGTTTTTCTCACTCCTACTAGTGAATCTAATGTAACACACACCCATTCAATGCGCACCACCCCACGATGTTTTTCAGAAACCTATCCTACATTGCCACTGCATGTTCCCTGACCTCCCCATGCTGACCACCCCGCGGTGCTTTTCTCCATCCTACATTGCCACTCACTGCCTATCCTAATTCAGACCCTTCGATTCACACAACCCCGTGATGTTTTTCTCACTCGTAGTAGTGAATGTAATGTAACACACACCCATACAATGCGCACCACCCCGTGATGTTTTTCTCACTCGTAGTAGCGAATGTAATGTAACACACACCCATACAATGCGCACCACCCCGTGATGTTTTTCTCACTCCTACTAGTGAATGTAATGTAACACACACCCATACAATGCGCACCACCCCGTGATGTTTTTCTCACTCCTACTAGTGAATGTAATGTAACACACACCCATACAATGCGCACCACCCCGTGATGTTTTTCTCACTCCTACTAGTGAATGTAATGTAACACACACCCATACAATGCGCACCACTCCGTGATGTTTTTCTCACTCCTACTGGTGAATGTAATGTAACACACACCCATACAATGCGCACCACCCCGTGATGTTTTTCTCACTCCTACTAGTGAATGTAATGTAACACACACCCATACAATGCGCACCACCCCGCGATGTTTTTCAGAAACCTATCCTACATTGCCACTGCATGTTCCCTGACCTCCCCATGCTGACCACCCCGCGGTGCTTTTCTCCATCCTACATTGCCAATCACTGCCTATCCTAATTCAGACCCTCCGATTCACACCACCCCGTGATGTTTTTCTCACTCCTACTAGTGAATCTAATGTAACACACACCCATTCAATGCGCACCACCCCACGATGTTTTTCAGAAACCTATCCTACATTGCCACTGCATGTTCCCTGACCTCCCCATGCTGACCACCCCGCGGTGCTTTTCTCCATCCTACATTGCCACTCACTGCCTATCCTAATTCAGACCCTTCGATTCACACAACCCCGTGATGTTTTTCTCACTCGTAGTAGTGAATGTAATGTAACACACACCCATACAATGCGCACCACCCCGTGATGTTTTTCTCACTCGTAGTAGCGAATGTAATGTAACACACACCCATACAATGCGCACCACCCCGTGATGTTTCTCTCACTCCTACTAGTGAATGTAATGTAACACACACCCATACAATGCGCACCACCCCGTGATGTTTTTCTCACTCCTACTAGTGAATGTAATGTAACACACACCCATACAATGCGCACCACCCCGTGATGTTTTTCTCACTCCTACTAGTGAATGTAATGTAACACACACCCATACAATGCGCACCACTCCGTGATGTTTTTCTCACTCCTACTAGTGAATGTAATGTAACACACACCCATACAATGCGCACCACCCCGTGATGTTTTTCTCACTCCTACTAGTGAATGTAATGTAACACACACCCATACAATGCGCACCACACCGTGATGTGTTTCTCACTCCTACTAGTGAATGTAATGTAACACACACCCATACAATGTGCACCACCCCGCGATGTTTTTCAGAAACCTATCCTACATTGCCACTGCATGTTCCCTGACCTCCCCATGCTGACCACCCCGCGGTGCTTTTCTCCATCCTACATTGCCAATCACTGCCTATCCTAATTCAGACCCTCCGATTCACACCACCCCGTGATGTTTTTCTCACTCCTACTAGTGAATCTTATGTAACACACACCCATTCAATGCGCACCACCCCACGATGTTTTTCAGAAACCTATCCTACATTGCCACTGCATGTTCCCTGACGTCCCCATGCTGACCACCCCGCGATCCTTTTCTCCATCCTACATTGCCAATCACTGCCTATCCTAATTCAGACCCTCCGATTCACACCACCCCGTGATGTTTTTCTCACTCCTACTAGTGAATCTAATGTAACACACACCCATTCAATGCGCACCACCCCACGATGTTTTTCAGAAACCTATCCTACATTGCCACTGCATGTTCGCTGACCTCCCCATGCTGACCACCCCGCGGTGCTTTTCTCCATCCTACATTGCCACTCACTGCCTATCCTAATTCAGACCCTTCGATTCACACCACCCCGTGATGTTTTTCTCACTCGTAGTAGTGAATGTAATGTAACACACACCCATACAATGTGCACCACCTCGTGATGTTTTTCTCACTCCTACTAGTGAATGTAATGTAACACACACCCATACAATGCGCACCACCCCGTGATGTTTTTCTCACACCTACTAGTGAATGTAATGTAACACACACCGATACAATGCGCACCACCCCGTGATGTTTTTCTCACTCCTACTAGTGAATGTAACGTAACACACACCCATACAATGCGCACCACCCCGCGATGTTTTTCAGAAACCTATCCTACATTGCCACTGCATGTTCCCTGACCTCCCCATGCTGACCACCCCGCGGTGCTTTTCTCCATCCTATATTGCCAATCACTGCCTATCCTAATTCAGATCCTCCGATTCACACCACCACGTGATGTTTTTCTCACTCCTACTAGTGAATGTAATGTAACACACACCATACAATGCGCACCACCCCGTGATGTTTTTCTCACTCCTACTAGTCAATGTAATGTAACACACACCCATACAATGCGCACCACCCCGTGATGTTTTTCTCACTCCTACTAGTGAATGTAATGTAACACACACCCAGACAAGGCGCACCACCCCGCGATGTTTTGTAGAAACCTATCCTACATTGCCACTGCATTTTCCCTGACCTCCCCATGCTGACCACCCCGCAGTGCTTTTCTCCATCCTACATTGCCAATCACTGCCTATCCTAATTCAGACCCTCCGATTCACACCACCCCGTGATGTTTTTCTCACTCCTACTAGTGAATGTAATGTAACACACACCCATTCAATGCGCACCACCCCGCGATGTTTTTCAGAAACCTATCCTACATTGCCACTGCATGTTCCCTGACCTCCCCATGCTGACCACCCCGCGGTGCTTTTCTCCATCCTACATTGCCACTCACTGCCTATCCTAATTCAGACCCTTCGATTCACACCACCCCTGATGTTTTTCTCACTCCTACTAGTGAATGTAATGTAACACACACCCATACAATGCGCACCACCCCGCGATGTTTTTCAGAAACATATCCTACATTGCCACTGCATGTTCCCTGACCTCCCCATACTGACCACCCCGCTGTGCTTTTCTCCATCCTACATTGCCAATCACTGCGTATCCTAATTCAGACCCTCCGATTCACACCACCCCGTGATGTTTTTCTCACTCTTACTAGTGAATGTAATGTAACACACAACCATACAATGCGCACCACCCCTCGATGTTTTTCAGAAACCTATCCTACATTGCCACTGCATGTTCCCTGACGTCCCCAAGCTGACCACCCCGCGGTGCTTTTCTCCATCCTACATTGCCACTCACTGCCTATCCTGCTTCCGACCCTCCGATTCACACCCCCCCGTGATGTTTTTCTCACTCCTACTAGTCAATGTAATGTAACACAAACCCGTACAATGCGCACGACCCCGTGATGTTTTTCTCACTCCTACTAGTGAATGTAATGTAACACACACCCATACAATGCGCACCACCCCGTGATGTTTTTCTCACTCGTACTAGTGAATGTAATGTAACACACACCAATACAATGCGCACCACCCCGCGATGTTTTTCAGAAACCTATCCTACATTGCCACTGCATGTTCCCTGACCTCCCCATGCTGACCACCCCGCGTTGCTTTTCTCCATCCTACATTGCCAATCACTGCCTATCCTCATGCAGACCCTCTGATTCACACCACCCCGTGATGTTTTTCTCAGTCCTACTAGTGAATCTAATGTAACACACACCCATACAATGCGCACCACCCCGCGATGTTTTTCAGAAACCTATCCTACATTGCCACTGCATGTTCCCTGACCTCCCCATGCTGACCACCCCGCGGTGCTTTTCTCCATCCTACATTGCCACTCACTGCCTATCCTAATTCAGACCCTCCGATTCACACCACCCCATGATGTTTTTCTCACTCCTACTAATGAATGTAATGTAACACACACCCATACAATGCGCATCACCCCGTGATGTTTTTCTCACTCCTACTAGTGAATGTAATGTAACACACACCCATACAATGCGCACCACCCCGTGATGTTTTTCTCACTCCTACTAGTGAATGTAATGTAAAACACACCCATAAAATGCGCACCACCCCGCGATGTTTTTCAGAAACCTATCCTACATTGCCACTGCATGTTCCCTGACCTCCCCATGCTGACCACTCCGCGGTGCTTTTCTCCATCCTACATTGCCAATCACTGCCTATCCTAATTCAGACCCTCCGATTCACACCACCCCGTGATGATTTTCTCACTCCTACTAGTGAATCTAATGTAACACACACGCATACAATGCGCACCACCCCGTGATGTTTTTCTCACTCCTGCTAGTGAATCTAATGTAACACACACACATACAATGCGCACCACCCCGTGATGTTTTTCTCACTCCTACTAGTGAATGTAATGTAACACACACCCATACAATGCGCACCACCCCGTGATGATTTTCTCACTGGTACTAGTGAATGTAATGTAACACACACCCATTCAATGCACACCACCCCGTGATGTTTTTCTCACTCCTACTAGTGAATGTAATGTAACACACACCCATACAATGAGCACCACCCCGTGATGTTTTTCTCACTCCTACTAGTCAATGTAATGTAACACACACCCATACAATGCGCACCACCCCGTGATGTTTTTCTCACTCCTACTAGTGAATGTAATGTAACACACACCCATACAATGCGCACCACCCCGTGATGTTTTTCTCACTTCTACTAGTGAATGTAATGTAACACACACCCATAGAATGCGCACCACCCCGTGATGTTTTTCTCACTCCTACTAGTGAATGTAATGTAACACACACCCATACAATGCGCACCACCCCGTGATGTTTTTCTGACTCCTACTAGTGAATGTAATGTAACACACACCCATACAATGCGCACCACCCCGTGATGTTTTTCTCACTCCTACTAGTGAATGTAATGTAACACACACCCATACAATGCCCACCACCCCGTGATGATTTTCTCACTGGTACTAGTGAATGTAATGTAACACACACCCATACAATGCGCACCACCCCGTGATGTTTTTCTCACTCCTACTAGTGAATGTAATGTAACACACACCCATACAATGCGCACCACCCCGTGATGTTTTTCTCAGTCCTACTAGTGAATGTAATGTAACACACACCCATACAATGCGCACCACCCCGTGATGTTTTTCTCACTCCTACTAGTGAATCTAATGTAACACACACCCATACAATGCGAACCACCCCGTGATGTTTTTCTCACTCCTGCTAGTGAATCTAATGTAACACACACACATACGATGCGCACCACCCCGTGATGTTTTTGTCACTCCTACTAGTGAATGTAATGTAACACACACCCATACAATGCGCACCACCGCGTGATGATTTTCTCACTGGTACGAGTGAATGTAATGTAACACACACCCATACAATGCGCACCACCCCGTGATGTTTTTCTCACTCCTACTAGTGAATGTAATGTAACACACACCCATACAATGCGCACCACACCGTGATGTTTTTCTCACTCCTACTAGTCAATGTAATGTAACACACACCCGTACAATGCGCACCACCCCGTGATGTTTTTCTCACTCCTACTAGTGAATGTAATGTAACACACACCCGTACAATGCGCACCACCCCGTGATGTTTTTCTCACTCCTACTAGTGAATGTAATGTAACACACACTCGTACAATGCGCACCACCCCGTGATGTTTTTCTCACTCCTACTAGTGAATGTAATGTAACACACACCCGTACAATGCGCACCACCCCGTGATGTTTTTCTCACTCCTACTAGTGAATGTAATGTAACACACACCCATACAATGCGCACCACCCCGTGATGTTTTTCTCACTCCTACTAGTGAATCTAATGTAACACACACCCATACAATGCGCACCACCCCGTGATGTTTTTCTCACTCCTACTAGTGAATGTAATGTAACACACACCCATACAATGCGCACCACCCCGTGATGTTTTTCTCACTCCTACTAGTGAATGTAATGTAACACACACCCATACAATGCGCACCACCCCGCGATGTTTTTCAGAAACATATCCTACATTGCCACTGCATGTTCCCTGACCTCCCCATACTGACCACCCCGCTGTGCTTTTCTCCATCCTACATTGCCAATCACTGCGTATCCTAATTCAGACCCTCCGATTCACACCACCCCGTGATGTTTTTCTCACTCTTACTAGTGAATGTAATGTAACACACAACCATACAATGCACACCACCCCTCGATGTTTTTCAGAAACCTATCCTACATTGCCACTGCATGTTCCCTGACGTCCCCAAGCTGACCACCCCGCGGTGCTTTTCTCCATCCTACATTGCCACTCACTGCCTATCCTGCTTCCGACCCTCCGATTCACACCCCCCCGTGATGTTTTTCTCACTCCTACTAGTCAATGTAATGTAACACAAACCCGTACAATGCGCACCACCCCGTGATGTTTTTCTCACTCCTACTAGTGAATGTAATGTAACACACACCCATACAATGCGCACCACCCCGTGATGTTTTTCTCACTCGTACTAGTGAATGTAATGTAACACACACCAATACAATGCGCACCACCCCGCGATGTTTTTCAGAAACCTATCCTACATTGCCACTGCATGTTCCCTGACCTCCCCATGCTGACCACCCCGCGTTGCTTTTCTCCATCCTACATTGCCAATCACTGCCTATCCTAATGCAGACCCTCTGATTCACACCACCCCGTGATGTTTTTCTCAGTCCTACTAGTGAATCTAATGTAACACACACCCATACAATGCGCACCACCCCGCGATGTTTTTCAGAAACCTATCCTACATTGCCACTGCATGTACCCTGACCTCCCCATGCTGACCACTCCGCGGTGCTTTTCTCCATCCTACATTGCCACTCACTGCCTATCCTAATTCAGACCCTCCGATTCACACCACCCCATGATGTTTTTCTCACTCCTACTAGTGAATGTAATGTAACACACACCCATACAATGCGCATCACCCCGTGATGTTTTTCTCACTCCTACTAGTGAATGTAATGTAACACACACCCATACAATGCGCACCACCCCGTGATGTTTTTCTCACTCGTACTAGTGAATGTAATGTAACACACACCAATACAATGCGCACCACCCCGCGATGTTTTTCAGAAACCTATCCTACATTGCCACTGCATGTTCCCTGACCTCCCCATGCTGACCACCCCGCGTTGCTTTTCTCCATCCTACATTGCCAATCACTGCCTATCCTAATGCAGACCCTCTGATTCACACCACCCCGTGATGTTTTTCTCAGTCCTACTAGTGAATCTAATGTAACACACACCCATACAATGCGCACCACCCCGCGATGTTTTTCAGAAACCTATCCTACATTGCCACTGCATGTTCCCTGACCTCCCCATGCTGACCACCCCGCGGTGCTTTTCTCCATCCTACATTGCCACTCACTGCCTATCCTAATTCAGACCCTCCGATTCACACCACCCCATGATGTTTTTCTCACTCCTACTAGTGAATGTAATGTAACACACACCCATACAATGCGCATCACCCCGTGATGTTTTTCTCACTCCTACTAGTGAATGTAATGTAACACACACCCATACAATGCGCACCACCCCGTGATGTTTTTCTCACTCCTACTAGTGAATGTAATGTAAAACACACCCATAAAATGCGCACCACCCCGCGATGTTTTTCAGAAACCTATCCTACATTGCCACTGCATGTTCCCTGACCTCCCCATGCTGACCACTCCGCGGTGCTTTTCTCCATCCTACATTGCCAATCACTGCCTATCCTAATTCAGACCCTCCGATTCACACCACCCCGTGATGATTTTCTCACTCCTACTAGTGAATCTAATGTAACACACACGCATACAATGCGCACCACCCCGTGATGTTTTTCTCACTCCTGCTAGTGAATCTAATGTAACACACACACATACAATGCGCACCACCCCGTGATGTTTTTCTCACTCCTACTAGTGAATGTAATGTAACACACACCCATACAATGCGCACCACCCCGTGATGATTTTCTCACTGGTACTAGTGAATGTAATGTAACACACACCCATTCAATGCACACCACCCCGTGATGTTTTTCTCACTCCTACTAGTGAATGTAATGTAACACACACCCATACAATGAGCACCACCCCGTGATGTTTTTCTCACTCCTACTAGTCAATGTAATGTAACACACACCCATACAATGCGCACCACCCCGTGATGTTTTTCTCACTTCTACTAGTGAATGTAATGTAACACACACCCATAGAATGCGCACCACCCCGTGATGTTTTTCTCACTCCTACTAGTGAATGTAATGTAACACACACCCATACAATGCGCACCACCCCGTGATGTTTTTCTCACTCCTACTAGTGAATGTAATGTAACACACACCCATACAATGCGCACCACCCCGTGATGATTTTCTCACTGGTACTAGTGAATGTAATGTAACACACACCCATACAATGCGCACCACCCCGTGATGTTTTTCTCACTCCTACTAGTGAATGTAATGTAACACACACCCATACAATGCGCACCACCCCGTGATGTTTTTCTCACTCCTACTAGTGAATGTAATGTAACACACACCCAGACAAGGCGCACCACCCCGCGATGTTTTTCTCACTCCTACTAGTCAATGTAATGTAACACACACCCATACAATGCGCACCACCCCGTGATGTTTTTCTCACTTCTACTAGTGAATGTAATGTAACACACACCCATAGAATGCGCACCACCCCGTGATGTTTTTCTCACTCCTACTAGTGAATGTAATGTAACACACACCCATACAATGCGCACCACCCCGTGATGTTTTTCTCACTCCTACTAGTGAATGTAATGTAACACACACCCATACAATGCGCACCACCCCGTGATGATTTTCTCACTGGTACTAGTGAATGTAATGTAACACACACCCATACAATGCGCACCACCCCGTGATGTTTTTCTCACTCCTACTAGTGAATGTAATGTAACACACACCCATACAATGCGCACCACCCCGTGATGTTTTTCTCACTCCTACTAGTGAATGTAATGTAACACACACCCAGACAAGGCGCACCACCCCGCGATGTTTTGTAGAAACCTATCCTACATTGCCACTGCATTTTCCCTGACCTCCCCATGCTGACCACCCCGCAGTGCTTTTCTCCATCCTACATTGCCAATCACTGCCTATCCTAATTCAGACCCTCCGATTCACACCACCCCGTGATGTTTTTCTCACTCCTACTAGTGAATGTAATGTAACACACACCCATTCAATGCGCACCACCCCGCGATGTTTTTCAGAAACCTATCCTACATTGCCACTGCATGTTCCCTGACCTCCCCATGCTGACCACCCCGCGGTGCTTTTCTCCATCCTACATTGCCACTCACTGCCTATCCTAATTCAGACCCTTCGATTCACACCACCCCTGATGTTTTTCTCACTCCTACTAGTGAATGTAATGTAACACACACCCATACAATGCGCACCACCCCGCGATGTTTTTCAGAAACATATCCTACATTGCCACTGCATGTTCCCTGACCTCCCCATACTGACCACCCCGCTGTGCTTTTCTCCATCCTACATTGCCAATCACTGCGTATCCTAATTCAGACCCTCCGATTCACACCACCCCGTGATGTTTTTCTCACTCTTACTAGTGAATGTAATGTAACACACAACCATACAATGCACACCACCCCTCGATGTTTTTCAGAAACCTATCCTACATTGCCACTGCATGTTCCCTGACGTCCCCAAGCTGACCACCCCGCGGTGCTTTTCTCCATCCTACATTGCCACTCACTGCCTATCCTGCTTCCGACCCTCCGATTCACACCCCCCCGTGATGTTTTTCTCACTCCTACTAGTCAATGTAATGTAACACAAACCCGTACAATGCGCACCACCCCGTGATGTTTTTCTCACTCCTACTAGTGAATGTAATGTAACACACACCCATACAATGCGCACCACCCCGTGATGTTTTTCTCACTCGTACTAGTGAATGTAATGTAACACACACCAATACAATGCGCACCACCCCGCGATGTTTTTCAGAAACCTATCCTACATTGCCACTGCATGTTCCCTGACCTCCCCATGCTGACCACCCCGCGTTGCTTTTCTCCATCCTACATTGCCAATCACTGCCTATCCTAATGCAGACCCTCTGATTCACACCACCCCGTGATGTTTTTCTCAGTCCTACTAGTGAATCTAATGTAACACACACCCATACAATGCGCACCACCCCGCGATGTTTTTCAGAAACTTATCCTACATTGCCACTGCATGTTCCCTGACCTCCCCATGCTGACCACCCCGCGGTGCTTTTCTCCATCCTACATTGCCACTCACTGCCTATCCTAATTCAGACCCTCCGATTCACACCACCCCATGATGTTTTTCTCACTCCTACTAGTGAATGTAATGTAACACACACCCATACAATGCGCATCACCCCGTGATGTTTTTCTCACTCCTACTAGTGAATGTAATGTAACACACACCCATACAATGCGCACCACCCCGTGATGTTTTTCTCACTCCTACTAGTGAATGTAATGTAAAACACACCCATAAAATGCGCACCACCCCGCGATGTTTTTCAGAAACCTATCCTACATTGCCACTGCATGTTCCCTGACCTCCCCATGCTGACCACTCCGCGGTGCTTTTCTCCATCCTACATTGCCAATCACTGCCTATCCTAATTCAGACCCTCCGATTCACACCACCCCGTGATGATTTTCTCACTCCTACTAGTGAATCTAATGTAACACACACGCATACAATGCGCACCACCCCGTGATGTTTTTCTCACTCCTGCTAGTGAATCTAATGTAACACACACACATACAATGCGCACCACCCCGTGATGTTTTTCTCACTCCTACTAGTGAATGTAATGTAACACACACCCATACAATGCGCACCACCCCGTGATGATTTTCTCACTGGTACTAGTGAATGTAATGTAACACACACCCATTCAATGCACACCACCCCGTGATGTTTTTCTCACTCCTACTAGTGAATGTAATGTAACACACACCCATACAATGAGCACCACCCCGTGATGTTTTTCTCACTCCTACTAGTCAATGTAATGTAACACACACCCATACAATGCGCACCACCCCGTGATGTTTTTCTCACTCCTACTAGTGAATGTAATGTAACACACACCCATACAATGCGCACCACCCCGTGATGTTTTTCTCACTTCTACTAGTGAATGTAATGTAACACACACCCATAGAATGCGCACCACCCCGTGATGTTTTTCTCACTCCTACTAGTGAATGTAATGTAACACACACCCATACAATGCGCACCACCCCGTGATGTTTTTCTGACTCCTACTAGTGAATGTAATGTAACACACACCCATACAATGCGCACCACCCCGTGATGTTTTTCTCACTCCTACTAGTGAATGTAATGTAACACACACCCATACAATGCGCACCACCCCGTGATGATTTTCTCACTGGTACTAGTGAATGTAATGTAACACACACCCATACAATGCGCACCACCCCGTGATGTTTTTCTCACTCCTACTAGTGAATGTAATGTAACACACACCCATACAATGCGCACCACCCCGTGATGTTTTTCTCAGTCCTACTAGTGAATGTAATGTAACACACACCCATACAATGCGCACCACCCCGTGATGTTTTTCTCACTCCTACTAGTGAATCTAATGTAACACACACCCATACAATGCGAACCACCCCGTGATGTTTTTCTCACTCCTGCTAGTGAATCTAATGTAACACACACACATACGATGCGCACCACCCCGTGATGTTTTTGTCACTCCTACTAGTGAATGTAATGTAACACACACCCATACAATGCGCACCACCGCGTGATGATTTTCTCACTGGTACGACTGAATGTAATGTAACACACACCCATACAATGCGCACCACCCCGTGATGTTTTTCTCACTCCTACTAGTGAATGTAATGTAACACACACCCATACAATGCGCACCACACCGTGATGTTTTTCTCACTCCTACTAGTGAATGTAATGTAACACACACCCATACAATGCGCACCACCCCGTGATGTTTTTCTCACTCCTACTAGTGAATGTAATGTAACACACACCCGTACAATGCGCACCACCCCGTGATGTTTTTCTCACTCCTACTAGTGAATGTAATGTAACACACACCCGTACAATGCGCACCACCCCGTGATGTTTTTCTCACTCCTACTAGTGAATGTAATGTAACACACACCCGTACAATGCGCACCACCCCGTGATGTTTTTCTCACTCCTACTAGTGAATGTAATGTAACACACACCCATACAATGCGCACCACCCCGTGATGTTTTTCTCACTCCTACTAGTGAATCTAATGTAACACACACCCATACAATGCGCACCACCCCGTGATGTTTTTCTCACTCCTACTAGTGAATGTAATGTAACACACACCCATACAATGCGCACCACCCCGTGATGTTTTTCTCACTCCTACTAGTGAATGTAATGTAACACACACCCATACAATGCGCACCACCCCGCGATGTTTTTCAGAAACATATCCTACATTGCCACTGCATGTTCCCTGACCTCCCCATACTGACCACCCCGCTGTGCTTTTCTCCATCCTACATTGCCAATCACTGCGTATCCTAATTCAGACCCTCCGATTCACACCACCCCGTGATGTTTTTCTCACTCTTACTAGTGAATGTAATGTAACACACAACCATACAATGCACACCACCCCTCGATGTTTTTCAGAAACCTATCCTACATTGCCACTGCATGTTCCCTGACGTCCCCAAGCTGACCACCCCGCGGTGCTTTTCTCCATCCTACATTGCCACTCACTGCCTATCCTGCTTCCGACCCTCCGATTCACACCCCCCCGTGATGTTTTTCTCACTCCTACTAGTCAATGTAATGTAACACAAACCCGTACAATGCGCACCACCCCGTGATGTTTTTCTCACTCCTACTAGTGAATGTAATGTAACACACACCCATACAATGCGCACCACCCCGTGATGTTTTTCTCACTCGTACTAGTGAATGTAATGTAACACACACCAATACAATGCGCACCACCCCGCGATGTTTTTCAGAAACCTATCCTACATTGCCACTGCATGTTCCCTGACCTCCCCATGCTGACCACCCCGCGTTGCTTTTCTCCATCCTACATTGCCAATCACTGCCTATCCTAATGCAGACCCTCTGATTCACACCACCCCGTGATGTTTTTCTCAGTCCTACTAGTGAATCTAATGTAACACACACCCATACAATGCGCACCACCCCGCGATGTTTTTCAGAAACCTATCCTACATTGCCACTGCATGTTCCCTGACCTCCCCATGCTGACCACCCCGCGGTGCTTTTCTCCATCCTACATTGCCACTCACTGCCTATCCTAATTCAGACCCTCCGATTCACACCACCCCATGATGTTTTTCTCACTCCTACTAGTGAATGTAATGTAACACACACCCATACAATGCGCATCACCCCGTGATGTTTTTCTCACTCCTACTAGTGAATGTAATGTAACACACACCCATACAATGCGCACCACCCCGTGATGTTTTTCTCACTCCTACTAGTGAATGTAATGTAAAACACACCCATAAAATGCGCACCACCCCGCGATGTTTTTCAGAAACCTATCCTACATTGCCACTGCATGTTCCCTGACCTCCCCATGCTGACCACTCCGCGGTGCTTTTCTCCATCCTACATTGCCAATCACTGCCTATCCTAATTCAGACCCTCCGATTCACACCACCCCGTGATGATTTTCTCACTCCTACTAGTGAATCTAATGTAACACACACGCATACAATGCGCACCACCCCGTGATGTTTTTCTCACTCCTGCTAGTGAATCTAATGTAACACACACACATACAATGCGCACCACCCCGTGATGTTTTTCTCACTCCTACTAGTGAATGTAATGTAACACACACCCATACAATGCGCACCACCCCGTGATGATTTTCTCACTGGTACTAGTGAATGTAATGTAACACACACCCATTCAATGCACACCACCCCGTGATGTTTTTCTCACTCCTACTAGTGAATGTAATGTAACACACACCCATACAATGAGCACCACCCCGTGATGTTTTTCTCACTCCTACTAGTCAATGTAATGTAACACACACCCATACAATGCGCACCACCCCGTGATGTTTTTCTCACTCCTACTAGTGAATGTAATGTAACACACACCCATACAATGCGCACCACCCCGTGATGTTTTTCTCACTCCTACTAGTGAATGTAATGTAACACACACCCATACAATGCGCACCACCCCGTGATGATTTTCTCACTGGTACTAGTGAATGTAATGTAACACACACCCATACAATGCACACCACCCCGTGATGTTTTTCTCACTCCTACTAGTGAATGTAATGTAACACACACCCATACAATGAGCACCACCCCGTGATGTTTTTCTCACTCCTACTAGTCAATGTAATGTAACACACACCCATACAATGCGCACCACCCCGTGATGTTTTTCTCACTCCTACTAGTGAATGTAATGTAACACGCACCCATACAATGCGCACCACCCCGTGATGTTTTTCTCACTCCTACTAGTGAATGTAATGTAACACGCACCCATACAATGCGCACCACCCCGTGATGTATTTCTCACTCCTACTAGTGAATGTAATGTAACACACACCCATGCAATGCGCACCACCCCGTGATGTTTTTCTGACTCCTGCTAGTGAATCTAATGTAACACACACACATACAATGCGCACCACCCCGTGATGTTTTTCTCACTCCTACTAGTCAATGTAATGTAACACACACCCATACAATGCGCACCACCCCGTGATGATTTTCTCACTGGTACTAGTGAATGTAATGTAACACACACCCATTCAATGCACACCACCCCGTGATGTTTTTCTCACTCCTACTAGTGAATGTAATGTAACACACACCCATACAATGCGCACCACCCCGTGATGATTTTCTCACTGGTACTAGTGAATGTAATGTAACACACACCCATTCAATGCACACCACCCCGTGATGTTTTTCTCACTCCTACTAATGAATGTAATGTAACACACACCCATACAATGAGCACCACCCCGTGATGTTTTTCTCACTCCTACTAGTCAATGTAATGTAACACACACCCATACAGTGCGCACCACCCCGTGATGTTTTTCTCACTCCTACTAGTGAATGTAATGTAACACACACCCATACAATGCGCACCACCCCGTGATGTTTTTCTCACTCCTACTAGTGAATGTAATGTAACACACACCCATAGAATGCGCACCACCCCGTGATGTTTTTCTCACTCCTACTAGTGAATGTAATGTAACACACACCCATACAATGCGCACCACCCCGTGATGTTTTTCTGACTCCTACTAGTGAATGTAATGTAACTCACACCCATACAATGCGCACCACCCCGTGATGTTTTTCTCACTCCTACTAGTGAATGTAATGTAACACACACCCATACAATGCGCACCACCCCGTGATGATTTTCTCACTGGTACTAGTGAATGTAATGTAACACACACCCATACAATGCGCACCACCCCGTGATGTTTTTCTCACTCCTACTAGTGAATGTAATGTAACACACACCCATACAATGCGCACCACCCCGTGATGTTTTTCTCAGTCCTACTAGTGAATGTAATATAACACACACCCATACAATGCGCACCACCCCGTGATGTTTTTCTCACTCCTACTAGTGAATCTAATGTAACACACACCCATACAATGCGCACCACCCCGTGATGTTTTTCTCACTCCTGCTAGTGAATCTAATGTAACACACACACATACAATGCGCACCACCCCGTGATGTTTTTGTCACTCCTACTAGTGAATGTAATGTAACACACACCCATACAATGCGCACCACCGCGTGATGATTTTCTCACTGGTACGAGTGAATGTAATGTAACACACACCCATACAATGCGCACCACCCCGTCATGTTTTTCTCACTCCTACTAGTGAATGTAATGTAACACACACCCATACAATGCGCACCACACCGTGATGTTTTTCTCACTCCTACTAGTCAATGTAATGTAACACACACCCGTACAATGCGCACCACCCCGTGATGTTTTTCTCACTCCTACTAGTGAATGTAATGTAACACACACCCGTACAATGCGCACCACCCCGTGATGTTTTTCTCACTCCTACTAGTGAATGTAATGTAACACACACCCGTACAATGCGCACCACCCCGTGATGTTTTTCTCACTCCTACTAGTGAATGTAATGTAACACACACCCGTACAATGCGCACCACCCCGTGATGTTTTTCTCACTCCTACTAGTGAATGTAATGTAACACACACCCATACAATGCGCACCACCCCGTGATGTTTTTCTCACTCCTACTAGTGAATCTAATGTAACACACACCCATACAATGCGCACCACCCCGTGATGTTTTTCTCACTCCTACTAGTGAATGTAATGTAACACACACCCATACAATGCGCACCACCCCGTGATGTTTTTCTCACTCCTACTAGTGAATGTAATGTAACACACACCCATACAATGCGCACCACCCCGCGATGTTTTTCAGAAACATATCCTACATTGCCACTGCATGTTCCCTGACCTCCCCATACTGACCACCCCGCTGTGCTTTTCTCCATCCTACATTGCCAATCACTGCGTATCCTAATTCAGACCCTCCGATTCACACCACCCCGTGATGTTTTTCTCACTCTTACTAGTGAATGTAATGTAACACACAACCATACAATGCACACCACCCCTCGATGTTTTTCAGAAACCTATCCTACATTGCCACTGCATGTTCCCTGACGTCCCCAAGCTGACCACCCCGCGGTGCTTTTCTCCATCCTACATTGCCACTCACTGCCTATCCTGCTTCCGACCCTCCGATTCACACCCCCCCGTGATGTTTTTCTCACTCCTACTAGTCAATGTAATGTAACACAAACCCGTACAATGCGCACCACCCCGTGATGTTTTTCTCACTCCTACTAGTGAATGTAATGTAACACACACCCATACAATGCGCACCACCCCGTGATGTTTTTCTCACTCGTACTAGTGAATGTAATGTAACACACACCAATACAATGCGCACCACCCCGCGATGTTTTTCAGAAACCTATCCTACATTGCCACTGCATGTTCCCTGACCTCCCCATGCTGACCACCCCGCGTTGCTTTTCTCCATCCTACATTGCCAATCACTGCCTATCCTAATGCAGACCCTCTGATTCACACCACCCCGTGATGTTTTTCTCAGTCCTACTAGTGAATCTAATGTAACACACACCCATACAATGCGCACCACCCCGCGATGTTTTTCAGAAACCTATCCTACATTGCCACTGCATGTTCCCTGACCTCCCCATGCTGACCACCCCGCGGTGCTTTTCTCCATCCTACATTGCCACTCACTGCCTATCCTAATTCAGACCCTCCGATTCACACCACCCCATGATGTTTTTCTCACTCCTACTAGTGAATGTAATGTAACACACACCCATACAATGCGCATCACCCCGTGATGTTTTTCTCACTCCTACTAGTGAATGTAATGTAACACACACCCATACAATGCGCACCACCCCGTGATGTTTTTCTCACTCCTACTAGTGAATGTAATGTAAAACACACCCATAAAATGCGCACCACCCCGCGATGTTTTTCAGAAACCTATCCTACATTGCCACTGCATGTTCCCTGACCTCCCCATGCTGACCACTCCGCGGTGCTTTTCTCCATCCTACATTGCCAATCACTGCCTATCCTAATTCAGACCCTCCGATTCACACCACCCCGTGATGATTTTCTCACTCCTACTAGTGAATCTAATGTAACACACACGCATACAATGCGCACCACCCCGTGATATTTTTCTCACTCCTGCTAGTGAATCTAATGTAACACACACACATACAATGCGCACCACCCCGTGATGTTTTTCTCACTCCTACTAGTGAATGTAATGTAACACACACCCATACAATGCGCACCACCCCGTGATGATTTTCTCACTGGTACTAGTGAATGTAATGTAACACACACCCATTCAATGCACACCACCCCGTGATGTTTTTCTCACTCCTACTAGTGAATGTAATGTAACACACACCCATACAATGAGCACCACCCCGTGATGTTTTTCTCACTCCTACTAGTCAATGTAATGTAACACACACCCATACAATGCGCACCACCCCGTGATGTTTTTCTCACTCCTACTAGTGAATGTAATGTAACACACACCCATACAATGCGCACCACCCCGTGATGTTTTTCTCACTCCTACTAGTGAATGTAATGTAACACACACCCATACAATGCGCACCACCCCGTGATGATTTTCTCACTGGTACTAGTGAATGTAATGTAACACACACCCATACAATGCACACCACCACGTGATGTTTTTCTCACTCCTACTAGTGAATGTAATGTAACACACACCCATACAATGAGCACCACCCCGTGATGTTTTTCTCACTCCTACTAGTCAATGTAATGTAACACACACCCATACAATGCGCACCACCCCGTGATGTTTTTCTCACTCCTACTAGTGAATGTAATGTAACACGCACCCATACAATGCGCACCACCCCGTGATGTTTTTCTCACTCCTACTAGTGAATGTAATGTAACACGCACCCATACAATGCGCACCACCCCGTGATGTATTTCTCACTCCTACTAGTGAATGTAATGTAACACACACCCATGCAATGCGCACCACCCCGTGATGTTTTTCTGACTCCTGCTAGTGAATCTAATGTAACACACACACATACAATGCGCACCACCCCGTGATGTTTTTCTCACTCCTACTAGTCAATGTAATGTAACACACACCCATACAATGCGCACCACCCCGTGATGATTTTCTCACTGGTACTAGTGAATGTAATGTAACACACACCCATTCAATGCACACCACCCCGTGATGTTTTTCTCACTCCTACTAGTGAATGTAATGTAACACACACCCATACAATGCGCACCACCCCGTGATGATTTTCTCACTGGTACTAGTGAATGTAATGTAACACACACCCATTCAATGCACACCACCCCGTGATGTTTTTCTCACTCCTACTAATGAATGTAATGTAACACACACCCATACAATGAGCACCACCCCGTGATGTTTTTCTCACTCCTACTAGTCAATGTAATGTAACACACACCCATACAGTGCGCACCACCCCGTGATGTTTTTCTCACTCCTACTAGTGAATGTAATGTAACACACACCCATACAATGCGCACCACCCCGTGATGTTTTTCTCACTCCTACTAGTGAATGTAATGTAACACACACCCATAGAATGCGCACCACCCCGTGATGTTTTTCTCACTCCTACTAGTGAATGTAATGTAACACACACCCATACAATGCGCACCACCCCGTGATGTTTTTCTGACTCCTACTAGTGAATGTAATGTAACTCACACCCATACAATGCGCACCACCCCGTGATGTTTTTCTCACTCCTACTAGTGAATGTAATGTAACACACACCCATACAATGCGCACCACCCCGTGATGATTTTCTCACTGGTACTAGTGAATGTAATGTAACACACACCCATACAATGCGCACCACCCCGTGATGTTTTTCTCACTCCTACTAGTGAATGTAATGTAACACACACCCATACAATGCGCACCACCCCGTGATGTTTTTCTCAGTCCTACTAGTGAATGTAATATAACACACACCCATACAATGCGCACCACCCCGTGATGTTTTTCTCACTCCTACTAGTGAATCTAATGTAACACACACCCATACAATGCGCACCACCCCGTGATGTTTTTCTCACACCTGCTAGTGAATCTAATGTAACACACACACATACAATGCGCACCACCCCGTGATGTTTTTGTCACTCCTACTAGTGAATGTAATGTAACACACACCCATACAATGCGCACCACCGCGTGATGATTTTCTCACTGGTACGAGTGAATGTAATGTAACACACACCCATACAATGCGCACCACCCCGTCATGTTTTTCTCACTCCTACTAGTGAATGTAATGTAACACACACCCATACAATGCGCACCACACCGTGATGTTTTTCTCACTCCTACTAGTCAATGTAATGTAACACACACCCGTACAATGCGCACCACCCCGTGATGTTTTTCTCACTCCTACTAGTGAATGTAATGTAACACACACCCGTACAATGCGCACCACCCCGTGATGTTTTTCTCACTCCTACTAGTGAATGTAATGTAACACACACCCGTACAATGCGCACCACCCCGTGATGTTTTTCTCACTCCTACTAGTGAATGTAATGTAACACACACCCGTACAATGCGCACCACCCCGTGATGTTTTTCTCACTCCTACTAGTGAATGTAATGTAACACACACCCATACAATGCGCACCTCCCCGTGATGTTTTTCTCACTCCTACTAGTGAATCTAATGTAACACACACCCATACAATGCGCACCACCCCGTGATGTTTTTCTCACTCCTACTAGTGAATGTAATGTAACACACACCCATACAATGCGCACCACCCCGTGATGTTTTTCTCACTCCTACTAGTGAATGGAATGTAACGCACACCCATACAATGCACACCACCCCTCGATGTTTTTCAGAAACCTATCCTACATTGCCACTGCATGTTCCCTGACGTCCCCAAGCTGACCACCCCGCGGTGCTTTTCTCCATCCTACATTGCCACTCACTGCCTATCCTGCTTCCGACCCTCCGATAAACACCCCCCCGTGATGTTTTTCTCACTCCTACTAGTCAATGTAATGTAACACACACCCGTACAATGCGCACCACCCCGTGATGTTTTTCTCACTCCTACTAGTGAATGTAATGTAACACACACCCATACAATGCGCACCACCCCGTGATGTTTTTCTCACTCGTACTAGTGAATGTAATGTAACACACACCAATACAATGCGCACCACCCCGCGATGTTTTTCAGAAACCTATCCTACATTGCCACTGCATGTTCCCTGACCTCCCCATGCTGACTACCCCGCGGTGCTTTTCTCCATCCTACATTGCCAATCACTGCCTATCCTAATGAAGACCCTCCGATTCACACCGCCCCGTGATGTTTTTCTCAGTCCTACTAGTGAATCTAATGTAACACACACCCATACAATGCGCACCACCCCGCGATGTTTTTCAGAAACCTATCCTACATTGCCACTGCATGTTCCCTGACCTCCCCATGCTGACCACCCCGCGGTGCTTTTCTCCATCCTACATTGCCACTCACTGCCTATCCTAATTCAGACCCTCCGATTCACACCACCCCATGATGTTTTTCTCACTCGTAGTAGTGAATGTAATGTAACACACACCCATACAATGCGCATCACCTCGTGATGTTTTTCTCACTCCTACTAGTGAATGTAATGTAACACACACCCATACAATGCGCACCACCCCGTGATGTTTTTCTCACTCCTACTAGTGAATGTAATTTAAAACACACCCATACAATGCGCACCACCCCGCGATGTTTTTCATAAACCTATCCTACATTGCCACTGCATGTTCCCTGACCTCCCCATGCTGACCACTCCGCGGTGCTTTTCTCCATCCTACATTGCCAATCACTGCCTATCCTAATTCAGACCCTCCGATTCACACCACCCCGTGATGATTTTCTCACTCCTACTAGTGAATCTAATGTAACACACACGCATACAATGCGCACCACCCCGTGATGTTTTTCTCACTCCTGCTAGTGAATCTAATGTAACACACACACATACAATGCGCACCACCCCGTGATGTTTTTCTCACTCCTACTAGTGAATGTAATGTAACACACACCCATACAATGCGCACCACCCCGTGATGATTTTCTCACTGGTACTAGTGAATGTAATGTAACACACACCCATACAATGCACACCACCCCGTGATGTTTTTCTCACTCCTACTAGTGAATGTAATGTAACACACACCCATACAATGAGCACCACCCCGTGATGTTTTTCTCACTCCTACTAGTCAATGTAATGTAACACACACCCATACAATGCGCACCACCCCGTGATGTTTTTCTCACTCCTACTAGTGAATGTAATGTAACACGCACCCATACAATGCGCACCACCCCGTGATGTTTTTCTCACTCCTACTAGTGAATGTAATGTAACACGCACCCATACAATGCGCACCACCCCGTGATGTATTTCTCACTCCTACTAGTGAATGTAATGTAACACACACCCATGCAATGCGCACCACCCCGTGATGTTTTTCTGACTCCTACTAGTGAATGTAATGTAACACACACCCATACAATGCGCACCACCCCGTGATGTATTTCTCACTCCTACTAGTGAATGTAATGTAACACACACCCATACAATGCGCACCACCCCGTGATGTTTTTCTCACACCTACTAGTGAATGTAATGTAACACACACCCATACAATGCGCACCACCCCGTGATGATTTTCTCACTGGTACTAGTGAATGTAATGTAACACACACCCATACAATGCGCACCACCCCGTGATGTTTTTCTCACTCCTACTAGTGAATGTAATGTAACACACACCCATACAATGCGCACCACCCCGTGATGTTTTTCTCACTCCTACTAGTGAATGTAATGTAACACACACCCATACAATGCGCACCACCCCGTGATGTTTTTCTCACTCCTACTAGTGAATCTAATGTAACACACACCCATACAATGCGCACCACCCCGTGATGTTTTTCTCACTCCTGCTAGTGAATCTAATGTAACACACACACATACAATGCGCACCACCCCGTGATGTTTTTGTCACTCCTACTAGTGAATGTAATGTAACACACACCCATACAATGCGCACCACCGCGTGATGATTTTCTCACTGGTACTAGTGAATGTAATGTAACACACACCCATACAATGCGCTCCACCCCGTGATGTTTTTCTCACTCCTACTAGTGAATGTAATGTAACACACACCCATACAATGTGCACCACCCCGCGATGTTTTTCAGAAACCTATCCTACATTGCCACTGCATATTCCCTGACCTCCCCATGCTGACCACCCCGCGGTGCTTTTCTCCATCCTACATTGCCAATCACTGCCTATCCTAATTCAGACCCTCCGATTCACACCACCCCGTGATGTTTTTCTCACTCCTACTAGTGAATCTAATGTAACACACACCCATTCAATGCGCACCACCCCACGATGTTTTTCAGAAACCTATCCTACATTGCCACTGCATGTTCCCTGACCTCCCCATGCTGACCACCCCGCGGTGCTTTTCTCCATCCTACATTGCCAATCACTGCCTATCCTAATTCAGACCCTCCGATTCACACCACCCCGTGATGTTTTTCTCACTCCTACTAGTGAATCTAATGTAACACACACCCATTCAATGCGCACCACCCCACGATGTATTTCAGAAACCTATCCTACATTGCCACTGCATGTTCCATGACCTCCCCATGCTGACCACCCCGCGGTGCTTTTCTCCATCCTACATTGCCACTCACTGCCTATCCTAATTCAGACCCTTCGATTCACACCACCCCGTGATGTTTTTCTCACTCGTAGTGGTGAATGTAATGTAACACACACCCATACAATGTGCACCACCCCGTGATGTTTTTCTCACACCTACTAGTGAATGTAATGTAACACACACCCATAAAATGCGCACCACCCCGTGATGTTTTTCTCACTCCTACTAGTGAATGTAACGTAACACACACCCCTACAATGCGCACCACCCCGCGATGTTTTTCAGAAACCTATCCTACATTGCCACTGCATGTTCCCTGACCTCCCCATGATGACCACCCCGCGATGCTTTTCTCCATCCTATATTGCCAATCACTGCCTATCCTAATTCAGACCCTCCGATTCACACGACCACGTGATGTTTTTCTCACTCCTACTAGTGAATGTAATGTAACACACACCATACAATGCGCACCACCCCGTGATGTTTTTCTCACTCCTACTAGTGAATGTAATGTAACACACACCCATACAAAGCGCACCACCCCGTGATGTTTTTCTCACTCCTACTAGTGAATGTAATGTAACACACACCCAGACAAGACGCACCACCCCGCGATGTTATGTAGAAACCTATCCTACATTGCCACTGCATTTTCCCTGACTTCCCCATGCTGACCACCCCGCAGTGCTTTTCTCCATCCTACATTGCCAATCACTGCCTATCCTAATTCAGACCCTCCGATTCACACCACCCCGTGATGTTTTTCTCACTCCTACTAGTGAATGTAATGTAACACACACCCATTCAATGCGCACCACCCCGCGATGTTTTTCAGAAACCTATCCTACATTGCCACTGCATGTTCCCTAACCTCCCCATGCTGACCACCCCGCGGTGCTTTTCTCCATCCTACATTGCCACTCACTGCCTATCCTAATTCAGACCCTTCGATTCACACCACCCCTGATGTTTTTCTCACTCCTACTAGTGAATGTAATGTAACACACACCCATACAATGCGCACCACCCCGCGATGTTTTTTCAGAAACCTATCCTACATTGCCACTGCATGTTCCCTGACCTCCCCATACTGACCACCCCGCTGTGCTTTTCTCCATCCTACATTGCCAATCACTGCGTATCCTAATTCAGACCCTCCGATTCACACCACCACGTGATGTTTTTCTCACTCTTACTAGTGAATGTATTGTAACACACACCCATACAATGCACACCACCCCTCGATGTTTTTCAGAAACCTATCCTACATTGCCACTGCATGTTCCCTGACGTCCCCAAGCTGACCACCCCGCGGTGCTTTTCTCCATCCTGCATTGCCACTCACTGCCTATCCTGCTTCCGGCCCTCCGATTCACACCCCCCCGTGATGTTTTTCTCACTCCTACTAGTCAATGTAATGTAACACACACCCGTACAATGCGCACCACCCCGTGATGTTTTTCTCACTCCTACTAGTGAATGTAATGTAACACACACCCATACAATGCGCACCACCCCGTGATGTTTTTCTCACTCGTACTAGTGAATGTAATGTAACACACACCAATACAATGCGCACCACCCCGCGATGTTTTTCAGAAACCTATCCTACATTGCCACTGCATGTTCCCTGACCTCCCCATGCTGACCACCCCGCGGTGCTTTTCTCCATCCTACATTGCCAATCACTGCCTATCCTAATGCAGACCCTCCGATTCACACCACCCCTTGATGTTTTTCTCAGTCCTACTAGTGAATCTAATGTAACACACACCCATACAATGCGCACCACCCCGCGATGTTTTTCAGAAACCTATCCTACATTGCCACTGCATGTTCCCTGACCTCCCCATGCTGACCACCCCGCTGTGCTTTTCTCCATCCTACATTGCCACTCACTGCCTATCCTAATTCAGACCCTCAGATTCACACCACCCCATGATGTTTTTCTCATTCCTACTAGTGAATGTAATGTAACACACACCCATACAATGCGCATCACCCCGTGATGTTTTTCTCACTCCTACTAGTGAATGTAATGTAACACACACCCATACAATGCGCACCACCCCGTGATGTTATTCTCACTCCTACTAGTGAATGTAATGTAAAACACACCCATACAATGCGCACCACCCCGCGATGTTTTTCAGAAACCTATCCTACATTGCCACTGCATGTTCCCTGACCTCCCCATGCTGACCACTCCGCGGCGCTTTTCTCCATCCTACATTGCCAATCACTGCCTATCCTAATTCAGACCCTCCGATTCACACCACCCCGTGATGATTTTCTCACTCCTACTAGTGAATCTAATGTAACACACACGCATACAATGCGCACCACCCCGTGATGTTTTTCTCACTCCTGCTAGTGAATCTAATATAACACACACACATACAATGCGCACCACCCCGTGATGTTTTTCTCACTCCTACTAGTGAATGTAATGTAACACACACCCATACAATGCGCACCACCCGGTGATGATTTTCTCACTGGTACTAGTGAATGTAATGTAACACACACCCATACAATGCACACCACCCCGTGATGTTTTTCTCACTCCTACTAGTGAATGTAATGTAACACACACCCATAAAATGAGCACCACCCCGTGATGTTTTTCTCACTCCTACTAGTCAATGTAATGTAACACACACCCATACAATGCGCACCACCCCGTGATGTTTTTCTCACTCCTACTAGTGAATGTAATGTAACACACACCCATACAATGCGCACCACCCCGTGATGTTTTTCTCACTCCTACTAGTGAATGTAATGTAACACACACCCATACAATGCGCACCACCCCTTGATGTTTTTCTCACTCCTACTAGTGAATGTAATGTAACACACACCCATACAATGCGCACCACCCCGTGATGTTTTTCTGACTCCTACTAGTGAATGTAATGTAACACACACCCATACAATGCGCACCACCCCGTGATGTATTTCTCACTCCTACTAGTGAATGTAATGTAACACACACCCATACAATGCGCACCACCCCGTGATGTTTTTCTCACTCCTACTAGTGAATGTAATGTAACACACACCCATACAATGCGCACCACCGCGTGATGATTTTCTCACTGGTACTAGTGAATGTAATGTAACACACACCCATACAATGCGCACCACCCCGTGATGTTTTTCTCACTCCTACTAGTGAATGTAATGTAACACACACCCATACAATGCGCACCACCCCGTGATGTTTTTCTCACTCCTACTAGTGAATGTAATGTAACACACACCCATACAATGTGCACCACCCCGTGATGTTTTTCTCACTCCTACTAGTGAATCTAATGTAACACACACCCATACAATGCGCACCACCCCGTGATGTTTTTCTCACTCCTACTAGTGAAAGTAATGTAACACACACCCGTACAATGCGCACCACCCCGTGATGTTTTTCTCACTCCTACTAGTGAATGTAATGTTACACACACCCGTACAATGCGCACCACCCCGTGATGTTTTTCTCACTCCTACTAGTGAATGCAATGTAACACACACCCGTACAATGCGCACCACCCCGTGATGTTTTTCTCACTCCTACTAGTGAATGTAATGTAACACACACCCATACAATGCGCACCACCCCGTGATGTTTTTCTCACTCCTACTAGTGAATGTTATGTAACATACACCCATACAATGCGCACCACCCCGTGATGTTTTTCTCACTCCTACTAGTGAATCTAATGTAACACACACACATACAATGCGCACCACCCCGTGATGATTTTCTCACTGGTACTAGTGAATGTAATGTAACACACACCCATACAATGCGCACCACGCCGTGATGTTTTTCTCACTCCTACTAGTGAATGTAATGTAACACACACCCATACAATACGTACCACCCCGCGATGTTTTTCAGAAAGCTATCCTACATTGCCACTGCATGTTCCCTGACCTCCCCATGCTGACCACCCCGCGATGCTTTTCTCCAACCTACATTGCCACTCACAGCCTATCCTAATTCAGACTCTCCGATTCACACCACCCCGTCATGTTTTTCTCACTCCTAGTAGTGAATGTAATGTAACACACACCCATACAATGCGCACCACCCCGTGATGTTTTTCTCACTCCTAGTAGTGAATGTAATGTAACACACACCCATACAATGCGCACCACCCCGTGATGATTTTCTCACTCCTACTAGTGAATGTAATGTAACACACACCCATACAATGCGCACCACCCCGTGATGTTTTTCTCACTCCTACTAGTGAATGTAATGTAACACACACCCATACAATGCGCACCACCCCGTGATGTTTTTCTCACTCCTACTAGTGAATGTAATGTAACACACACCCATACAATGCGCACCACCCCGTGATGTTTTTCTCACTCCTACTAGTGAATGTAATGTAACACACACCCATACAATGCGCACCACTCCGTGATGTTTTTCTCACTCCTACTAGTGAATGTAATGTAACACACACCCATACAATGCGCACCACCCCGTGCTGTTTTTCTCACTCCTACTAGTGAATGTAATGTAACACACACCCATACAATGTGCACCACCCCGCGATGTTTTTCAGAAACCTATCCTACATTGCCACAGCATGTTCCCTGACCTCCACATGCTGACCACCCCGCGGTGCTTTTCTCCATCCTACATTGCCAATCACTGCCTATCCTAATTCAGACCCTCCGATTCACACCACCCCGTGATGTTTTTCTCACTCCTACTAGTGAATCTAATGTAACACACATCCATTCAATGCGCAACACCCCACGATGTTTTTCAGAAACCTATCCTACATTACCACTGCATGTTCCCTGACCTCCCCATGCTGACCACCCCGCGGTGCTTTTCTCCATCCTACATTGCCACTCACTGCCTATCCTAATTCAGACCCTTCGATTCACACCACCCCGTGATGTTTTTCTCACTCGTAGTAGTGAATGTAATGTAACACACACCCGTACAATGCGCACCACCCCGTGATGTTTTTCTCACTCCTACTAGTGAATGTAATGTAACACACACCCATACAATGCGCACCACCCCGTGATGTTTTTCTCACTCCTACTAGTGAATCTAATGTAACACACACCCATACAATGCGCACCACCCCGTGATGTTTTTCTCACTCCTACTAGTGAATGTAATGTAACACACACCCATACAATGCGCAGCACCCCGTGATGTTTTTCTCACTCCTACTAGTGAATGTAATGTAACATACACCCATACAATGCGCACCACCCCGTGATGTTTTTCTCACTCCTACTAGTGAATCTAATGTAACACACACACATACAATGCGCACCACCCCGTGATCATTTTCTCACTCCTACTAGTGAATGTAATGTAACACACACCCATACAATGCGCACCACCCCTCGATGTTTTTCAGAAACCTATCCTACATTGCCACTGCATGTTCCCTGACCTCCCCAAGCTGACCACGCCGAGGTGCTTTTCTCCATCCTACATTGCCACTCCCTGCCTATCCTACTTCAGACCCTCCGATTCACACCCCCAGTGATGTTTTTCTCACTCCTACTAGTGAATGTAATGTAACACACACCCATACAATGCGCACCACACCGTGATGTTTTTCTCACTCCTACTAGTGAATGTAATGTAACACACACCCATACAATGCGCACCACTCCGTGATGTTTTTCTCACTCCTACTAGTGAATGTAATGTAACAAACACCCATACAATGCGCACCACCCCGTGATGTTTTTCTCACTCCTACTAGTGAATGTAATGTAACACACAGCCATACAATGTGCACCACCCCGCGATGTTTTTCAGAAACCTATCCTACATTGCCACTGCATGTTCCCTGACCTCCCCATGCTGACCACCCCGCGGTGCTTTTCTCCATCCTACATTGCCAATCACTGCCTATCCTAATTCAGACCCTCCGATTCACACCACCCCGTGATGTTTTTCTCACTCCTACTAGTGAATCTAATGTAACACACACCCATTCAATGCGCACCACCCCACGATGTTTTTCAGAAACCTATCCTACATTGCCACTGCATGTTCCCTGACCTCCCCATGCTGACCACCCCGCGGTGCTTTTCTCCATCCTACATTGCCACTCACTGCCTATCCTAATTCAGACCCTTCGATTCACACAACCCCGTGATGTTTTTCTCACTCGTAGTAGTGAATGTAATGTAACACACACCCATACAATGCGCACCACCCCGTGATGTTTTTCTCACTCGTAGTAGCGAATGTAATGTAACACACACCCATACAATGCGCACCACCCCGTGATGTTTTTCTCACTCCTACTAGTGAATGTAATGTAACACACACCCATACAATGCGCACCACCCCGTGATGTTTTTCTCACTCCTACTAGTGAATGTAATGTAACACACACCCATACAATGCGCACCACCCCGTGATGTTTTTCTCACTCCTACTAGTGAATGTAATGTAACACACACCCATACAATGCGCACCACTCCGTGATGTTTTTCTCACTCCTACTAGTGAATGTAATGTAACACACACCCATACAATGCGCACCAACCCGTGATGTTTTTCTCACTCCTACTAGTGAATGTAATGTAACACACACCCATACAATGCGCACCACACCGTGATGTTTTTCTCACTCCTACTAGTGAATGTAATGTAACACAAACCCATACAATGCGCACCACTCCGTGATGTGTTTCTCACTCCTACTAGTGAATGTAATGTAACAAACACCCATACAATGCGCACCACCCCGTGATGTTTTTCTCACTCCTACTAGTGAATGTAATGTAACACACACCCATACAATGTGCACCACCCCGCGATGTTTTTCAGAAACCTATCCTACATTGCCACTGCATGTTCCCTGACCTCCCCATGCTGACCACCCCGCGGTGCTTTTCTCCATCCTACATTGCCAATCACTGCCTATCCTAATTCAGACCCTCCGATTCACACCACCCCGTGATGTTTTTCTCACTCCTACTAGTGAATCTTATGTAACACACACCCATTCAATGCGCACCACCCCACGATGTTTTTCAGAAACCTATCCTACATTGCCACTGCATGTTCCCTGACGTCCCCATGCTGACCACCCCGCGGTGCTTTTCTCCATCCTACATTGCCAATCACTGCCTATCCTAATTCAGACCCTTCGATTCACACCACCCCGTGATGTTTTTCTCACTCCTACTAGTGAATCTAATGTAACACACACCCATACAATGCGCACCACCCCGTGATGATTTTCTCACTGGTACTAGTGAATGTAATGTAACACACACCCATTCAATGCACACCACCCCGTGATGTTTTTCTCACTCCTACTAGTGAATGTAATGTAACACACACCCATACAATGAGCACCACCCCGTGATGTTTTTCTCACTCCTACTAGTCAATGTAATGTAACACACACCCATACAATGCGCACCACCCCATGATGTTTTTCTCAATCCTACTAGTGAATGTAATGTAACACACACCCATACAATGCGCACCACCCCGTGATGTTTTTCTCACTCCTACTAGTGAATGTAATGTAACACACACCCATAGAATGCGCACCACCCCGTGATGTTTTTCTCACTCCTACTAGTGAATGTAATGTAACACACACCCATACAATGCGCACCACCCCGTGATGTTTTTCTGACTCCTACTAGTGAATGTAATGTAACACACACCCATACAATGCGCACCACCCCGTGATGTTTTTCTCACTCCTACTAGTGAATGTAATGTAACACACACCCATAAAATGCGCACCACCCCGTGATGATTTTCTCACTGGTACTAGTGAATGTAATGTAACACACACCGATACAATGCGCACCACCCCGTGATGTTTTTCTCACTCCTACTAGTGAATGTAATGTAACACACACCCATACAATGCGCACCACCCCGTGATGTTTTTCTCAGTCCTACTAGTGAATGTAATGTAACACACACCCATACAATGCGCACCACACCGTGATGTTTTTCTCACTCCTACTAGTGAATCTAATGTAACACACACCCATACAATGCGCACCACCCCGTGATGTTTTTCTCACTCCTGCTAGTGAATCTAATGTAACACACACACATACAATGCGCACCACCCCGTGATGTTTTTGTCACTCCTACTAGTGAATGTAATGTAACACACACCCATACAATGCGCACCACCGCGTGATGATTTTCTCACTGGTACGAGTGAATGTAATGTAACACACACCCATACAATGCGCACCACCCCGTGATGTTTTTCTCACTCCTACTAGTGAATGTAATGTAACACACACCCATACAATGCGCACCACACCGTGATGTTTTTCTCACTCCTACTAGTCAATGTAATGTAACACACACCCGTACAATGCGCACCACCCCGTGATGTTTTCTCACTCCTACTAGTGAATGTAATGTAACACACACCCGTACAATGCGCACCACCCCGTGATGTTTTTCTCACTCCTACTAGTGAATGTAATGTAACACACACCCGTACAATGCGCACCACACCGTGATGTTTTTCTCACTCCTACTAGTGAATGTAATGTAACACACACCCGTACAATGCGCACCACCCCGTGATGTTTTTCTCAGTCCTACTAGTGAATGTAATGTAACATACACCCATACAATGCGCACCACCCCGTGATGTTTTTCTCACTCCTACTAGTGAATCTAATGTAACACACACACATACAATGCGCACCACCCCGTGATGATTTTCTCACTGGTACTAGTGAATGTAATGTAACACACACCCATACAATGCGCAAAACGCCGTGATGTTTTTCTCACTCCTACTAGTGAATGTAATGTAACACACACCCATACAATACGTACCACCCCGCGATGTTTTTCAGAAAGCTATCCTACATTGCCACTGCATGTTCCCTGACCTCCCCATGCTGACCACCCCGCGGTGCTTTTCTCCATCCTACATTGCCAATCACTGCCTATCCTAATTCAGACCCTCCGATTCACACCACCCCGTGATGTTTTTCTCACTCCTACTAGTGAATCTTATGTAACACACACCCATTCAATGCGCACCACCCCACGATGTTTTTCAGAAACCTATCCTACATTGCCACTGCATGTTCCCTCACGTCCCCATGCTGACCACCCCGCGGTGCTTTTCTCCATCCTACATTGCCAATCACTGCCTATCCTAATTCAGACCCTCCGATTCACACCACCCCGTGATGTTTTTCTCACTCCTACTAGTGAATCTAATGTAACACACACCCATTCAATGCGCACCACCCCACGATGTTTTTCAGAAACCTATCCTACATTGCCACTGCATGTTCCCTGACCTCCCCATGCTGACCACCCCGCGGTGCTTTTATCCATCCTACATTGCCACTCACTGCCTATCCTAATTCAGACCCTTCGATTCACACCACCCCGTGATGTTTTTCTCACTCGTAGTAGTGAATGTAGTGTAACACACACCCATACAATGCGCACCACCCCGTGATGTTTTTCTCACACCTACTAGTGAATGTAATGTAACACACACCCATACAATGCGCACCACCCCGTGATGTTTTTCTCACTCCTACTAGTGAATGTAACGTAACACACACCCATACAATGCGCACCACCCCGCGATGTTTTTCAGAAACCTATCCTACATTGCCACTGCATGTTCCCTGACCTCCCCATGCTGACCACCCCACGGTGCTTTTCTCCATCCTATATTGCCAATCACTGCCTATCCTAATTCAGACCCTCCGATTCACACCACCACGTGATGTTTTTCTCACTCCTACTAGTGAATGTAATGTAACACACACCATACAATGCGCACCACCCCGTGATGTTTTTCTCACTCCTACTAGTGAATGTAATGTAACACACACCCATACAATGCGCACCACCCCGTGATGTTTTTCTCACTCCTACTAGTGAATGTAATGTAACACACACCCAGACAAGGCGCACCACCCCGCGATGTTTTGTAGAAACCTATCCTACATTGCCACTGCATTTTCCCTGACCTCCCCATGCTGACCACCCCGCAGTGCTTTTCTCCATCCTACATTGCCAATCACTGCCTATCCTAATTCAGACCCTCCGATTCACACCACCCCGTGATGTTTTTGTCACTCCTAGTAGTGAATGTAATGTAACACACACCCATTCAATGCGCACCACCCCGCGATGTTTTTCAAAAACCTATCCTACATTGCCACTGCATGTTCCCTGACCTCCCCATGCTGACCACCCCGCGGTGCTTTTCTCCATCCTACATTGCCACTCACTGCCTATCCTAATTCAGACCCTTCGATTCACACCACCCCTGATGTTTTTCTCACTCCTACTAGTGAATGTAATGTAACACACACCCATACAATGCGCACCACCCCGTGATGTTTTTCTCACTCCTACTAGTGAATCTAATGTAACACACACCCCTACAATGCGCACCACCCCGTGATGTTTTTCTCACTCCTACTAGTCAATGTAATGTAACACACACCCATACAATGCGCACCACCCCGTGATGTTTTTCTCAGTCCTACTAGTGAATGTAATGTAACACACACCCATACAATGCGCACCACCCCGTGATGTTTTTCTCACTCCTACTAGTGAATGTAATGTAACACACACCCATAGAATGCGCACCACCCCGTGATGTTTTTCTCACTCCTACTAGTGAATGTAATGTAACACACACCCATACAATGCGCACCACCCCGTGATGTTTTTCTGACTCCTACTAGTGAATGTAATGTAACACACACCCATACAATGCGCACCACCCCGTGATGTTTTTCTCACTCCTACTAGTGAATGTAATGTAACACACACCCATAAAATGCGCACCACCCCGTGATGATTTTCTCACTGGTACTAGTGAATGTAATGTAACACACACCGATACAATGCGCACCACCCCGTGATGTTTTTCTCACTCCTACTAGTGAATGTAATGTAACACACACCCATACAATGCGCACCACCCCGTGATGTTTTTCTCAGTCCTACTAGTGAATGTAATGTAACACACACCCATACAATGCGCACCACACCGTGATGTTTTTCTCACTCCTACTAGTGAATCTAATGTAACACACACCCATACAATGCGCACCACCCCGTGATGTTTTTCTCACTCCTGCTAGTGAATCTAATGTAACACACACACATACAATGCGCACCACCCCGTGATGTTTTTGTCACTCCTACTAGTGAATGTAATGTAACACACACCCATACAATGCGCACCACCGCGTGATGATTTTCTCACTGGTACGAGTGAATGTAATGTAACACACACCCATACAATGCGCACCACCCCGTGATGTTTTTCTCACTCCTACTAGTGAATGTAATGTAACACACACCCATACAATGCGCACCACACCGTGATGTTTTTCTCACTCCTACTAGTCAATGTAATGTAACACACACCCGTACAATGCGCACCACCCCGTGATGTTTTCTCACTCCTACTAGTGAATGTAATGTAACACACACCCGTACAATGCGCACCACCCCGTGATGTTTTTCTCACTCCTACTAGTGAATGTAATGTAACACACACCCGTACAATGCGCACCACACCGTGATGTTTTTCTCACTCCTACTAGTGAATGTAATGTAACACACACCCGTACAATGCGCACCACCCCGTGATGTTTTTCTCAGTCCTACTAGTGAATGTAATGTAACATACACCCATACAATGCGCACCACCCCGTGATGTTTTTCTCACTCCTACTAGTGAATCTAATGTAACACACACACATACAATGCGCACCACCCCGTGATGATTTTCTCACTGGTACTAGTGAATGTAATGTAACACACACCCATACAATGCGCAAAACGCCGTGATGTTTTTCTCACTCCTACTAGTGAATGTAATGTAACACACACCCATACAATACGTACCACCCCGCGATGTTTTTCAGAAAGCTATCCTACATTGCCACTGCATGTTCCCTGACCTCCCCATGCTGACCACCCCGCGGTGCTTTTCTCCATCCTACATTGCCAATCACTGCCTATCCTAATTCAAACCCTCCGATTCACACCACCCCGTGATGTTTTTCTCACTCCTACTAGTGAATCTTATGTAACACACACCCATTCAATGCGCACCACCCCACGATGTTTTTCAGAAACCTATCCTACATTGCCACTGCATGTTCCCTGACGTCCCCATGCTGACCACCCCGCGGTGCTTTTCTCCATCCTACATTGCCAATCACTGCCTATCCTAATTCAGACCCTCCGATTCACACCACCCCGTGATGTTTTTCTCACTCCTACTAGTGAATCTAATGTAACACACACCCATTCAATGCGCACCACCCCACGATGTTTTTCAGAAACCTATCCTACATTGCCACTGCATGTTCCCTGACCTCCCCATGCTGACCACCCCGCGGTGCTTTTATCCATCCTACATTGCCACTCACTGCCTATCCTAATTCAGACCCTTCGATTCACACCACCCCGTGATGTTTTTCTCACTCGTAGTAGTGAATGTAGTGTAACACACACCCATACAATGCGCACCACCCCGTGATGTTTTTCTCACACCTACTAGTGAATGTAATGTAACACACACCCATACAATGCGCACCACCCCGTGATGTTTTTCTCACTCCTACTAGTGAATGTAACGTAACACACACCCATACAATGCGCACCACCCCGCGATGTTTTTCAGAAACCTATCCTACATTGCCACTGCATGTTCCCTGACCTCCCCATGCTGACCACCCCACGGTGCTTTTCTCCATCCTATATTGCCAATCACTGCCTATCCTAATTCAGACCCTCCGATTCACACCACCACGTGATGTTTTTCTCACTCCTACTAGTGAATGTAATGTAACACACACCATACAATGCGCACCACCCCGTGATGTTTTTCTCACTCCTACTAGTGAATGTAATGTAACACACACCCATACAATGCGCACCACCCCGTGATGTTTTTCTCACTCCTACTAGTGAATGTAATGTAACACACACCCAGACAAGGCGCACCACCCCGCGATGTTTTGTAGAAACCTATCCTACATTGCCACTGCATTTTCCCTGACCTCCCCATGCTGACCACCCCGCAGTGCTTTTCTCCATCCTACATTGCCAATCACTGCCTATCCTAATTCAGACCCTCCGATTCACACCACCCCGTGATGTTTTTGTCACTCCTAGTAGTGAATGTAATGTAACACACACCCATTCAATGCGCACCACCCCGCGATGTTTTTCAAAAACCTATCCTACATTGCCACTGCATGTTCCCTGACCTCCCCATGCTGACCACCCCGCGGTGCTTTTCTCCATCCTACATTGCCACTCACTGCCTATCCTAATTCAGACCCTTCGATTCACACCACCCCTGATGTTTTTCTCACTCCTACTAGTGAATGTAATGTAACACACACCCATACAATGCGCACCACCCCGTGATGTTTTTCTCACTCCTACTAGTGAATCTAATGTAACACACACCCCTACAATGCGCACCACCCCGTGATGTTTTTCTCACTCCTGCTAGTGAATCTAATGTAACACACACACATACAATGCGCACCACACCGTGATGTTTTTGTCACTCCTACTAGTGAATGTAATGTAACACACACCCATACAATGCGCACCACCGCGTGATGATTTTCTCACTGGTACGAGTGAATGTAATGTAACACACACCCATACAATGCGCACCACCCCGTGATGTTTTTCTCACTCCTACTAGTGAATGTAATGTAACACACACCCATACAATGCGCACCACACCGTGATGTTTTTCTCACTCCTACTAGTCAATGTAATGTAACACACACCCGTACAATGCGCACCACCCCGTGATGTTTTTCTCACTCCTACTAGTGAATGTAATGTAACACACACCCGTACAATGCGCACCACCCCGTGATGTTTTTCTCACTCCTACTAGTGAATGTAATGTAACACACACCCGTACAATGCGCACCACCCCGTGATGTTTTTCTCAGTCCTACTAGTGAATGTAATGTAACACACACCCGTACAATGCGCACCACCCCGTGATGTTTTTCTCACTCCTACTAGTGAATGTAATGTAACACACACCCATACAATGCGCACCACCCCGTGATGTTTTTCTCACTCCTACTAGTGAATCTAATGTAACACACACCCATACAATGCGCACCACCCCGTGATGTTTTTCTCACTCCTACTAGTGAATGTAATGTAACACACACCCATACAATGCGCACCACCCCGTGATATTTTTCTCACTCCTACTAGTGAATGTAATGTAACATACACCCATACAATGCGCACCACCCCGAGATGTTTTTCTCACTCCTACTAGTGAATCTAATGTAACACACACACATACAATGCGCACCACCCCGTGATGATTTTCTCACTGGTACTAGTGAATGTAATGTAACACACACCCATACAATGCGCAAAACGCCGTGATGTTTTTCTCACTCCTACTATTGAATGTAATGTAACACACACCCATACAATACGTACCACCCCGCGATGTTTTTCAGAAAGCTATCCTACGTTGCCACTGCATGTTCCCTGACCTCCCCATGCTGACCACCCCGCGGTGCTTTTCTCCATCCTACATTGCCAATCACTGCCTATCCTAATTCAGACCCTCCGATTCACACCACCCCGTGATGTTTTTCTCACTCCTACTAGTGAATCTTATGTAACACACACCCATTCAATGCGCACCACCCCACGATGTTTTTCAGAAACCTATCCTACATTGCCACTGCATGTTCCCTGACGTCCCCATGCTGACCACCCCGCGGTGCTTTTCTCCATCCTACATTGCCAATCACTGCCTATCCTAATTCAGACCCTCCGATTCACACCACCCCGTGATGTTTTTCTCACTCCTACTAGTGAATCTAATGTAACACACACCCATTCAATGCGCACCACCCCACGATGTTTTTCAGAAACCTATCCTACATTGCCACTGCATGTTCCCTGACCTCCCCATGCTGACCACCCCGCGGTGCTTTTCTCCATCCTACATTGCCACTCACTGCCTATCCTAATTCAGACCCTTCGATTCACACCACCCCGTGATGTTTTTCTCACTCGTAGTAGTGAATGTAATGTAACACACACCCATACAATGTGCACCACCTCGTGATGTTTTTCTCACTCCTACTAGTGAATGTAATGTAACACACACCCATACAATGCGCACCACCCCGTGATGTTTTTCTCACACCTACTAGTGAATGTAATGTAACACACACCCATACAATGCGCACCACCCCGTGATGTTTTTCTCACTCCTACTAGTGAATGTAACGTAACACACACCCATACAATGCGCACCACCCCGCGATGTTTTTCAGAAACCTATCCTACATTGCCACTGCATGTTCCCTGACCTCCCCATGCTGACCACCCCGCGGTGCTTTTCTCCATCCTATATTGCCAATCACTGCCTATCCTAATTCAGACCCTCCGATTCACACCACCACGTGATGTTTTTCTCACTCCTACTAGTGAATGTAATGTAACACACACCATACAATGCGCACCACCCCGTGATGTTTTTCTCACTCCTACTAGTGAATGTAATGTAACACACACCCATACAATGCGCACCACCCCGTGATGTTTTTCTCACTCCTACTAGTGAATGTAATGTAACACACACCGAGACAAGGCGCACCACCCCGCGATGTTTTGTAGAAACCTATCCTACATTGCCACTGCATTTTCCCTGACCTCCCCATGCTGACCACCCCGCAGTGCTTTTCTCCATCCTACATTGCCAATCACTGCCTATCCTAATTCAGACCCTCCGATTCACACCACCCCGTGATGTTTTTGTCACTCCTAGTAGTGAATGTAATGTAACACACACCCATTCAATGCGCACCACCCCGCGATGTTTTTCAAAAACCTATCCTACATTGCCACTGCATGTTCCCTGACCTCCCCATGCTGACCACCCCGCGGTGCTTTTCTCCATCCTACATTGCCACTCACTGCCTATCCTAATTCAGACCCTCCGATTCACACCACCCCTGATGTTTTTCTCACTCCTACTAGTGAATGTAATGTAACACACACCCATACAATGCGCACCACCCCGCGATGTTTTTCAGAAACATATCCTACATTGCCACTGCATGTTCCCTGACCTCCCCATACTGACCACCCCGCTGTGCTTTTCTCCATCCTACATTGCCAATCACTGCGTATCCTAATTCAGACCCTCCGATTCACACCACCCCGTGATGTTTTTCTCACTCCTACTAGTGAATGTAATGTAACACACACCCATACAATGCGCACCACCCCGTGATGTTTTTCTCACACCTACTAGTGAATGTAATGTAACACACACCCATACAATGCGCACCACCCCGTGATGTTTTTCTCACTCCTACTAGTGAATGTAACGTAACACACACCCATACAATGCGCACCACCCCGCGATGTTTTTCAGAAACCTATCCTACATTGCCACTGCATGTTCCCTGACCTCCCCATGCTGACCACCCCGCGGTGCTTTTCTCCATCCTATATTGCCAATCACTGCCTATCCTAATTCAGACCCTCCGATTCACACCACCACGTGATGTTTTTCTCACTCCTACTAGTGAATGTAATGTAACACACACCATACAATGCGCACCACCCCGTGATGTTTTTCTCACTCCTACTAGTGAATGTAATGTAACACACACCCATACAATGCGCACCACCCCGTGATGTTTTTCTGACTCCTACTAGTGAATGTAATGTAACACACACCGAGACAAGGCGCACCACCCCGCGATGTTTTGTAGAAACCTATCCTACATTGCCACTGCATTTTCCCTGACCTCCCCATGCTGACCACCCCGCAGTGCTTTTCTCCATCCTACATTGCCAATCACTGCCTATCCTAATTCAGACCCTCCGATTCACACCACCCCGTGATGTTTTTGTCACTCCTAATAGTGAATGTAATGTAACACACACCCATTCAATGCGCACCACCCCGCGATGTTTTTCAAAAACCTATCCTACATTGCCACTGCATGTTCCCTGACCTCCCCATGCTGACCACCCCGCGGTGCTTTTCTCCATCCTACATTGCCACTCACTGCCTATCCTAATTCAGACCCTTCGATTCACACCACCCCTGATGTTTTTCTCACTCCTACTAGTGAATGTAATGTAACACACACCCATACAATGCGCACCACCCCGCGATGTTTTTCAGAAACATATCCTACATTGCCACTGCATGTTCCCTGACCTCCCCATACTGACCACCCCGCTGTGCTTTTCTCCATCCTACATTGCCAATCACTGCGTATCGTAATTCAGACCCTCCGATTCACACCACACCGTGATGTTTTTCTCACTCTTACTAGTGAATGTAATGTAACACACAACCATACAATGCACACCACCCCTCGATGTTTTTCAGAAACCTATCCTACATTGCCACTGCATGTTCCCTGACGTCCCCAAGCTGACCACCCCGCGGTGCTTTTCTCCATCCTACATTGCCACTCACTGCCTATCCTGCTTCCGACCCTCCGATTCACACCCCCCCGTGATGTTTTTCTCACTCCTACTAGTCAATGTAATGTAACACAAACCTGTACAATGCGCACCACCCCGTGATGTTTTTCTCACTCCTACTAGTGAATGTAATGTAACACACACCCATACAATGCGCACCACCCCGTGATGTTTTTCTCACTCGTACTAGTGAATGTAATGTAACACACACCAATACAATGCGCACCACCCCGCGATGTTTTTCAGAAACCTATCCTACATTGCCACTGCATGTTCCCTGACCTCCCCATGCTGACCACCCCGCGGTGCTTTTCTCCATCCTACATTGCCAATCACTGCCTATCCTAATGCAGACCCTCCGATTCACACCACCCCGTGATGTTTTTCTCAGTCCTACTAGTGAATCTAATGTAACACACACCCATACAATGCGCACCACCCCGCGATGTTTTTCAGAAACCTATCCTACATTGCCACTGCATGTTCCCTGACCTCCCCATGCTGACCACCCCGCGGTGCTTTTCTCCATCCTACATTGCCACTCACTGCCTATCCTAATTCAGACCCTCCGATTCACACCACCCCATGATGTTTTTCTCACTCCTACTAGTGAATGTAATGTAACACACACCCATACAATGCGCATCACCCCGTGATGTTTTTCTCACTCCTACTAGTGAATGTAATGTAACACACACCCATACAATGCGCACCACCCCGTGATGTTTTTCTCACTCCTACTAGTGAATGTAATGTAAAACACACCCATACAATGCGCACCACCCCGCGATGTTTTACAGAAACCTATCCTACATTGCCACTGCATGTTCCCTGACCTCCCCATGCTGACCACCCCGCGGTGCTTTTCTCCATCCTACATTGCCAATCACTGCCTATCCTAATTCAGACCCTCCGATTCACACCACCCCGTGATGTTTTTCTCACTCCTACTAGTGAATCTAACGTAACACACACCCATTCAATGCGCACCACCCCACGATGTTTTTCAGAAACCTATCCTACTTTGCCACTGCATGTTCCCTGACCTCCCCATGCTGACCACCCCGCGGTGCTTTTCTCCATCCTACATTGCCACTCACTGCCTATCCTAATTCAGACCCTTCGATTCACACCACCCCGTGATGTTTTTCTCACTCGTAGTAGTGAATGTAATGTAACACACACCCATACAATGCGCACCACCCCGTGATGTTTTTCTCACTCGTAGTAGCGAATGTAATGTAACACACACCCATACAATGCGCACCACCCCGTGATGTTTTTCTCACTCCTACTAGTGAATGTAATGTAACACACACCCATACAATGCGCACCACCCCGTGATGTTTTTCTCACTCCTACTAGTGAATGTAATGTAACACACACCCATACAATGCGCACCACCCCGTGATGTTTTTCTCACTCCTACTAGTGAATGTAATGTAACACACACCCATACAATGGGCACCACTCCGTGATGTTTTTCTCACTCCTACTAGTGAATGTAATGTAACACACACCCATACAATGCGCACCACCCCGTGATGTTTTTCTCACTCCTACTAGTGAATGTAATGTAACACACACCAATACAATGCGCACCACCCCGTGATGTTTTTCTCACTCCTACTAGTGAATGTAACGTAACACACACCCATACAATGCGCACCACCCCGCGATGTTTTTCAGAAACCTATCCTACATTGCCACTGCATGTTCCCTGACCTCCCCATGCTGACCACCCCGCGGTGCTTTTCTCCATCCTATATTGCCAATCACTGCCTATCCTAATTCAGACCCTCCGATTCACACCACCACGTGATGTTTTTCTCACTCCTACTAGTGAATGTAATGTAACACACACCATACAATGCGCACCACCCCGTGATGTTTTTCTCACTCCTACTAGTGAATGTAATATAACACACACCCATACAATGCGCACCACCCCGTGATGTTTTTCTCACTCCTACTAGTGAATGTAATGTAACACACACCCAGACAAGGCGCACCACCCCGCGATGTTTTGTAGAAACCTATCCTACATTGCCACTGCATTTTCCCTGACCTCCCCATGCTGACCACCCCGCAGTGCTTTTCTCCATCCTACATTGCCAATCACTGCCTATCCTAATTCAGACCCTCCGATTCACACCACCCCGTGATGTTTTTGTCACTCCTAGTAGTGAATGTAATGTAACACACACCCATTCAATGCGCACCACCCCGCGATGTTTTTCAAAAACCTATCCTACATTGCCACTGCATGTTCCCTGACCTCCCCATGCTGACCACCCCGCGGTGCTTTTCTCCATCCTACATTGCCACTCACTGCCTATCCTAATTCAGACCCTTCGATTCACACCACCCCTGATGTTTTTCTCACTCCTACTAGTGAATGTAATGTAACACACACCCATACAATGCGCACCACCCCGTGATGTTTTTCTCACTCCTACTAGTGAATCTAATGTAACACACACCCCTACAATGCGCACCACCCCATGATGTTTTTCTCACTCCTGCTAGTGAATCTAATGTAACACACACACATACAATGCGCACCACCCCGTGATGTTTTTGTCACTCCTACTAGTGAATGTAATGTAACACACACCCATACAATGCGCACCACCGCGTGATGATTTTCTCACTGGTACGAGTGAATGTAATGTAACACACACCCATACAATGCGCACCACCCCGTGATGTTTTTCTCACTCCTACTAGTGAATGTAATGTAACACACACCCATACAATGCGCACCACACCGTGATGTTTTTCTCACTCCTACTAGTCAATGTAATGTAACACACACCCGTACAATGCGCACCACCCCGTGATGTTTTTCTCACTCCTACTAGTGAATGTAATGTAACACACACCCGTACAATGCGCACCACCCCGTGATGTTTTTCTCACTCCTACTAGTGAATGTAATGTAACACACACCCGTACAATGCGCACCACCCCGTGATGTTTTTCTCAGTCCTACTAGTGAATGTAATGTAACACACACCCGTACAATGCGCACCACCCCGTGATGTTTTTCTCACTCCTACTAGTGAATGTAATGTAACACACACCCGTACAATGCGCACCACCCCGTGATGTTTTTCTCACTCCTACTAGTGAATCTAATGTAACACACACCCATACAATGCGCACCACCCCGTGATGTTTTTCTCACTCCTACTAGTGAATGTAATGTAACACACACCCATACAATGCGCACCACCCCGAGATGTTTTTCTCACTCCTACTAGTGAATCTAATGTAACACACACACATACAATGCGCACCACCCCGTGATGATTTTCTCACTGGTACTAGTGAATGTAATGTAACACACACCCATACAATGCGCAAAACGCCGTGATGTTTTTCTCACTCCTACTATTGAATGTAATGTAACACACACCCATACAATACGTACCACCCCGCGATGTTTTTCAGAAAGCTATCCTACGTTGCCACTGCATGTTCCCTGACCTCCCCATGCTGACCACCCCGCGGTGCTTTTCTCCATCCTACATTGCCAATCACTGCCTATCCTAATTCAGACCCTCCGATTCACACCACCCCGTGATGTTTTTCTCACTCCTACTAGTGAATCTTATGTAACACACACCCATTCAATGCGCACCACCCCACGATGTTTTTCAGAAACCTATCCTACATTGCCACTGCATGTTCCCTGACGTCCCCATGCTGACCACCCCGTGGTGCTTTTCTCCATCCTACATTGCCAATCACTGCCTATCCTAATTCAGACCCTCCGATTCACACCACCCCGTGATGTTTTTCTCACTCCTACTAGTGAATCTAATGTAACACACACCCATTCAATGCGCACCACCCCACGATGTTTTTCAGAAACCTATCCTACATTGCCACTGCATGTTCCCTGACCTCCCCATGCTGACCACCCCGCGGTGCTTTTCTCCATCCTACATTGCCACTCACTGCCTATCCTAATTCAGACCCTTCGATTCACACCACCCCGTGATGTTTTTCTCACTCGTAGTAGTGAATGTAATGTAACACACACCCATACAATGTGCACCACCTCGTGATGTTTTTCTCACTCCTACTAGTGAATGTAATGTAACACACACCCATACAATGCGCACCACCCCGTGATGTTTTTCTCACACCTACTAGTGAATGTAATGTAACACACACCCATACAATGCGCACCACCCCGTGATGTTTTTCTCACTCCTACTAGTGAATGTAACGTAACACACACCCATACAATGCGCACCACCCCGCGATGTTTTTCAGAAACCTATCCTACATTGCCACTGCATGTTCCCTGACCTCCCCATGCTGACCACCCCGCGGTGCTTTTCTCCATCCTATATTGCCAATCACTGCCTATCCTAATTCAGACCCTCCGATTCACACCACCACGTGATGTTTTTCTCACTCCTACTAGTGAATGTAATGTAACACACACCATACAATGCGCACCACCCCGTGATGTTTTTCTCACTCCTACTAGTGAATGTAATGTAACACACACCCATACAATGCGCACCACCCCGTGATGTTTTTCTCACTCCTACTAGTGAATGTAATGTAACACACACCCAGACAAGGCGCACCACCCCGCGATGTTTTGTAGAAACCTATCCTACATTGCCACTGCATTTTCCCTGACCTCCCCATGCTGACCACCCCGCAGTGCTTTTCTCCATCCTACATTGCCAATCACTGCCTATCCTAATTCAGACCCTCCGATTCACACCACCCCGTGATGTTTTTGTCACTCCTAGTAGTGAATGTAATGTAACACACACCCATTCAATGCGCACCACCCCGCGATGTTTTTCAAAAACCTATCCTACATTGCCACTGCATGTTCCCTGACCTCCCCATGCTGACCACCCCGCGGTGCTTTTCTCCATCCTACATTGCCACTCACTGCCTATCCTAATTCAGACCCTTCGATTCACACCACCCCTGATGTTTTTCTCACTCCTACTAGTGAATGTAATGTAACACACACCCATACAATGCGCACCACCCCGCGATGTTTTTCAGAAACATATCCTACATTGCCACTGCATGTTCCCTGACCTCCCCATACTGACCACCCCGCTGTGCTTTTCTCCATCCTACATTGCCAATCACTGCGTATCCTAATTCAGACCCTCCGATTCACACCACACCGTGATGTTTTTCTCACTCTTACTAGTGAATGTAATGTAACACACAACCATACAATGCACACAACCCCTCGATGTTTTTCAGAAACCTATCCTACATTGCCACTGCATGTTCCCTGACGTCCCCAAGCTGACCACCCCGCGGTGCTTTTCTCCATCCTACATTGCCACTCACTGCCTATCCTGCTTCCGACCCTCCGATTCACACCCCCCCGTGATGTTTTTCTCACTCCTACTAGTCAATGTAATGTAACACAAACCTGTACAATGCGCACCACCCCGTGATGTTTTTCTCACTCCTACTAGTGAATGTAATGTAACACACACCCATACAATGCGCACCACCCCGTGATGTTTTTCTCACTCGTACTAGTGAATGTAATGTAACACACACCAATACAATGCGCACCACCCCGCGATGTTTTTCAGAAACCTATCCTACATTGCCACTGCATGTTCCCTGACCTCCCCATGCTGACCACCCCGCGGTGCTTTTCTCCATCCTACATTGCCAATCACTGCCTATCCTAATGCAGACCCTCCGATTCACACCACCCCGTGATGTTTTTCTCAGTCCTACTAGTGAATCTAATGTAACACACACCCATACAATGCGCACCACCCCGCGATGTTTTTCAGAAACCTATCCTACATTGCCACTGCATGTTCCCTGACCTCCCCATGCTGACCACCCCGCGGTGCTTTTCTCCATCCTACATTGCCACTCACTGCCTATCCTAATTCAGACCCTCCGATTCACACCACCCCATGATGTTTTTCTCACTCCTACTAGTGAATGTAATGTAACACACACCCATACAATGCGCATCACCCCGTGATGTTTTTCTCACTCCTACTAGTGAATGTAATGTAACACACACCCATACAATGCGCACCACCCCGTGATGTTTTTCTCACTCCTACTAGTGAATGTAATGTAAAACACACCCATACAATGCGCACCACCCCGCGATGTTTTACAGAAACCTATCCTACATTGCCACTGCATGTTCCCTGACCTCCCCATGCTGACCACCCCGCGGTGCTTTTCTCCATCCTACATTGCCAATCACTGCCTATCCTAATTCAGACCCTCCGATTCACACCACCCCGTGATGTTTTTCTCACTCCTACTAGTGAATCTAACGTAACACACACCCATTCAATGCGCACCACCCCACGATGTTTTTCAGAAACCTATCCTACTTTGCCACTGCATGTTCCCTGACCTCCCCATGCTGACCACCCCGCGGTGCTTTTCTCCATCCTACATTGCCACTCACTGCCTATCCTAATTCAGACCCTTCGATTCACACCACCCCGTGATGTTTTTCTCACTCGTAGTAGTGAATGTAATGTAACACACACCCATACAATGCGCACCACCCCGTGATGTTTTTCTCACTCGTAGTAGCGAATGTAATGTAACACACACCCATACAATGCGCACCACCCCGTGATGTTTTTCTCACTCCTACTAGTGAATGTAATGTAACACACACCCATACAATGCGCACCACCCCGTGATGTTTTTCTCACTCCTACTAGTGAATGTAATGTAACACACACCCATACAATGCGCACCACCCCGTGATGTTTTTCTCACTCCTACTAGTGAATGTAATGTAACACACACCCATACAATGCGCACCACTCCGTGATGTTTTTCTCACTCCTACTAGTGAATGTAATGTAACACACACCCATACAATGCGCACCACCCCGTGATGTTTTTCTCACTCCTACTAGTGAATGTAATGTAACACACACCAATACAATGCGCACCACACCGTGATGTTTTTCTCACTCCTACTAGTGAATGTAATGTAACACAAACCCATACAATGCGCACCACTCCGTGATGTGTTTCTCACTCCTACTAGTGAATGTAATGTAACAAACACCCATACAATGCGCACCACCCCGTGATGTTTTTCTCTCTCCTACTAGTGAATGTAATGTAACACACACCCATACAATGTGCACCACCCCGCGATGTTTTTCAGAAACCTATCCTACATTGCCACTGCATGTTCCCTGACCTCCCCATGCTGACCACCCCGCGGTGCTTTTCTCCATCCTACATTGCCAATCACTGCCTATCCTAATTCAGACCCTCCGATTCACACCACCCCGTGATGTTTTTCTCACTCCTACTAGTGAATCTTATGTAACACACACCCATTCAATGCGCACCACCCCACGATGTTTTTCAGAAACCTATCCTACATTGCCACTGCATGTTCCCTGACCTCCCCATGCTGACCACCCCGCGGTGCTTTTCTCCATCCTACATTGCCAATCACTGCCTATCCTAATGCAGACCCTCCGATTCACACCACCCCGTGATGTTTTTCTCAGTCCTACTAGTGAATCTAATGTAACACACACCCATACAATGCGCACCACCCCGCGATGTTTTTCAGAAACCTATCCTACATTGCCACTGCATGTTCCCTGACCTCCCCATGCTGACCACCCCGCGGTGCTTTTCTCCATCCTACATTGCCACTCACTGCCTATCCTAATTCAGACCCTCCGATTCACACCACCCCATGATGTTTTTCTCACTCCTACTAGTGAATGTAATGTAACACACACCCATACAATGCGCATCACCCCGTGATGTTTTTCTCACTCCTACTAGTGAATGTAATGTAACACACACCCATACAATGCGCACCACCCCGTGATGTTTTTCTCACTCCTACTAGTGAATGTAATGTAAAACACACCCATACAATGCGCACCACCCCGCGATGTTTTACAGAAACCTATCCTACATTGCCACTGCATGTTCCCTGACCTCCCCATGCTGACAACCCCGCGGTGCTTTTCTCCATCCTACATTGCCAATCACTGCCTATCCTAATTCAGACCCTCCGATTCACACCACCCCGTGATGTTTTTCTCACTCCTACTAGTGAATCTAACGTAACACACACCCATTCAATGCGCACCACCCCACGATGTTTTTCAGAAACCTATCCTACTTTGCCACTGCATGTTCCCTGACCTCCCCATGCTGACCACCCCGCGGTGCTTTTCTCCATCCTACATTGCCACTCACTGCCTATCCTAATTCAGACCCTTCGATTCACACCACCCCGTGATGTTTTTCTCACTCGTAGTAGTGAATGTAATGTAACACACACCCATACAATGCGCACCACCCCGTGATGTTTTTCTCACTCGTAGTAGCGAATGTAATGTAACACACACCCATACAATGCGCACCACCCCGTGATGTTTTTCTCACTCCTACTAGTGAATGTAATGTAACACACACCCATACAATGCGCACCACCCCGTGATGTTTTTCTCACTCCTACTAGTGAATGTAATGTAACACACACCCATACAATGCGCACCACCCCGTGATGTTTTTCTCACTGCTACTAGTGAATGTAATGTAACACACACCCATACAATGCGCACCACTCCGTGATGTTTTTCTCACTCCTACTAGTGAATGTAATGTAACACACACCCATACAATGCGCACCACCCCGTGATGTTTTTCTCACTCCTACTAGTGAATGTAATGTAACACACACCAATACAATGCGCACCACACCGTGATGTTTTTCTCACTCCTACTAGTGAATGTAATGTAACACAAACCCATACAATGCGCACCACTCCGTGATGTGTTTCTCACTCCTACTAGTGAATGTAATGTAACAAACACCCATACAATGCGCACCACCCCGTGATGTTTTTCTCTCTCCTACTAGTGAATGTAATGTAACACACACCCATACAATGTGCACCACCCCGCGATGTTTTTCAGAAACCTATCCTACATTGCCACTGCATGTTCCCTGACCTCCCCATGCTGACCACCCCGCGGTGCTTTTCTCCATCCTACATTGCCAATCACTGCCTATCCTAATTCAGACCCTCCGATTCACACCACCCCGTGATGTTTTTCTCACTCCTACTAGTGAATCTTATGTAACACACACCCATTCAATGCGCACCACCCCACGATGTTTTTCAGAAACCTATCCTACATTGCCACTGCATGTTCCCTGACCTCCCCATGCTGACCACCCCGCGGTGCTTTTCTCCATCCTACATTGCCAATCACTGCCTATCCTAATTCAGACCCTCCGATTCACACCACCCCGTGATGTTTTTCTCACTCCTACTAGTGAATCTAATGTAACACACACCCATTCAATGCGCACCACCCCACGATGTTTTTCAGAAACCTATCCTACATTGCCACTGCATGTTCCCTGACCTCCCCATGCTGACCACCCCGCGGTGCTTTTCTCCATCCTACATTGCCACTCACTGCCTATCCTAATTCAGACCCTTCGATTCACACCACCCCGTGATGTTTTTCTCACTCGTAGTAGTGAATGTAATGTAACACACACCCATACAATGTGCACCACCCCGTGATGTTTTTCTCACTCCTACTAGTGAATGTAATGTAACACACACCCATACAATGCGCACCACCCCGTGATGTTTTTCTCACTCCTACTAGTGAATCTAATGTAAAACACACCCATACAATGCGCACCACCCCGCGATGTTTTACAGAAACCTATCCTACATTGCCACTGCATGTTCCCTGACCTCCCCATGCTGACCACCCCGCGGTGCTTTTCTCCATCCTACATTGCCAATCACTGCCTATCCTAATTCAGACCCTCCGATTCACACCACCCCGTGATGTTTTTCTCACTCCTACTAGTGAATCTAATGTAACACACACCCATTCAATGCGCACCACCCCACGATGTTTTTCAGAAACCTATCCTACATTGCCACTGCATGTTCCCTGACCTCCCCATGCTGACCACTCCGCGGTGCTTTTCTCCATCCTACATTGCCACTCACTGCCTATCCTAATTCAGACCCTTCGATTCACACCACCCCGTGATGTTTTTCTCACTCGTAGTAGTGAATGTAATGTAACACACACCCATACAATGCGCACCACCCCGTGATGTTTTTCTCACTCGTAGTAGCGAATGTAATGTAACACACACCCATACAATGCGCACCACCCCATGATGTTTTTCTCACTCCTACTAGTGAATGTAATGTAACACACACCCATACAATGCGCACCACCCCGTGATGTTTTTCTCACTCCTACTAGTGAATGTAATGTAACACACACCCATACAATGCGCACCACCCCGTGATGTTTTTCTCACTCCTACTAGTGAATGTAATGTAACACACACCCATACAATGCGCACCACTCCGTGATGTTTTTCTCACTCCTACTAGTGAATGTAATGTAACACACACCCATACAATGCGCACCACCCCGTGATGTTTTTCTCACTCCTACTAGTGAATGTAATGTAACACACACCCATACAATGCGCACCACACCGTGATGTTTTTCTCACTCCTACTAGTGAATGTAATGTAACACAAACCCATACAATGCGCACCACTCCGTGATGTGTTTCTCACTCCTACTAGTGAATGTAATGTAACAAACACCCATACAATGCGCACCACCCCGTGATGTTTTTCTCACTCCTACTAGTGAATGTAATGTAACACACACCCATACAATGTGCACCACCCCGCGATGTTTTTCAGAAACCTATCCTACATTGCCACTGCATGTTCCCTGACCTCCCCATGCTGACCACCCCGCGGTGCTTTTCTCCATCCTACATTGCCAATCACTGCCTATCCTAATTCAGACCCTCCGATTCACACCACCCCGTGATGTTTTTCTCACTCCTACTAGTGAATCTTATGTAACACACACCCATTCAATGCGCACCACCCCACGATGTTTTTCAGAAACCTATCCTACATTGCCACTGCATTTTCCCTGACGTCCCCATGCTGACCAACCCGCGGTGCTTTTCTCCATCCTACATTGCCAATCACTGCCTATCCTAATTCAGACCCTCCGATTCACACCACCCCGTGATGTTTTTCTCACTCCTACTAGTGAATCTAATGTAACACACACCCATTCAATGCGCACCACCCCACGATGTTTTTCAGAAACCTATCCTACATTGCCACTGCATGTTCCCTGACCTCCCCATGCTGACCACCCCGCGGTGCTTTTCTCCATCCTACATTGCCACTCACTGCCTATCCTAATTCAGACCCTTCGATTCACACCACCCCGTGATGTTTTTCTCACTCGTAGTAGTGAATGTAATGTAACACACACCCATACAATGTGCACCACCCCGTGATGTTTTTCTCACTCCTACTAGTGAATGTAATGTAACACACACCCATACAATGCGCACCACCCCGTGATGTTTTTCTCACACCTACTAGTGAATGTAATGTAACACACACCCATACAATGCGCACCACCCCGTGATGTTTTTCTCACTCCTACTAGTGAATGTAACGTAACACACACCCATACAATGCGCACCACCCCGCGATGTTTTTCAGAAACCTATCCTACATTGCCACTGCATGTTCCCTGACCTCCCCATGCTGACCACCCCGCGGTGCTTTTCTCCATCCTATATTGCCAATCACTGCCTATCCTAATTCAGACCCTCCGATTCACACCACCACGTGATGTTTTTCTCACTCCTACTAGTGAATGTAATGTAACACACACCATACAATGCGCACCACCCCGAGATGTTTTTCTCACTCCTACTAGTGAATGTAATGTAACACACACCCATACAATGCGCACCACCCCGTGATGTTTTTCTCACTCCTACTAGTGAATGTAATGTAACACACACCCAGACAAGGCGCACCACCCCGCGATGTTTTGTAGAAACCTATCCTACATTGCCACTGCATTTTCCCTGACCTCCCCATGCTGACCATCCCGCAGTGCTTTTCTCCATCCTACATTGCCAATCACTGCCTATCCTAATTCAGACCCTCCGATTCACACCACCCCGTGATGTTTTTCTCACTCCTACTAGTGAATGTAATGTAACACACACCCATTCAATGCACACCACCCCGCGATGTTTTTCAGAAACCTATCCTACATTGCCACTGCATGTTCCCTGACCTCCCCATGCTGACCACCCCGCGGTGCTTTTCTCCATCCTACATTGCCACTCACTGCCTATCCTAATTCAGACACTTCGATTCACACCACCCCTGATGTTTTTCTCACTCCTACTAGTGAATGTAATGTAACATACACCCATACAATGCGCACCACCCCGCGATGTTTTTCAGAAACATATCCTACATTGCAACTGCATGTTCCCTGACCTCCCCATACTGACCACCCCGCTGTGCTTTTCTCCATCCTACATTGCCAATCACTGTGTATCCTAATTCAGACCCTCCGATTCACACCACCCCGTGATGTTTTTCTCACTCTTACTAGTGAATGTAATGTAACACACAACCATACAATGCACACCACCCCGCGATGTTTTTCAGAAACATATCCTACATTGCAACTGCATGTTCCCTGACCTCCCCATACTGACCACCCCGCTGTGCTTTTCTCCATCCTACATTGCCAATCACTGCGTATCCTAATTCAGACCCTCCGATTCACACCCCCCGTGATGTTTTTCTCACTCCTACTAGTCAATGTAATGTAACACAAACCTGTACAATGCGCACCACCCCGTGATGTTTTTCTCACTCCTACTAGTGAATGTAATGTAACACACACCCATACAATGCACACCACCCCGTGATGTTTTTCTCACTCGTACTAGTGAATGTAATGTAACACACACCAATACAATGCGCACCACCCCGCGATGTTTTTCAGAAACCTATCCTACATTGCCACTGCATGTTCCCTGACCTCCCCATGCTGACCACCCCGCGGTGCTTTTCTCCATCCTACATTGCCAATCACTGCCTATCCTAATGCAGACCCTCCGATTCACACCACCCCGTGATGTTTTTCTCAGTCCTACTAGTGAATCTAATGTAACACACACCCATACAATGCGCACCACCCCGCGATGTTTTTCAGAAACCTATCCTACATTGCCACTGCATGTTCCCTGACCTCCCCATGCTGACCACCCCGCGGTGCTTTTCTCCATCCTACATTGCCACTCACTGCCTATCCTAATTCAGACCCTCCGATTCACACCACCCCATGATGTTTTTCTCACTCCTACTAGTGAATGTAATGTAACACACACCCATACAATGCGCATCACCCCGTGATGTTTTTCTCACTCCTACTAGTGAATGTAATGTAACACACACCCATACAATGCGCACCACCCCGTGATGTTTTTCTCACTCCTACTAGTGAATGTAATGTAAAACACACCCATACAATGCGCACCACCCCGCGATGTTTTACAGAAACCTATCCTACATTGCCACTGCATGTTCCCTGACCTCCCCATGCTGACCACCCCGCGGTGCTTTTCTCCATCCTACATTGCAAATCACTGCCTATCCTAATTCAGACCCTCCGATTCACACCACCCCGTGATGTTTTTCTCACTCCTACTAGTGAATCTAACGTAACACACACCCATTCAATGCGCACCACCCCACGATGTTTTTCAGAAACCTATCCTACATTGCCACTGCATGTTCCCTGACCTCCCCATGCTGACCACCCCGCGGTGCTTTTCTCCATCCTACATTGCCACTCACTGCCTATCCTAATTCAGACCCTTCGATTCACACCACCCCGTGATGTTTTTCTCACTCGTAGTAGTGAATGTAATGTAATACACACCCATACAATGCGCACCACCCCGTGATGTTTTTCTCACTCGTAGTAGCGAATGTAATGTAACACACACCCATACAATGCGCACCACCCCGTGATGTTTTTCTCACTCCTACTAGTGAATGTAATGTAACACACACCCATACAATGCGCACCACCCCGTGATGTTTTTCTCACTCCTACTAGTGAATGTAATGTAACACACACCCATACAATGCGCACCACCCCGTGATGTTTTTCTCACTCCTACTAGTGAATGTAATGTAACACACACCCATACAATGCGCACCACTCCGTGATGTTTTTCTCACTCCTACTAGTGAATGTAATGTAACACACACCCATACAATGCGCACCACCCCGTGATGTTTTTCTCACTCCTACTAGTGAATGTAATGTAACACACACCCATACAATGCGCACCACACCGTGATGTTTTTCTCACTCCTACTAGTGAATGTAATGTAACACAAACCCATACAATGCGCACCACTCCGTGATGTGTTTCTCACTCCTACTAGTGAATGTAATGTAACAAACACCCATACAATGCGCACCACCCCGTGATGTTTTTCTCTCTCCTACTAGTGAATGTAATGTAACACACCCATACAATGTGCACCACCCCGCGATGTTTTTCAGAAACCTATCCTACATTGCCACTGCATGTTCCCTGACCTCCCCATGCTGACCACCCCGCGGTGCTTTTCTCCATCCTACATTGCCAATCACTGCCTATCCTAATTCAGACCCTCCGATTCACACCACCCCGTTATGTTTTTCTCACTCCTACTAGTGAATCTTATGTAACACACACCCATTCAATGCGCACCACCCCACGATGTTTTTCAGAAACCTATCCTACATTGCCACTGCATGTTCCCTGACGTCCCCATGCTGACCACCCCGCGGTGCTTTTCTCCATCCTACATTGCCAATCACTGCCTATCCTAATTCAGACCCTCCGATTCACACCACCCCGTGATGTTTTTCTCACTCCTACTAGTGAATCTAATGTAACACACACCCATTCAATGCGCACCACCCCACGATGTTTTTCAGAAACCTATCCTACATTGCCACTGCATGTTCCCTGACCTCCCCATGCTGACCACCCCGCGGTGCTTTTCTCCATCCTACATTGCCACTCACTGCCTATCCTAATTCAGACCCTTCGATTCACACCACCCCGTGATGTTTTTCTCACTCGTAGTAGTGAATGTAATGTAACACACACCCATACAATGTGCACCACCCCGTGATGTTTTTCTCACTCCTACTAGTGAATGTAATGTAACACACACCCATACAATGCGCACCACCCCGTGATGTTTTTCTCACACCTACTAGTGAATGTAATGTAACACACACCCATACAATGCGCACCACCCCGTGATGTTTTTCTCACTCCTACTAGTGAATGTAACGTAACACACACCCATACAATGCGCACCACCCCGCGATGTTTTTCAGAAACCTATCCTACATTGCCACTGCATGTTCCCTGACCTCCCCATGCTGACCACCCCGCGGTGCTTTTCTCCATCCTATATTGCCAATCACTGCCTATCCTAATTCAGACCATCCGATTCACACCACCACGTGATGTTTTTCTCACTCCTACTAGTGAACGTAATGTAACACACACCATACAATGCGCACCACCCCGAGATGTTTTTCAGAAACCTATCCTACATTGCCACTGCATGTTCCCTGACCTCCCCATGCTGACCACCCCGCGGTGCTTTTCTCCATCCTACATTGCCACTCACTGCCTATCCTAATTCAGACCCTCCGATTCACACCACCCCATGATGTTTTTCTCACTCCTACTAGTGAATGTAATGTAACACACACCCATACAATGCGCATCACCCCGTGATGTTTTTCTCACTCCTACTAGTGAATGTAATGTAACACACACCCATACAATGCGCACCACCCCGTGATGTTTTTCTCACTCCTACTAGTGAATCTAATGTAAAACACACCCATACAATGCGCACCACCCCGCGATGTTTTACAGAAACCTATCCTACATTGCCACTGCATGTTCCCTGACCTCCCCATGCTGACCACCCCGCGGTGCTTTTCTCCATCCTACATTGCCAATCACTGCCTATCCTAATTCAGACCCTCCGATTCACACCACCCCGTGATGTTTTTCTCACTCCTACTAGTGAATCTAATGTAACACACACCCATTCAATGCGCACCACCCCACGATGTTTTTCAGAAACCTATCCTACATTGCCACTGCATGTTCCCTGACCTCCCCATGCTGACCACTCCGCGGTGATTTTCTCCATCCTACATTGCCACTCACTGCCTATCCTAATTCAGACCCTTCGATTCACACCACCCCATGATGTTTTTCTCACTCGTAGTAGTGAATGTAATGTAACACACACCCATACAATGCGCACCACCCCGTGATGTTTTTCTCACTCGTAGTAGCGAATGTAATGTAACACACACCCATACAATGCGCACCACCCCGTGATGTTTTTCTCACTCCTACTAGTGAATGTAATGTAACACACACCCATACAATGCGCACCACCCCGTGATGTTTTTCTCACTCCTACTAGTGAATGTAATGTAACACACACCCATACAATGCGCACCACCCCGTGATGTTTTTCTCACTCCTACTAGTGAATGTAATGTAACACACACCCATACAATGCGCACCACTCCGTGATGTTTTTCTCACTCCTACTAGTGAATGTAATGTAACACACACCCATACAATGCGCACCACCCCGTGATGTTTTTCTCACTCCTACTAGTGAATGTAATGTAACACACACCCATACAATGCGCACCACACCGTGATGTTTTTCTCACTCCTACTAGTGAATGTAATGTAACACAAACCCATACAATGCGCACCACTCCGTGATGTGTTTCTCACTCCTACTAGTGAATGTAATGTAACAAACACCCATACAATGCGCACCACCCCGTGATGTTTTTCTCACTCCTACTAGTGAATGTAATGTAACACACACCCATACAATGTGCACCACCCCGCGATGTTTTTCAGAAACCTATCCTACATTGCCACTGCATGTTCCCTGACCTCCCCATGCTGACCACCCCGCGGTGCTTTTCTCCATCCTACATTGCCAATCACTGCCTATCCTAATTCAGACCCTCCGATTCACACCACCCCGTGATGTTTTTCTCACTCCTACTAGTGAATCTTATGTAACACACACCCATTCAATGCGCACCACCCCACGATGTTTTTCAGAAACCTATCCTACATTGCCACTGCATGTTCCCTGACGTCCCCATGCTGACCAACCCGCGGTGCTTTTCTCCATCCTACATTGCCAATCACTGCCTATCCTAATTCAGACCCTCCGATTCACACCACCCCGTGATGTTTTTCTCACTCCTACTAGTGAATCTAATGTAACACACACCCATTCAATGCGCACCACCCCACGATGTTTTTCAGAAACCTATCCTACATTGCCACTGCATGTTCCCTGACCTCCCCATGCTGACCACCCCGCGGTGCTTTTCTCCATCCTATATTGCCAATCACTGCCTATCCTAATTCAGACCCTCCGATTCACACCACCACGTGATGTTTTTCTCACTCCTACTAGTGAATGTAATGTAACACACACCATACAATGCGCACCACCCCGAGATGTTTTTCTCACTCCTACTAGTGAATGTAATGTAACACACACCCATACAATGCGCACCACCCCGTGATGTTTTTCTCACTCCTACTAGTGAATGTAATGTAACACACACCCAGACAAGGCGCACCACCCCGCGATGTTTTGTAGAAACCTATCCTACATTGCCACTGCATTTTCCCTGACCTCCCCATGCTGACCATCCCGCAGTGCTTTTCTCCATCCTACATTGCCAATCACTGCCTATCCTAATTCAGACCCTCCGATTCACACCACCCCGTGATGTTTTTCTCACTCCTACTAGTGAATGTAATGTAACACACACCCATTCAATGCACACCACCCCGCGATGTTTTTCAGAAACCTATCCTACATTGCCACTGCATGTTCCCTGACCTCCCCATGCTGACCACCCCGCGGTGCTTTTCTCCATCCTACATTGCCACTCACTGCCTATCCTAATTCAGACCCTTCGATTCACACCACCCCTGATGTTTTTCTCACTCCTACTAGTGAATGTAATGTAACATACACCCATACAATGCGCACCACCCCGCGATGTTTTTCAGAAACATATCCTACATTGCAACTGCATGTTCCCTGACCTCCCCATACTGACCACCCCGCTGTGCTTTTCTCCATCCTACATTGCCAATCACTGCGTATCCTAATTCAGACCCTCCGATTCACACCACCCCGTGATGTTTTTCTCACTCTTACTAGTGAATGTAATGTAACACACAACCATACAATGCACACCACCCCTCGATGTTTTTCAGAAACCTATCCTACATTGCCACTGCATGTTCCCTGACGTCCCCAAGCTGACCACCCCGCGGTGCTTTTCTCCATCCTACATTGCCACTCACTGCCTATCCTGCTTCCGACCCTCCGATTCACACCCCCCCGTGATGTTTTTCTCACTCCTACTAGTCAATGTAATGTAACACAAACCCGTACAATGCGCACCACCCCGTGATGTTTTTCTCACTCCTACTAGTGAATGTAATGTAACACACACCCATACAATGCGCACCACCCCGTGATGTTTTTCTCACTCGTACTAGTGAATGTAATGTAACACACACCAATACAATGCGCACCACCCCGCGATGTTTTTCAGAAACCTATCCTACATTGCCACTGCATGTTCCCTGACCTCCCCATGCTGACCACCCCGCGGTGCTTTTCTCCATCCTACATTGCCAATCACTGCCTATCCTAATGCAGACCCTCCGATTCACACCACCCCGTGATGTTTTTCTCAGTCCTACTAGTGAATCTAATGTAACACACACCCATACAATGCGCACCACCCCGCGATGTTTTTCAGAAACCTATCCTACATTGCCACTGCATCTTCCCTGACCTCCCCATGCTGACCACCCCGCGGTGCTTTTCTCCATCCTACATTGCGACTCACTGCCTATCCTAATTCAGACCCTCCGATTCACACCACCACATGATGTTTTTCTCACTCCTACTAGTGAATGTAATGTAACACACACCCATACAATGCGCATCACCCCGTGATGTTTTTCTCACTCCTACTAGTGAATGTAATGTAACACACACCCATACAATGCGCACCACCCCGTGATGTTTTTCTCACTCCTACTAGTGAATGTAATGTAAAACACACCCATACAATGCGCACCACCCCGCGATGTTTTTCAGAAACCTATCCTACATTGCCACTGCATGTTCCCTGACCTCCCCATGCTGACCACTCCGCGGTGCTTTTCTCCATCCTACATTGCCAATCACTGCCTATCCTAATTCAGACCCTCCGATTCACACCACCCCGTGATGATTTTCACACTCCTACTAGTGAACCTAATGTAACACACACGCATACAATGCGCACCACCCCGTGATGTTTTTCTCACTCCTGCTAGTGAATCTAATGTAACACACACACATACAATGCGCACCACCCCGTGATGTTTTTCTCACTCCTACTAGTGAATGTAATGTAACACACACCCATACAATGCGCACCACCCCGTGATGATTTTCTCACTGGTACTAGTGAATGTAATGTAACACACACCCATTCAATGCACACCACCCCGTGATGTTTTTCTCACTCCTACTAGTGAATGTAATGTAACACACACCCATACAATGAGCACCACCCCGTGATGTTTTTCTCACTCCTACTAGTCAATGTAATGTAACACACACCCATACAATGCGCCCACCCCGTGATGTTTTTCTCACTCCTACTAGTGAATGTAATGTAACACACACCCATACAATGCGCACCACCCCGTGATGTTTTTCTCACTCCTACTAGTGAATGTAATGTAACACACACCCATACAATGCGCACCACCCCGTGATGTTTTTCTCACTCCTACTAGTGAATGTAATGTAACACACACCCATACAATGCGCACCACCCCGTGATGTTTTTCTGACTCCTACTAGTGTATATAATGTAACACACACCCATACAATGCGCACCACCCCGTGATGTTTTTCTCACTCCTACTAGTGAATGTAATGTAACACACACCCATACAATGCGCACCACCCCGTGATGATTTTCTCACTGGTACTAGTGAATGTAATGTAACACACACCCATACAATGCGCACCACCCCGTGATGTTTTTCTCACTCCTACTAGTGAATGTAATGTAACACACACCCATACAATGCGCACCACCCCGTGATGTTTTTCTCACTCCTACTAGTGAATGTAATGTAACACACACCCATACAATGCGCACCACCCCGTGATGTTTTTCTCACTCCTACTAGTGAATCTAATGTAACACACACCCATACAATGCGCACCACCCCGTGATGTTTTTCTCACTCCCGCTAGTGAATCTAATGTAACACACACACATAAAATGCGCACCACCCCGTGATGTTTTTGTCACTCCTACTAGTGAATGTAATGTAACACACACCCATACAATGCGCACCACCGCGTGATGATTTTCTCACTGGTACGAGTGAATGTAATGTAACACACACCCATACAATGCGCACCACCCCGTGATGTTTTTCTCACTCCTACTAGTGAATGTAATGTAACACACACCCATACAATGCGCACCACACCGTGATGTTTTTCTCACTCCTACTAGTCAATGTAATGTAACACACACCCGTACAATGCGCACCACCCCGTGATGTTTTTCTCACTCCTACTAGTGAATGTAATGTAACACACACCCGTACAATGCGCACCACCCCGTGATGTTTTTCTCACTCCTACTAGTGAATGTAATGTAAAACACACCCGTAAAATGCGCACCACCCCGTGATATTTTTCTCACTCCTACTAGTGAATGTAATGTAACACACACCCGTACAATGCGCACCACCCCGTGATGTTTTTCTCACTCCTACTAGTGAATGTAATGTAACACACACCCATACAATGCGCACCACCCCGTGATGTTTTTCTCACTCCTACTAGTGAATCTAATGTCACACACACCCATACAATGCGCACCACCCCGTGATGTTTTTCTCACTCCTACTAGTGAATGTAATGTAAAACACACCCATACAATGCGCACCACCCCGTGATGTTTTTGTCACTCCTACTAGTGAATGTAATGTAACATACACCCATACAATGCGCACCACCCCGTGATGTTTTTCTCACTCCTACTAGTGAATCTAATGTAACACACACACATACAATGCGCACCACCCCGTGATGATTTTCTCACTGGTACTAGTGAATGTAATGTAACACACACCCATACAATGCGCACCACGCCGTGATGTTTTTCTCACTCCTACTAGTGAATGTAATGTAACACACACCCGTAAAATGCGCACCACCCCGTGATGTTTTTCTCACTCCTACTAGTGAATGTAATGTAACACACACCCGTACAATGCGCACCACCCCGTGATGTTTTTCTCACTCCTACTAGTGAATGTAATGTAACACACACCCATACAATGCGCACCACCCCGTGATGTTTTTCTCACTCCTAGTAGTGAATCTAATGTAACACACACCCATACAATGCGCACAACCCCGTGATGTTTTTCTCACTCCTACTAGTGAATGTAATGTAACACACACCCATACAATGCGCACCACCCCGTGATGTTTTTCTCACTCCTACTAGTGAATGTAATGTAACACACACCCATACAATGCGCACCACCCCGTGATGTTTTTCTCACTCCTACTAGTGAATGTAATGTAACACACACCCATACAATGCGCACCACCCCGTGATGTTTTTCTCACTCCTAGTAGTGAATCTAATGTAACACACACCCATACAATGCGCACAACCCCGGGATGTTTTACTCACTCCTACTAGTGAATGTAATGTAACACACACCCATACAATGCGCACCACCCCGTGATGTTTTTCTCACTCCTACTAGTGAATGTAATGTAACATACACCCATACAATGCGCACCACCCCGTGATGTTTTTCTCACTCCTACTAGTGAATCTAATGTAACACACACACATACAATGCGCACCACCCCGTGATGATTTTCTCACTGGTACTAGTGAATGTAATGTAACACACACCCATACAATGCGCACCACGCCGTGATGTTTTTCTCACTCCTACTAGTGAATGTAATGTAACACACACCCATACAATACGTACCACCCCGTGATGTTTTTCAGAAAGCTATCCTACATTGCCACTGCATGTTCCCTGACCTCCCCATGCTGACCACCCCGCGGTGCTTTTCTCCAACCTACATTGCCACTCACTGCCTATCCTAATTCAGACTCTCCGATTCACACCACCCCGTGATGTTTTTCTCACTCCTAGTAGTGAATGTAATGTAACACACACCCATACAATGCGCACCACCCCGTGATGCTTTTCTCACTCCTACTAGTGAATGTAATGTAACACACACCCATACAATGCGCACCACCCCGTGATGTTTTTCTCACTCCTACTAGTGAATGTAATGTAACACACACCCATACAATGCGCACCACCCCGTGATGTTTTTCTCACTCCTACTAGTGAATGTAATGTAACACACACCCATACAATGCGCACCACCCCGTAATGTTTTTCTCACTCCTACTAGTGAATGTAATGTAACACACACCCATACAATGTGCACCACCCCGCGATGTTTTTCAGAAACCTATCCTACATTGCCACAGCATGTTCCCTGACCTCCCCATGCTGACCACCCCGCGGTGCTTTTCTCCATCCTACATTGCCAATCACTGCCTATCCTAATTCAGACCCTCCGATTCACACCACCCCGTGATGTTTTTCTCACTCCTACTAGTGAATCTAATGTAACACACATCCATTCAATGCGCAACACCCCACGATGTTTTTCAGAAACCTATCCTACATTGCCACTGCATGTTCCCTGACCTCCCCATGCTGACCACCCCGCGGTGCTTTTCTCCATCCTACATTGCCACTCACTGCCTATCCTAATTCAGACCCTTCGATTCACACCACCCCGTGATGTTTTTCTCACTCGTAGTAGTGAATGTAATGTAACACACACCCGTACAATGCGCACCACCCCGTGATGTTTTTCTCACTCCTACTAGTGAATGTAATGTAACACACACCCATACAATGCGCACCACCCCGTGATGTTTTTCTCACTCCTACTAGTGAATCTAATGTAACACACACCCATACAATGCGCACCACCCCGTGATGTTTTTCTCACTCCTACTAGTGAATGTAATGTAACACACACCCATACAATGCGCACCACCCCGTGATGTTTTTCTCACTCCTACTAGTGAATGTAATGTAACATACACCCATACAATGCGCACCACCCCGTGATGTTTTTCTCACTCCTACTAGTGAATCTAATGTAACACACACACATACAATGCGCACCACCCCGTGATGATTTTCTCACTGGTACTAGTGAATGTAATGTAACACACACCCTTACAATGCGCACCACGCCGTGATGTTTTTCTCACTCCTACTAGTGAATGTAATGTAACACACACCCATACAATACGTACCACCCCGCGATGTTTTTCAGAAAGCTATCCTACATTGCCACTGCATGTTCCCTGACCTCCCCAAGCTGACCACCACGCGGTGCTTTTCTCCATCCTACATTGCCACTCACTGCCTATCCTACTTCAGACCCTCCGATTCACACCCCCCCGTGATGTTTTTCTCACTCCTTCTAGTCAATGTAATGTAACACACACCCATACAATGCCCACCACCCCGTGATGTTTTTCTCACTCCTTCTAGTCAATGTAATGTAACACACACCCATACAATGCCCACCACCCCGCAATGTTTTTCAGAAACCTATCCTACATTGCCACTGCAGGTTCTCTGACCTCCCCATGCTGACCACCCCGCGGTGCTTTTCTCCATCCTACATTGCCAATCACTGCCTATCCTAATTCAGACCCTCCGATTCATACCACCCCGTGATGTTTTTCTCACTCCTACTAGTGAATGTAATGTAACACACACCCATACAATGCGCACCACCCCTCGATGTTTTTCAGAAACCTATCCTACATTGCCACTGCATGTTCCCTGACCTCCCAAAGCTGACCATGCCCGGTGCTTTTCTCCAACCTACATTGCCACTCCCTGCCTATCCTACTTCAGACCCTCCGATTCACACCCCCCGTGATGTTTTTCTCACTCCTACTAGTGAAGTTAATGTAACACACACCCATACAATGCGCACCCCCCGTGATGTTTTTCTCACTCCTACTAGTGAATGTAATGTAACACACACGCATACAATGCGCACCACCCCGTGATGTTTTTCTCACTCCTACTAGTGAATGTAATGTAACACACACCCATACAATGCGCTCCACCACGTGATGTTTTTCTCACTCCTACTAGTGAATGTAATGTAACACACACCCATACAATGCGCACCACCCCGTGATGTTTTTCTCACTCCTACTAGTGAATGTAATGTAACACACACCCATACAATGCGCACCACCCCGTGATGTTTTTCTCACTCCTACTAGTGAATGTAATGTAACACACACCCATACAATGCGCATCACCCCGTGATGTTTTGCTCACTCCTACTAGTGAATGTAATGTAACACACACCCATACAATGCGCACCACCCCGCGATGTTTTTCAGAAACCTATCCTACATTGCCACTGCATGTTCCCTGACCTCCCCTTGCTGACCACCCCGCGGTGCTTTTCTCCATCCTACATTGCCAATCACTGCCTATCCTAATTCAGACCCTCCGATTCACACCACCCCGTGATGTTTTTCTCACTCCTACTAGTGAATCTAATGTAACACACACCCATTCAATGCGCACCACCCCGCGATGTTTTTCAGAAACCTATCCTACATTGCCACTGCAGGTTCCCTGACCTCCCATGCTGACCACCCCGCGGTGCTTTTCTCCATCCTACATTGCCAATCACTGCCTATCCTAATTCAGACCCTCCGATTCACACCACCCCGTGATGTTTTTCTCACTCCTACTAGTGAATGTAATGTAACACACACCCATTCAATGCGCACCACCCCGCGATGTTTTTCAGAAACCTATCCTACATTGCCACTGCATGTTCCCTGACCTCCCCATGCTGACCACCCCGCGGTGCTTTTCTCCATCCTACATTGCCACTCACTGCCTATCCTAAATCAGACCCTTCGATTCACACCACCCCTGATGTTTTTCTCACTCCTACTAGTGAATGTAATGTAACACACACCCATACAATGCGCACCACCCCGCGATGTTTTTCAGAAACCTATCCTACATTGCCACTGCATGTTCCCTGACCTCCCCATACTGACCACCCCGCTGTGCTTTTCTCCATCCTACATTGCCAATCACTGCGTATCCTAATTCAGACCCTCCGATTCACACCACCCCGTGATGTTTTTCTCACTCTTACTAGTGAATGTAATGTAACACACACCCATACAATGCACACCACCCCTCGATGTTTTTCAGAAACCCATCCTACATTGCCACTGCATGTTCCCTGACCTCCCCATGCTGACCACCCCGCGGTGCTTTTCTCCATCCTACATTGCCAATCACTGCCTATCCTAATTCAGACCCTCCGATTCACACCAACCCGTGATGATTTTCTCACTCCTACTAGTGAATCTAATGTAACACACACGCATACAATGCGCACCACCCCGTGATGTTTTTCTCACTCCTGCTAGTGAATCTAATGTAACACACACACATACAATGCCCACCACCCCGTGATGTTTTTCTCACTCCTACTAGTGAATGTAATGTAACACACACCCATACAATGCGCACCACCCCGTGATGATTTTCTCACTGGTACTAGTGAATGTAATGTAACACACACCCATACAATGCGCACCACCCCGTGATGTTTTTCTCACTCCTAATAGTAAATGTAATGCAACACACACCCATACAATGCGCACCACCCCGTGATGTTTTTCTCACTCCTACTAGTGAATGTAATGTAACACACACCCATACAATGCGCACCACCCCGTGATGTTTTTCTCACTCCTACTAGTGAATCTAATGTAACACACACCCATACGATGCGCACCACCCCGTGATGTTTTTCTCACTCCTGCTAGTGAATCTAATGTAACACACACACATACAATGCGCACCACCCCGTGATGTTTTTGTCACTCCTACTAGTGAATGTAATGTAACACACACCCATACAATGCGCACCACCCCGTGATGATTTTCTCACTGGTACTAGTTAATGTAATGTAACACACACCCATACAATGCGCACCACCCCATGATGTTTTTCTCACTCCTACTAGTGAATGTAATGTAACACACACCCATACAATGCGCACCACACCGTGATGTTTTTCTCACTCGTACTAGTCAATGTAATGTAACACACACCCGTACAATGCGCACCACCCCGTGATGTTTTTCTCACTCCTACTAGTGAATGTAATGTAACACACACCCGTACAATGCGCACCACCCCGTGATGTTTTTCTCACTCCTACTAGTGAATGTAATGTAACACACACCCGTACAATGCGCACCACCCCGTGATGTTTTTCTCACTCCTACTAGTGAATGTAATGTAACACACACCCATACAATGCGCACCACCCCGTGATGTTTTTCTCACTCCTACTAGTGAATGTAATGTAACACACACCCGTACAATGCGCACCACCCCGTGATGTTTTTCTCACTCCTACTAGTGAATCTAATGTAACACACACCCATACAATGCGCACCACCCCGTGATGTTTTTCTCACTCCTACTAGTGAATGTAATGTAACACACACCCATACAATGCGCACCACCCCGTGATGTTTTTCTCACTCCTACTAGTGAATGTAATGTAACATACACCCATACAATGCGCACCACCCCGTGATGTTTTTCTCACTCCTACTAGTGAATCTAATGTAACACACACACATACAATGCGCACCACCCAGTGATGATTTTCTCAATGGTACTAGTGAATGTAATGTAACACACACCCATACAATGCGCACCACGCCGTGATGTTTTTCTCACTCCTACTAGTGAATGTAATGTAACACACACCCATACAATACGTACCACCCCGCGATGTTTTTCAGAAAGCTATCCTACATTGCCACTGCATGTTCCCTGACCTCCCCATGCTGACTACCCCGCGGTGCTTTTCTCCAACCTACATTGCCACTCACTGCCTATCCTAATTCAGACTCTCCGATTCACACCACCCCGTGATGTTTTTCTCACTCCTAGTAGTGAATGTAATGTAACACACACCCATACAGTGCGCACCACCCCGTGATGTTTTTCTCACTCCTAGTAGTGAATGTAATGTAACACACACCCATACAATGCGCACCACCCCGTGATGTTTTTCTCACTCCTACTAGTGAATGTAATGTAACACACACCCATACAATGCGCACCACCCCGTGATGTTTTTCTCACTCCTACTAGTGAATGTAATGTAACACACACCCATACAATGCGCACCACCCCGTGATGTTTTTCTCACTCCTACTAGTGAATGTAATGTAACACACACCCATACAATGCGCACCACCCCGTGATGTTTTTCTCACTCCTACTAGTGAATGTAATGTAACACACACCCATACAATGCGCACCACCCCGTGATGTTTTTCTCACTCCTACTAGTGAATGTAATGTAACACACACCCATACAATGCGCACCACCCCGTGATGTTTTGCTCACTCCTACTAGTGAATGTAATGTAACACACACCCATACAATGCGCACCACCCCGCGATGTTTTTCAGAAACCTATCCTACATTGCCACTGCATGTTCCCTGACCTCCCCATGCTGACCACCCCGCGGTGCTTTTCTCCATCCTACATTGCCAATCACTGCCTATCCTAATTCAGACCCTCCTATTCACACCACCCCGTGATGTTTTTCTCACTCCTACTAGTGAATCTAATGTAACACACACCCATTCAATGCGCACCACCCCGCGATGTTTTTCAGAAACCTATCCTACATTGCCACTGCAGGTTCCCTGACCTCCCCATGCTGACCACCCCGCGGTGCTTTTCTCCATCCTACATTGCCAATCACTGCCTATCCTAATTCAGACCCTCCGATTCACACCACCCCGTGATGTTTTTCTCACTCCTACTAGTGAATGTAATGTAACACACACCCATTCAATGCGCACCACCCCGCGATGTTTTTCAGAAACCTATCCTACATTGCCACTGCATGTTCCCTGACCTCCCCATGCTGACCACCCCGCGGTGCTTTTCTACATCCTACATTGCCACTCACTGCCTATCCTAAATCAGACACTTCGATTCACACCACCCCTGATGTTTTTGTCACTCCTACTAGTGAATGTAATGTAACACACACCCATACAATGCGTACCACCCCGCGATGTTTTTCAGAAACCTATCCTACATTGCCACTGCATGTTCCCTGACCTCCCCATACTGACCACCCCGCTGTGCTTTTCTCCATCCTACATTGCCAAGCACTGCGTATCCTAATTCAAACGCTCTGATTCACACCACCCCGTGATGTTTTTCTCACTCTTACTAGTGAATGTAATGTAACACACACCCATACAATGCACACCACCCCTCGATGTTTTTCAGAAACCTATCCTACATTGCCACTGCATGTTCCCTGACGTCCCCAAGCTGACCACCCCGCGGTGCTTTTCTCCATCCTACATTGCCACTCACTGCCTATCCTGATTCCGACCCTCCGATTCACACCCCCCCGTGATGTTTTTCTCACTCCTACTAGTCAATGTAATGTAACACACTCCCGTACAATGCGCACCACCCCGTGATGCTTTTCTCACTCCTACTAGTGAATGTAATGTAACACACACCCATACAATGCGCACCACCCCGTGATGTTTTTCTCACTCGTACTAGTGAATGTAATGTAACACACACCCATACAATGCGCACCACCCCGTGATGTTTTTCTCACTCCTGCTAGTGAATCTAATGTAACACACACACATACAATGCGCACCACCCCGTGATGTTTTTCTCACTCCTACTAGTGAATGTAATGTAACACACACCCATACAATGCGCACCACCCCGTGATGATTTTCTCACTGGTACTAGTGAATGTAATGTAACACACACCCATACAATGTGCACCACCCCGTGATGTTTTTCTCACTCCTACTAGTAAATGTAATGCAACACACACCCATACAATGCGCACCACCCCGTGATGTTTTTCTCACTCCTACTAGTGAATGTAATGTAACACACACCCATACAATGCGCACCACCCCGTGATGTTTTTCTCACTCCTACTAGTGAATCTAATGTAACACACACCCATACGATGCGCACCACCCCGTGATGTTTTTCTCACTCCTGCTAGTGAATCTAATGTAACACACACACATACAATGCGCACCACCCCGTGATGTTTTTGTCACTCCTACTAGTGAATGTAATGTAACACACACCCATACAATGCGCACCACCCCGTGATGATTTTCTCACTGGTACTAGTTAATGTAATGTAACACACACCCATACAATGCGCACCACCCCATGATGTTTTTCTCACTCCTACTAGTGAATGTAATGTAACACACACCCATACAATGCGCACCACACCGTGATGTTTTTCTCACTCGTACTAGTCAATGTAATGTAACACACACCCGTACAATGCGCACCACCCCGTGATGTTTTTCTCACTCCTACTAGTGAATGTAATGTAACACACACCCGTACAATGCGCACCACCCCGTGATGTTTTTCTCACTCCTACTAGTGAATGTAATGTAACACACACCCGTACAATGCGCACCACCCCGTGATGTTTTTCTCACTCCTACTAGTGAATGTAATGTAACACACACCCGTACAATGCGCACCACCCCGTGATGTTTTTCTCACTCCTACTAGTGAATGTAATGTAACACACACCCGTACAATGCGCACCACCCCGTGATGTTTTTCTCACTCCTACTAGTGAATCTAATGTAACACACACCCATACAATGCGCACCACCCCGTGATGTTTTTCTCACTCCTACTAGTGAATGTAATGTAACACACACCCATACAATGCGCACCACCCCGTGATGATTTTCTCAATGGTACTAGTGAATGTAATGTAACACACACCCATACAATGCGCACCACGCCGTGATGTTTTTCTCACTCCTACTAGTGAATGTAATGTAACACACACCCATACAATACGTACCACCCCGCGATGTTTTTCAGAAAGCTATCCTACATTGCCACTGCATGTTCCCTGACCTCCCCATGCTGACTACCCCGCGGTGCTTTTCTCCAACCTACATCGCCACTCACTGCCTATCCTAATTCAGACTCTGCGATTCACACCACCCCGTGATGTTTTTCTCACTCCTAGTAGTGAATGTAATGTAACACACACCCATACAATGCGCACCACCCCGTGATGTTTTTCTCACTCCTAGTAGTGAATGTAATGTAACACACACCCATACAATGCGCACCACCCCGTGATGTTTTTCTCACTCCTACTAGTGAATGTAATGTAACACACACCCATACAATGCGCACCACCCCGTGATGTTTTTCTCACTCCTACTAGTGAAAGTAATGTAACACACACCCATACAATGCGCACCACCCCGTGATGTTTTTCTCACTCCTACTAGTGAATGTAATGTAACACACACCCATACAATGCGCACCACCCCGTGATGTTTTTCTCACTCCTACTAGTGAATGTAATGTAACACACACCCATACAATGCGCACCACCCCGTGATGTTTTTCTCACTCCTACTAGTGAATGTAATGTAACACACACCCATACAATGCGCACCACCCCGTGATGTTTTGCTCACTCCTACTAGTGAATGTAATGTAACACACACCCATACAATGCGCACCACCCCGCGATGTTTTTCAGAAACCTATCCTACATTGCCACTGCATGTTCCCTGACCTCCCCATGCTGACCACCCCGCGGTGCTTTTCTCCATCCTACATTGCCAATCACTGCCTATCCTAATTCAGACCCTCCGATTCACACCACCCCGTGATGTTTTTCTCACTCCTACTAGTGAATGTAATGTAACACACACCCATTCAATGCGCACCACCCCGCGATGTTTTTCAGAAACCTATCCTACATTGCCACTGCATGTTCCCTGACCTCCCCATGCTGACCACCCCGCGGTGCTTTTCTACATCCTACATTGCCACTCACTGCCTATCCTAAATCAGACCCTTCGATTCACACCACCCCTGATGTTTTTCTCACTCCTACTAGTGAATGTAATGTAACACACACCCATACAATGCGCACCACCCCGCGATGTTTTTCAGAAACCTATCCTACATTGCCACTGCATGTTCCCTGACCTCCCCATACTGACCACCCCGCTGTGCTTTTCTCCATCCTACATTGCCAATCACTGCGTATCCTAATTCAAACGCTCTGATTCACACCACCCCGTGATGTTTTTCTCACTCTTACTAGTGAATGTAATGTAACACACACCCATACAATGCACACCACCCCTCGATGTTTTTCAGAAACCTATCCTACATTGCCACTGCATGTTCCCTGACGTCCCCAAGCTGACCACCCCGCGGTGCTTTTCTCCATCCTACATTGCCACTCACTGCCTATCCTGCTTCCGACCCTCCGATTCACACCCCCCCGTGATGTTTTTCTCACTCCTACTAGTCAATGTAATGTAACACACTCCCGTACAATGCGCACCACCCCGTGATGCTTTTCTCACTCCTACTAGTGAATGTAATGTAACACACAGCCATACAATGCGCACCACCCCGTGATGTTTTTCTCACTCGTACTAGTGAATGTAATGTAACACACACCAATACAATGCGCACCACCCCGCGATGTTTTTCAGAAACCTATCCTACATTGCCACTGCATGTTCCCTGACCTCCCCATGCTGACCACCCCGCGGTGCTTTTCTCCATCCTACATTGCCAATCACTGCCTATCCTAATGCAGACCCTCCGATTCACACCACCCCGTGATGTTTTTCTCTCTCCTACTAGTGAATCTAATGTAACACACACCCATACAATGCGCACCATCCCGCGATGTTTTTCAGAAACCTATCCTACATTGCCACTGCATGTTCCCTGACCTCCCCATGCTGACCACCCCGCGGTGCTTTTCTCCATCCTACATTGCCACTCACTGCCTATCCTCATTCAGACCCTCCGATTCACACCACCCCATGATGTTTTTCTCACTCCTACTAGTGAATGTAATGTAACACACACCCATACAATGCGCATCACCCCGTGATGTTTTTCTCCCTCCTACTAGTGAATGTAATGTAACACACACCCATACAATGCGCACCACCCCGTGATGTTTTTCTCACTCCTACTAGTGAATGTAATGTAAAACACACCCATACAATGCGCACCACCCCGCGATGTTTTTCAGAAACCTATCCTACATTGCCACTGCATGTTCCCTGACCTCCCCATGCTGACCACCCCGCAGTGCTTTTCTCCATCCTACATTGCCAATCACTGCCTATCCTAATTCAGACCCTTCGATTCACACCACCCCTGATGTTTTTCTCACTCCTACTAGTGAATGTAATGTAACACACACCCATACAATGCGCACCACCCCGTGATGTTTTTCTCACTCCTACTAGTGAATCTAATGTAACACACACCCATACAATGCGCACCACCCCGTGATGTTTTTCTCACTCCTGCTAGTGAATCTAATGTAACACACACACATACAATGCGCACCACCCCGTGATGTTTTTGTCACTCCTACTAGTGAATGTAATGTAACACACACCCATACAATGCGCACCACCGCGTGATGATTTTCTCACTGGTACGAGTGAATGTAATGTAACACACACCCATACAATGCGCACCACCCCGTGATGTTTTTCTCACTCCTACTAGTGAATGTAATGTAACACACACCCATACAATGCGCACCACACCGTGATGTTTTTCTCACTCCTACTAGTCAATGTAATGTAACACACACCCGTACAATGCGCACCACCCCGTGATGTTTTTCTCACTCCTACTAGTGAATGTAATGTAACACACACCCGTACAATGCGCACCACCCCGTGATGTTTTTCTCACTCCTACTAGTGAATGTAATGTAACACACACCCGTACAATGCGCACCACCCCGTGATGTTTTTCTCAGTCCTACTAGTGAATGTAATGTAACACACACCCGTACAATGCGCACCACCCCGTGATGTTTTTCTCACTCCTACTAGTGAATGTAATGTAACACACACCCATACAATGCGCACCACCCCGTGATGATTTTCTCACTCCTACTAGTGAATCTAATGTAACACACACCCATACAATGCGCACCACCCCGTGATGTTTTTCTCACTCCTACTAGTGAATGTAATGTAACACACACCCATACAATGCGCACCACCCCGTGATATTTTTCTCACTCCTACTGGTGAATGTAATGTAACATACACCCATACAATGCGCACCACCCCGAGATGTTTTTCTCACTCCTACTAGTGAATCTAATGTAACACACACACATACAATGCGCACCACCCCGTGATGATTTTCTCACTGGTACTAGTGAATGTAATGTAACACACACCCATACAATGCGCAAAACGCCGTGATGTTTTTCTCACTCCTACTATTGAATGTAATGTAACACACACCCATACAATACGTACCACCCCGCGATGTTTTTCAGAAAGATATCCTACATTGCCACTGCATGTTCCCTGACCTCCCCATGCTGACCACCCCGCGGTGCTTTTCTCCATCCTACATTGCCAATCACTGCCTATCCTAATTCAGACCCTCCGATTCACACCACCCCGTGATGTTTTTCTCACTCCTACTAGTGAATCTTATGTAACACACACCCATTCAATGCGCACCACCCCACGATGTTTTTCAGAAACCTATCCTACATTGCCACTGCATGTTCCCTGACGTCCCCATGCTGACCACCCCGCGGTGCTTTTCTCCATCCTACATTGCCAATCACTGCCTATCCTAATTCAGACCCTCCGATTCACACCACCCCGTGATGTTTTTCTCACTCCTACTAGTGAATCTAATGTAACACACACCCAATCAATGCGCACCACCCCACGATATTTTTCAGAAACCTATCCTACATTGCCACTGCATGTTCCCTGACCTCCCCATGCTGACCACCCCGCGGTGCTTTTCTCCATCCTACATTGCCACTCACTGCCTATCCTAATTCAGAAACTTCGATTCACACCACCCCGTGATGTTTTTCTCACTCGTAGTAGTGAATGTAATGTAACACACACCCATACAATGTGCACCACCTCGTGATGTTTTTCTCACTCCTACTAGTGAATGTAATGTAACACACACCCATACAATGCGCACCACCCCGTGATGTTTTTCTCACACCTACTAGTGAATGTAATGTAACACACACCCATACAATGCGCACCACCCCGTGATGTTTTTCTCACTCCTACTAGTGAATGTAACGTAACACACACCCATACAATGCGCACCACCCCGCGATGTTTTTCAGAAACCTATCCTACATTGCCACTGCATGTTCCCTGACCTCCCCATGCTGACCACCCCGCGGTGCTTTTCTCCATCCTATATTGCCAATCACTGCCTATCCTAATTTAGACCCTCCGATTCACACCACCACGTGATGTTTTTCTCACTCCTACTAGTGAATGTAATGTAACACACACCATACAATGCGCACCACCCCGTGATGTTTTTCTCACTCCTACTAGTGAATGTAATGTAACACACACCCATACAATGCGCACCACCCCGTGATGTTTTTCTCACTCCTACTAGTGAATGTAATGTAACACACACGCAGACAAGGCGCACCACCCCGCGATGTTTTGTAGAAACCTATCCTACATTGCCACTGCATTTTCCCTGACCTCCCCATGCTGACCACCCCGCAGTGCTTTTCTCCATCCTACATTGCCAATCACTGCCTATCCTAATTCAGACCCTCCGATTCATACCACCCCGTGATGTTTTTCTCACTCCTACTAGTGAATGTAATGTAACACACACCCATACAATGCGCACCACCCCTCGATGTTTTTCAGAAACCTATCCTACATTGCCACTGCATGTTCCCTGACCTCCCAAAGCTGACCATGCCGCGGTGCTTTTCTCCATCCTACATTGCCACTCCCTGCCTATCCTACTTCAGACCCTCCGATTCACACCCCCCGTGATGTTTTTCTCACTCCTACTAGTGAAGTTAATGTAACACACACCCATACAATGCGCACCCCCGTGATGTTTTTCTCACTCCTACTAGTGAATGTAATGTAACACACACGCATACAATGCGCACCACCCCGTGATGTTTTTCTCACTCCTACTAGTGAATGTAATGTAACACACACCCATACAATGCGCTCCACCACATGATGTTTTTCTCACTCCTACTAGTGAATGTAATGTAACACACACCCATACAATGCGCACCACCCCGTAATGTTTTTCTCACTCCTACTAGTGAATGTAATGTAACACACACCCATACAATGCGCACCACCCCGTGATGTTTTTCTCACTCCTACTAGTGAATGTAATGTAACACACACCCATACAATGCGCATCACCCCGTGATGTTTTGCTCACTCCTACTAGTGAATGTAATGTAACACACACCCATACAATGCGCACCACCCCGCGATGTTTTTCAGAAACCTATCCTACATTGCCACTGCATGTTCCCTGACCTCCCCTTGCTGACCACCCCGCGGTGCTTTTCTCCATCCTACATTGCCAATCACTGCCTATCCTAATTCAGACCCTCCGATTCACACCACCCCGTGATGTTTTTCTCACTCCTACTAGTGAATCTAATGTAACACACACCCATTCAATGCGCACCACCCCGCGATGTTTTTCAGAAACCTATCCTACATTGCCACTGCAGGTTCCCTGACCTCCCATGCTGACCACCCCGCGGTGCTTTTCTCCATCCTACATTGCCAATCACTGCCTATCCTAATTCAGACCCTCCGATTCACACCACCCCGTGATGTTTTTCTCACTCCTACTAGTGAATGTAATGTAACACACACCCATTCAATGCGCACCACCCCGCGATGTTTTTCAGAAACCTATCCTACATTGCCACTGCATGTTCCCTGACCTCCCCATGCTGACCACCCCGCGGTGCTTTTCTCCATCCTACATTGCCACTCACTGCCTATCCTAAATCAGACCCTTCGATTCACACCACCCCTGATGTTTTTCTCACTCCTACTAGTGAATGTAATGTAACACACACCCATACAATGCGCACCACCCCGCGATGTTTTTCAGAAACCTATCCTACATTGCCACTGCATGTTCCCTGACCTCCCCATACTGACCACCCCGCTGTGCTTTTCTCCATCCTACATTGCCAATCACTGCGTATCCTAATTCAGACCGTCCGATTCACACCACCCCGTGATGTTTTTCTCACTCTTACTAGTGAATGTAATGTAACACACACCCATACAATGCACAACACCCCTCGATGTTTTTCAGAAACCCATCCTACATTGCCACTGCATGTTCCCTGACCTCCCCATGCTGACCACCCCGCGGTGCTTTTCTCCATCCTACATTGCCAATCACTGCCTATCCTAATTCAGACCCTCCGATTCACACCAACCCGTGATGATTTTCTCACTCCTACTAGTGAATCTAATGTAACACACACGCATACAATGCGCACCACCCCGTGATGTTTTTCTCACTCCTGCTAGTGAATCTAATGTAACACACACACATACAATGCCCACCACCCCGTGATGTTTTTCTCACTCCTACTAGTGAATGTAATGTAACACACACCCATACAATGCGCACCACCCCGTGATGATTTTCTCACTGGTACTAGTGAATGTAATGTAACACACACCCATACAATGCGCACCACCCCGTGATGTTTTTCTCACTCCTACTAGTAAATGTAATGCAACACACACCCATACAATGCGCACCACCCCGTGATGTTTTTCTCACTCCTACTAGTGAATGTAATGTAACACACACCCATACAATGCGCACCACCCCGTGATGTTTTTCTCACTCCTACTAGTGAATCTAATGTAACACACACCCATACGATGCGCACCACCCCGTGATGTTTTTCTCACTCCTGCTAGTGAATCTAATGTAACACACACACATACAATGCGCACCACCCCGTGATGTTTTTGTCACTCCTACTAGTGAATGTAATGTAACACACACCCATACAATGCGCACCACCCCGTGATGATTTTCTCACTGGTACTAGTTAATGTAATGTAACACACACCCATACAATGCGCACCACCCCATGATGTTTTTCTCACTCCTACTAGTGAATGTAATGTAACACACACCCATACAATGCGCACCACACCGTGATGTTTTTCTCACTCGTACTAGTCAATGTAATGTAACACACACCCGTACAATGCGCACCACCCCGTGATGTTTTTCTCACTCCTACTAGTGAATGTAATGTAACACACACCCGTACAATGCGCACCACCCCGTGATGTTTTTCTCACTCCTACTAGTGAATGTAATGTAACACACACCCGTACAATGCGCACCACCCCGTGATGTTTTTCTCACTCCTACTAGTGAATGTAATGTAACACACACCCATACAATGCGCACCACCCCGTGATGTTTTTCTCACTCCTACTAGTGAATGTAATGTAACACACACCCGTACAATGCGCACCACCCCGTGATGTTTTTCTCACTCCTACTAGTGAATCTAATGTAACACACACCCATACAATGCGCACCACCCCGTGATGTTTTTCTCACTCCTACTAGTGAATGTAATGTAACACACACCCATACAATGCGCACCACCCCGTGATGTTTTTCTCACTCCTACTAGTGAATGTAATGTAACATACACCCATACAATGCGCACCACCCCGTGATGTTTTTCTCACTCCTACTAGTGAATCTAATGTAACACACACACATACAATGCGCACCACCCAGTGATGATTTTCTCAATGGTACTAGTGAATGTAATGTAACACACACCCATACAATGCGCACCACGCCGTGATGTTTTTCTCACTCCTACTAGTGAATGTAATGTAACACACACCCATACAATACGTACCACCCCGCGATGTTTTTCAGAAAGCTATCCTACATTGCCACTGCATGTTCCCTGACCTCCCCATGCTGACTACCCCGCGGTGCTTTTCTCCAACCTACATTGCCACTCACTGCCTATCCTAATTCAGACTCTCCGATTCACACCACCCCGTGATGTTTTTCTCACTCCTAGTAGTGAATGTAATGTAACACACACCCATACAGTGCGCACCACCCCGTGATGTTTTTCTCACTCCTAGTAGTGAATGTAATGTAACACACACCCATACAATGCGCACCACCCCGTGATGTTTTTCTCACTCCTACTAGTGAATGTAATGTAACACACACCCATACAATGCGCACCACCCCGTGATGTTTTTCTCACTCCTACTAGTGAATGTAATGTAACACACACCCATACAATGCGCACCACCCCGTGATGTTTTTCTCACTCCTACTAGTGAATGTAATGTAACACACACCCATACAATGCGCACCACCCCGTGATGTTTTTCTCACTCCTACTAGTGAATGTAATGTAACACACACCCATACAATGCGCACCACCCCGTGATGTTTTTCTCACTCCTACTAGTGAATGTAATGTAACACACACCCATACAATGCGCACCACCCCGTGATGTTTTGCTCACTCCTACTAGTGAATGTAATGTAACACACACCCATACAATGCGCACCACCCCGCGATGTTTTTCAGAAACCTATCCTACATTGCCACTGCATGTTCCCTGACCTCCCCATGCTGACCACCCCGCGGTGCTTTTCTCCATCCTACATTGCCAATCACTGCCTATCCTAATTCAGACCCTCCTATTCACACCACCCCGTGATGTTTTTCTCACTCCTACTAGTGAATCTAATGTAACACACACCCATTCAATGCGCACCACCCCGCGATGTTTTTCAGAAACCTATCCTACATTGCCACTGCAGGTTCCCTGACCTCCCCATGCTGACCACCCCGCGGTGCTTTTCTCCATCCTACATTGCCAATCACTGCCTATCCTAATTCAGACCCTCCGATTCACACCACCCCGTGATGTTTTTCTCACTCCTACTAGTGAATGTAATGTAACACACACCCATTCAATGCGCACCACCCCGCGATGTTTTTCAGAAACCTATCCTACATTGCCACTGCGTGTTCCCTGACCTCCCCATGCTGACCACCCCGCGGTGCTTTTCTACATCCTACATTGCCACTCACTGCCTATCCTAAATCAGACACTTCGATTCACACCACCCCTGATGTTTTTGTCACTCCTACTAGTGAATGTAATGTAACACACACCCATACAATGCGTACCACCCCGCGATGTTTTTCAGAAACCTATCCTACATTGCCACTGCATGTTCCCTGACCTCCCCATACTGACCACCCCGCTGTGCTTTTCTCCATCCTACATTGCCAAGCACTGCGTATCCTAATTCAAACGCTCTGATTCACACCACCCCGTGATGTTTTTCTCACTCTTACTAGTGAATGTAATGTAACACACACCCATACAATGCACACCACCCCTCGATGTTTTTCAGAAACCTATCCTACATTGCCACTGCATGTTCCCTGACGTCCCCAAGCTGACCACCCCGCGGTGCTTTTCTCCATCCTACATTGCCACTCACTGCCTATCCTGATTCCGACCCTCCGATTCACACCCCCCCGTGATGTTTTTCTCACTCCTACTAGTCAATGTAATGTAACACACTCCCGTACAATGCGCACCACCCCGTGATGCTTTTCTCACTCCTACTAGTGAATGTAATGTAACACACACCCATACAATGCGCACCACCCCGTGATGTTTTTCTCACTCGTACTAGTGAATGTAATGTAACACACACCCATACAATGCGCACCACCCCGTGATGTTTTTCTCACTCCTGCTAGTGAATCTAATGTAACACACACACATACAATGCGCACCACCCCGTGATGTTTTTCTCACTCCTACTAGTGAATGTAATGTAACACACACCCATACAATGCGCACCACCCCGTGATGATTTTCTCACTGGTACTAGTGAATGTAATGTAACACACACCCATACAATGTGCACCACCCCGTGATGTTTTTCTCACTCCTACTAGTAAATGTAATGCAACACACACCCATACAATGCGCACCACCCCGTGATGTTTTTCTCACTCCTACTAGTGAATGTAATGTAACACACACCCATACAATGCGCACCACCCCGTGATGTTTTTCTCACTCCTACTAGTGAATCTAATGTAACACACACCCATACGATGCGCACCACCCCGTGATGTTTTTCTCACTCCTGCTAGTGAATCTAATGTAACACACACACATACAATGCGCACCACCCCGTGATGTTTTTGTCACTCCTACTAGTGAATGTAATGTAACACACACCCATACAATGCGCACCACCCCGTGATGATTTTCTCACTGGTACTAGTTAATGTAATGTAACACACACCCATACAATGCGCACCACCCCATGATGTTTTTCTCACTCCTACTAGTGAATGTAATGTAACACACACCCATACAATGCGCACCACACCGTGATGTTTTTCTCACTCGTACTAGTCAATGTAATGTAACACACACCCGTACAATGCGCACCACCCCGTGATGTTTTTCTCACTCCTACTAGTGAATGTATTGTAACACATACCCGTACAATGCGCACCACCCCGTGATGTTTTTCTCACTCCTACTAGTGAATGTAATGTAACACACACCCGTACAATGCGCACCACCCCGTGATGTTTTTCTCACTCCTACTAGTGAATGTAATGTAACACACACCCGTACAATGCGCACCACCCCGTGATGTTTTTCTCACTCCTACTAGTGAATGTAATGTAACACACACCCGTACAATGCGCACCACCCCGTGATGTTTTTCTCACTCCTACTAGTGAATCTAATGTAACACACACCCATACAATGCGCACCACCCCGTGATGTTTTTCTCACTCCTACTAGTGAATGTAATGTAACACACACCCATACAATGCGCACCACCCCGTGATGATTTTCTCAATGGTACTAGTGAATGTAATGTAACACACACCCATACAATGCGCACCACGCCGTGATGTTTTTCTCACTCCTACTAGTGAATGTAATGTAACACACACCCATACAATACGTACCACACCGCGATGTTTTTCAGAAAGCTATCCTACATTGCCACTGCATGTTCCCTGACCTCCCCATGCTGACTACCCCGCGGTGCTTTTCTCCAACCTACATCGCCACTCACTGCCTATCCTAATTCAGACTCTGCGATTCACACCACCCCGTGATGTTTTTCTCACTCCTAGTAGTGAATGTAATGTAACACACACCCATACAATGCGCACCACCCCGTGATGTTTTTCTCACTCCTAGTAGTGAATGTAATGTAACACACACCCATACAATGCGCACCACCCCGTGATGTTTTTCTCACTCCTACTAGTGAATGTAATGTAACACACACCCATACAATGTGCACCACCCCGTGATGTTTTTCTCACTCCTACTAGTGAAAGTAATGTAACACACACCCATACAATGCGCACCACCCCGTGATGTTTTTCTCACTCCTACTAGTGAATGTAATGTAACACACACCCATACAATGCGCACCACCCCGTGATGTTTTTCTCACTCCTACTAGTGAATGTAATGTAACACACACCCATACAATGCGCACCACCCCGTGATGTTTTTCTCACTCCTACTAGTGAATGTAATGTAACACACACCCATACAATGCGCACCACCCCGTGATGTTTTGCTCACTCCTACTAGTGAATGTAATGTAACACACACCCATACAATGCGCACCACCCCGCGATGTTTTTCAGAAACCTATCCTACATTGCCACTGCATGTTCCCTGACCTCCCCATGCTGACCACCCCGCGGTGCTTTTCTCCATCCTACATTGCCAATCACTGCCTATCCTAATTCAGACCCTCCGATTCACACCACCCCGTGATGTTTTTCTCACTCCTACTAGTGAATGTAATGTAACACACACCCATTCAATGCGCACCACCCCGCGATGTTTTTCAGAAACCTATCCTACATTGCCACTGCATGTTCCCTGACCTCCCCATGCTGACCACCCCGCGGTGCTTTTCTACATCCTACATTGCCACTCACTGCCTATCCTAAATCAGACCCTTCGATTCACACCACCCCTGATGTTTTTCTCACTCCTACTAGTGAATGTAATGTAACACACACCCATACAATGCGCACCACCCCGCGATGTTTTTCAGAAACCTATCCTACATTGCCACTGCATGTTCCCTGACCTCCCCATACTGACCACCCCGCTGTGCTTTTCTCCATCCTACATTGCCAATCACTGCGTATCCTAATTCAAACGCTCTGATTCACACCACCCCGTGATGTTTTTCTCACTCTTACTAGTGAATGTAATGTAACACACACCCATACAATGCACACCACCCCTCGATGTTTTTCAGAAACCTATCCTACATTGCCACTGCATGTTCCCTGACGTCCCCAAGCTGACCACCCCGCGGTGCTTTTCTCCATCCTACATTGCCACTCACTGCCTATCCTGCTTCCGACCCTCCGATTCACACCCCCCCGTGATGTTTTTCTCACTCCTACTAGTCAATGTAATGTAACACACTCCCGTACAATGCGCACCACCCCGTGATGCTTTTCTCACTCCTACTAGTGAATGTAATGTAACACACAGCCATACAATGCGCACCACCCCGTGATGTTTTTCTCACTCGTACTAGTGAATGTAATGTAACACACACCAATACAATGCGCACCACCCCGCGATGTTTTTCAGAAACCTATCCTACATTGCCACTGCATGTTCCCTGACCTCCCCATGCTGACCACCCCGCGGTGCTTTTCTCCATCCTACATTGCCAATCACTGCCTATCCTAATGCAGACCCTCCGATTCACACCACCCCGCGATGTTTTTCAGAAACCTATCCTACATTGCCACTGCATGTTCCCTGACCTCCCCATGCTGACCACCCCGCGGTGCTTTTCTCCATCCTACATTGCCACTCACTGCCTATCCTCATTCAGACCCTCCGATTCACACCACCCCATGATGTTTTTCTCACTCCTACTAGTGAATGTAATGTAACACACACCCATACAATGCGCATCACCCCGTGATGTTTTTCTCCCTCCTACTAGTGAATGTAATGTAACACACACCCATACAATGCGCACCACCCCGTGATGTTTTTCTCACTCCTACTAGTGAATGTAATGTAAAACACACCCATACAATGCGCACCACCCCGCGATGTTTTTCAGAAACCTATCCTACATTGCCACTGCATGTTCCCTGACCTCCCCATGCTGACCACCCCGCAGTGCTTTTCTCCATCCTACATTGCCAATCACTGCCTATCCTAATTCAGACCCTTCGATTCACACCACCCCTGATGTTTTTCTCACTCCTACTAGTGAATGTAATGTAACACACACCCATACAATGCGCACCACCCCGTGATGTTTTTCTCACTCCTACTAGTGAATCTAATGTAACACACACCCATACAATGCGCACCACCCCGTGATGTTTTTCTCACTCCTGCTAGTGAATCTAATGTAACACACACACATACAATGCGCACCACCCCGTGATGTTTTTGTCACTCCTACTAGTGAATGTAATGTAACACACACCCATACAATGCGCACCACCGCGTGATGATTTTCTCACTGGTACGAGTGAATGTAATGTAACACACACCCATACAATGCGCACCACCCCGTGATGTTTTTCTCACTCCTACTAGTGAATGTAATGTAACACACACCCATACAATGCGCACCACACCGTGATGTTTTTCTCACTCCTACTAGTCAATGTAATGTAACACACACCCGTACAATGCGCACCACCCCGTGATGTTTTTCTCACTCCTACTAGTGAATGTAATGTAACACACACCCGTACAATGCGCACCACCCCGTGATGTTTTTCTCACTCCTACTAGTGAATGTAATGTAACACACACCCGTACAATGCGCACCACCCCGTGATGTTTTTCTCAGTCCTACTAGTGAATGTAATGTAACACACACCCGTACAATGCGCACCACCCCGTGATGTTTTTCTCACTCCTACTAGTGAATGTAATGTAACACACACCCATACAATGCGCACCACCCCGTGATGATTTTCTCACTCCTACTAGTGAATCTAATGTAACACACACCCATACAATGCGCACCACCCCGTGATGTTTTTCTCACTCCTACTAGTGAATGTAATGTAACACACACCCATACAATGCGCACCACCCCGTGATATTTTTCTCACTCCTACTGGTGAATGTAATGTAACATACACCCATACAATGCGCACCACCCCGAGATGTTTTTCTCACTCCTACTAGTGAATCTAATGTAACACACACACATACAATGCGCACCACCCCGTGATGATTTTCTCACTGGTACTAGTGAATGTAATGTAACACACACCCATACAATGCGCAAAACGCCGTGATGTTTTTCTCACTCCTACTATTGAATGTAATGTAACACACACCCATACAATACGTACCACCCCGCGATGTTTTTCAGAAAGATATCCTACATTGCCACTGCATGTTCCCTGACCTCCCCATGCTGACCACCCCGCGGTGCTTTTCTCCATCCTACATTGCCAATCACTGCCTATCCTAATTCAGACCCTCCGATTCACACCACCCCGTGATGTTTTTCTCACTCCTACTAGTGAATCTTATGTAACACACACCCATTCAATGCGCACCACCCCACGATGTTTTTCAGAAACCTATCCTACATTGCCACTGCATGTTCCCTGACGTCCCCATGCTGACCACCCCGCGGTGCTTTTCTCCATCCTACATTGCCAATCACTGCCTATCCTAATTCAGACCCTCCGATTCACACCACCCCGTGATGTTTTTCTCACTCCTACTAGTGAATCTAATGTAACACACACCCAATCAATGCGCACCACCCCACGATATTTTTCAGAAACCTATCCTACATTGCCACTGCATGTTCCCTGACCTCCCCATGCTGACCACCCCGCGGTGCTTTTCTCCATCCTACATTGCCACTCACTGCCTATCCTAATTCAGAAACTTCGATTCACACCACCCCGTGATGTTTTTCTCACTCGTAGTAGTGAATGTAATGTAACACACACCCATACAATGTGCACCACCTCGTGATGTTTTTCTCACTCCTACTAGTGAATGTAATGTAACACACACCCATACAATGCGCACCACCCCGTGATGTTTTTCTCACACCTACTAGTGAATGTAATGTAACACACACCCATACAATGCGCACCACCCCGTGATGTTTTTCTCACTCCTACTAGTGAATGTAACGTAACACACACCCATACAATGCGCACCACCCCGCGATGTTTTTCAGAAACCTATCCTACATTGCCACTGCATGTTCCCTGACCTCCCCATGCTGACCACCCCGCGGTGCTTTTCTCCATCCTATATTGCCAATCACTGCCTATCCTAATTTAGACCCTCCGATTCACACCACCACGTGATGTTTTTCTCACTCCTACTAGTGAATGTAATGTAACACACACCATACAATGCGCACCACCCCGTGATGTTTTTCTCACTCCTACTAGTGAATGTAATGTAACACACACCCATACAATGCGCACCACCCCGTGATGTTTTTCTCACTCCTACTAGTGAATGTAATGTAACACACACGCAGACAAGGCGCACCACCCCGCGATGTTTTGTAGAAACCTATCCTACATTGCCACTGCATTTTCCCTGACCTCCCCATGCTGACCACCCCGCAGTGCTTTTCTCCATCCTACATTGCCAATCACTGCCTATCCTAATTCAGACCCTCCGATTCACACCACCCCGTGATGTTTTTGTCACTCCTAGTAGTGAATGTAATGTAACACACACCCATTCAATGCGCACCACCCCGCGATGTTTTTCAAAAACCTATCCTACATTGCCACTGCATGTTCCCTGACCTCCCCATGCTGACCACCCCGCGGTGCTTTTCTCCATCCTACATTGCCACTCACTGCCTATCCTAATTCAGACCCTTCGATTCACACCACCCCTGATGTTTTTCTCACTCCTACTAGTGAATGTAATGTAACACACACCCATACAATGCGCACCACCCCGCGATGTTTTTCAGAAACATATCCTACATTGCCACTGCATGTTCCCTGACCTCCCCATACTGACCACCCCGCTGTGCTTTTCTCCATCCTACATTGCCAATCACTGGGTATCCTAATTCAGACCCTCCGATTCACACCACCCCGTGATGTTTTTCTCACTCCTACTAGTCAATGTAATGTAACACAAACCCGTACAATGCGCACCACCCCGTGATGTTTTTCTCACTCCTACTAGTGAATGTAATGTAACACACACCCATACAATGCGCACCACCCCGTGATGTTTTTCTCACTCGTACTAGTGAATGTAATGTAACACACACCAATACAATGCGCACCACCCCGCGATGTTTTTCAGAAACCTATCCTACATTGCCACTGCATGTTCCCTGACCTCCCCATGCTGACCACCCCGCGGTGCTTTTCTCCATCCTACATTGCCAATCACTGCCTATCCTAATGCAGACCCTCCGATTCACACCACCCCGTGATGTTTTTCTCAGTCCTACTAGTGAATCTAATGTAACACACACCCATACAATGCGCACCACCCCGCGATGTTTTTCAGAAACCTATCCTACATTGCCACTGCATGTTCCCTGACCTCCCCATGCTGACCACCCCGCGGTGCTTTTCTCCATGCTACATTGCCACTCACTGCCTATCCTAATTCAGACCCTCCGATTCACACCACCCCATGATGTTTTTCTCACTCCTACTAGTGAATGTAATGTAACACACACCCATACAATGCGCATCACCCCGTGATGTTTTTCTCACTCCTACTAGTGAATGTAATGTAACACACACCCATACAATGCGCACCACCCCGTGATGTTTTTCTCACTCCTACTAGTGAATGTAATGTAAAACACACCCATACAATGCGCACCACCCCGCGATGTTTTACAGAAACCTATCCTACATTGCCACTGCATGTTCCCTGACCTCCCCATGCTGACCACCCCGCGGTGCTTTTCTCCATCCTACATTGCCAATCACTGCCTATCCTAATTCAGACCCTCCGATTCACACCACCCCGTGATGTTTTTCTCACTCCTACTAGTGAATCTAATGTAACACACACCCATTCAATGCGCACCACCCCACGATGTTTTTCAGAAACCTATCCTACATTGCCACTGCATGTTCCCTGACCTCCCCATGCTGACCACCCCGCGGTGCTTTTCTCCATCCTACATTGCCACTCACTGCCTATCCTAATTCAGACCCTTCGATTCACACCACCCCGTGATGTTTTTCTCACTCGTAGTAGTGAATGTAATGTAACACACACCCATACAATGCGCACCACCCCGTGATGTTTTTCTCACTCGTAGTAGCGAATGTAATGTAACACACACCCATACAATGCGCACCACCCCGTGATGTTTTTCTCACTCCTACTAGTGAATGTAATGTAACACACACCCATACAATGCGCACCACCCCGTGATGTTTTTCTCACTCCTACTAGTGAATGTAATGTAACACACACCCATACAATGCGCACCACCCCGTGATGTTTTTCTCACTCCTACTAGTGAATGTAATGTAACACACACCCATACAATGCGCACCACTCCGTGATGTTTTTCTCACTCCTACTAGTGAATGTAATGTAACACACACCCATACAATGCGCACCACCCCGTGATGTTTTTCTCACTCCTACTAGTGAATGTAATGTAACACACACCCATACAATGCGCACCACACCGTGATGTTTTTCTCACTCCTACTAGTGAATGTAATGTAACACAAACCCATACAATGCGCACCACTCCGTGATGTGTTTCTCACTCCTACTAGTGAATGTAATGTAACAAACACCCATACAATGCGCACCACCCCGTGATGTTTTTCTCACTCCTACTAGTGAATGTAATGTAACACACACCCATACAATGTGCACCACCCCGCGATGTTTTTCAGAAACCTATCCTACATTGCCACTGCATGTTCCCTGACCTCCCCATGCTGACCACCCCGCGGTGCTTTTCTCCATCCTACATTGCCAATCACTGCCTATCCTAATTCAGACCCTCCGATTCACCCCACCCCGTGATGTTTTTCTCACTCCTACTAGTGAATCTTATGTAACACACACCCATTCAATGCGCACCACCCCACGATGTTTTTCAGAAACCTATCCTACATTGCCACTGCATGTTCCCTGACGTCCCCATGCTGACCACCCCGCGGTGCTTTTCTCCATCCTACATTGCCAATCACTGCCTATCCTAATTCAGACCCTCCGATTCACACCACCCCGTGATGTTTTTCTCACTCCTACTAGTGAATCTAATGTAACACACACCCATTCAATGCGCACCACCCCACGATGTTTTTCAGAAACCTATCCTACATTGCCACTGCATGTTCCCTGACCTCCCCATGCTGACCACCCCGCGGTGCTTTTCTCCATCCTACATTGCCACTCACTGCCTATCCTAACTCAGACCCTTCGATTCACACCACCCCGTGATGTTTTTCTCACTCGTAGTAGTGAATGTAATGTAACACACACCCATACAATGTGCACCACCCCGTGATGTTTTTCTCACTCCTACTAGTGAATGTAATGTAACACACACCCATACAATGCGCACCACCCCGTGATGTTTTTCTCACACCTACTAGTGAATGTAATGTAACACACACCCATACAATGCGCACCACCCCGTGATGTTTTTCTCACTCCTACTAGTGAATGTAACGTAACACACACCCATACAATGCGCACCACCCCGCGATGTTTTTCAGAAACCTATCCTACATTGCCACTGCATGTTCCCTGACCTCCCCATGCTGACCACCCCGCGGTGCTTTTCTCCATCCTATATTGCCAATCACTGCCTATCCTAATTCAGACCCTCCGATTCACACCACCACGTGATGTTTTTCTCACTCCTACTAGTGAATGTAATGTAACACACACCATACAATGCGCACCACCCCGAGATGTTTTTCTCACTCCTACTAGTGAATGTAATGTAACACACACCCATACAATGCGCACCACCCCGTGATGTTTTTCACACTCCTACTAGTGAATGTAATGTAACACACACCCAGACAAGGCGCACCACCCCGCGATGTTTTGTAGAAACCTATCCTACATTGCCACTGCATTTTCCCTGACCTCCCCATGCTGACCATCCCGCAGTGCTTTTCTCCATCCTACATTGCCAATCACTGCCTATCCTAATTCAGACCCTCCGATTCACACCACCCCGTGATGTTTTTCTCACTCCTACTAGTGAATGTAATGTAACACACACCCATTCAATGCACACCACCCCGCGATGTTTTTCAGAAACCTATCCTACATTGCCACTGCATGTTCCCTGACCTCCCCATGCTGACCACCCCGCGGTGCTTTTCTCCATCCTACATTGCCACTCACTGCCTATCCTGATTCAGACCCTTCGATTCACACCACCCCTGATGTTTTTCTCACTCCTACTAGTGAATGTAATGTAACATACACCCATACAATGCGTACCACCCCGCGATGTTTTTCAGAAACATATCCTACATTGCCACTGCATGTTCCCTGACCTCCCCATACTGACCACCCCGCTGTGCTTTTCTCCATCCTACATTGCCAATCACTGCGTATCCTAATTCAGACCCTCCGATTCACACCACCCCGTGATGTTTTTCTCACTCTTACTAGTGAATGTAATGTAACACACAACCATACAATGCACACCACCCCTCGATATTTTTCAGAAACCTATCCTACATTGCCACTGCATGTTCCCTGACGTCCCCAAGCTGACCACCCCGCGGTGCTTTTCTCCATCCTACATTGCCACTCACTGCCTATCCTGCTTCCGACCCTCCGATTCACACCCCCCCGTGATGTTTTTCTCACTCCTACTAGTCAATGTAATGTAACACAAACCCGTACAATGCGCACCACCCCGTGATGTTTTTCTCACTCCTACTAGTGAATGTAATGTAACACACACCCATACAATGCGCACCACCCCGTGATGTTTTTCTCACTCGTACTAGTGAATGTAATGTAACACACACCAATACAATGCGCACCACCCCGCGATGTTTTTCAGAAACCTATCCTACATTGCCACTGCATGTTCCCTGACCTCCCCATGCTGACCACCCCGCGGTGCTTTTCTCCATCCTACATTGCCAATCACTGCCTATCCTAATGCAGACCCTCCGATTCACACCACCCCGTGATGTTTTTCTCAGTCCTACTAGTGAATCTAATGTAACACACACCCATACAATGCGCACCACCCCGCGATGTTTTTCAGAAACCTATCCTACATTGCCACTGCATGTTCCCTGACCTCCCCATGCTGACCACCCCGCGGTGCTTTTCTCCATCCTACATTGCCACTCACTGCCTATCCTAATTCAGACCCTCCGATTCACACCACCCCATGATGTTTTTCTCACTCCTACTAGTGAATGTAATGTAACACACACCCATACAATGCGCATCACCCCGTGATGTTTTTCTCACTCCTACTAGTGAATGTAATGTAACACACACCCATACAATGCGCACCACCCCGTGATGTTTTTCTCACTCCTACTAGTGAATGTAATGTAAAACACACCCATACAATGCGCACCACCCCGCGATGTTTTTCAGAAACCTATCCTACATTGCCACTGCATGTTCCCTGACCTCCCCATGCTGACCACTCCGCGGTGCTTTTCTCCATCCTACATTGCCAATCACTGCCTATCCTAATTCAGACCCTCCGATTCACACCACCCCGTGATGATTTTCACACTCCTACTAGTGAATCTAATGTAACACACACGCATACAATGCGCACCACCCCGTGATGTTTTTCTCACTCCTGCTAGTGAATCTAATGTAACACACACACATACAATGCGCACCACCCCGTGATGTTTTTCTCACTCCTACTAGTGAATGTAATGTAACACACACCCATACAATGCGCACCACCCCGTGATGATTTTCTCACTGGTACTAGTGAATGTAATGTAACACACACCCATTCAATGCACACCACCCCGTGATGTTTTTCTCACTCCTACTAGTGAATGTAATGTAACACACACCCATACAATGAGCACCACCCCGTGATGTTTTTCTCACTCCTACTAGTCAATGTAATGTAACACACACCCATACAATGCGCACCACCCCGTGATGTTTTTCTCACTCCTACTAGTGAATGTAATGTAACACACACCCATACAATGCGCACCACCCCGTGATGTTTTTCTCACTCCTACTAGTGAATGTAATGTAACACACACCCATACAATGCGCACCACCCCGTGATGTTTTTCTCACTCCTACTAGTGAATGTAATGTAACACACACCCATACAATGCGCACCACCCCGTGATGTTTTTCTGACTCCTACTAGTGAATGTAATGTAACACACACCCATACAATGTGCACCACCCCGTGATGTTTTTCTCACTCCTACTGGTGAATGTAATGTAACACACACCCATACAATGCGCACCACCCCGTGATGATTTTCTCACTGGTACTAGTGAATGTAATGTAACACACACCCATACAATGCGCACCACCCCGTGATGTTTTTCTCACTCCTACTAGTGAATGTAATGTAACACACACCCATACAATGCGCACCACCCCGTGATGTTTTTCTCACTCCTACTAGTGAATGTAATGTAACACACACCCATACAATGCGCACCACCCCGTGATGTTTTTCTCACTCCTACTAGTGAATCTAATGTAACACACACCCATACAATGCGCACCACCCCGTGATGTTTTTCTCACTCCTGCTAGTGAATCTAATGTAACACACACACATAAAATGCGCACCACCCCGTGATGTTTTTGTCACTCCTACTAGTGAATGTAATGTAACACACACCCATACAATGCGCACCACCGCGTGATGATTTTCTCACTGGTACGAGTGAATGTAATGTAACACACACCCATACAATGCGCACCACCCCGTGATGTTTTTCTCACTCCTACTAGTGAATGTAATGTAACACACACCCATACAATGCGCACCACACCGTGATGTTTTTCTCACTCCTACTAGTCAATGTAATGTAACACACACCCGTACAATGCGCACCACCCCGTGATGTTTTTCTCACTCCTACTAGTGAATGTAATGTAACACACACCCGTACAATGCGCACCACCCCGTGATGTTTTTCTCACTCCTACTAGTGAATGTAATGTAACACACACCCGTAAAATGCGCACCACCCCGTGATGTTTTTCTCACTCCTACTAGTGTATGTAATGTAAGACACACCCGTACAATGCGCACCACCCCGTGATGTTTTTCTCACTCCTACTAGTGAATGTAATGTAACACACACCCATACAATGCGCACCACCCCGTGATGTTTTTCTCACTCCTACTAGTGAATCTAATGTAACACACACACATACAATGCGCACCACCCCGTGATGATTTTCTCACTGGTACTAGTGAATGTAATGTAACACACACCCATACAATGCGCACCACGCCGTGATGTTTTTCTCACTCCTACTAGTGAATGTAATGTAACACACACCCGTAAAATGCGCACCACCCCGTGATGTTTTTCTCACTCCTACTAGTGAATGTAATGTAACACACACCCGTACAATGCGCACCACCCCGTGATGTTTTTCTCACTGGTACTAGTGAATGTAATGTAACACACACCCATACAATGCGCACCACCCCGTGATGTTTTTCTCACTCCTACTAGTGAATGTAATGTAACACACACACATACAATGCGCACCACCCCGTGATGATTTTCTCACTGGTACTAGTGAATGTAATGTAACACACACCCATACAATGCGCACCACGCCGTGATGTTTTTCTCACTCCTACTAGTGAATGTAATGTAACACACACCCATACAATACGTACCACCCCGCGATGTTTTTCAGAAAGCTATCCTACATTGCCACTGCATGTTCCCTGACCTCCCCATGCTGACCACCCCGCGGTGCTTTTCTCCAACCTACATTGCCACTCACTGCCTATCCTAATTCAGACTCTCCGATTCACACCACCCCGTGATGTTTTTCTCACTCCTACTAGTGAATGTAATGTAACACACACCCATACAATGCGCACCACCCCGTGATGCTTTTCTCACTCCTACTAGTGAATGTAATGTAACACACACCCATACAATGCGCACCACCCCGTGATGTTTTTCTCACTCCTACTAGTGAATGTAATGTAACACACACCCATACAATGCGCACCACCCCGTGATGTTTTTCTCACTCCTACTAGTGAATGTAATGTAACACACACCCATACAATGCACACCACCCCGTGATGTTTTTCTCACTCCTACTAGTGAATGTAATGTAACACGCACCCATACAATGCGCACCACCCCGTGATGTTTTTCTCACTCCTACTAGTGAATGTAATGTAACACACACCCATACAATGCGCACCACCCCGTGATGTTTTTCTCACTCCTACTAGTGAATGTAATGTAACACACACCCATACAATGTGCACCACCCCGCGATGTTTTTCAGAAACCTATCCTACATTGCCACAGCATGTTCCCTGACCTCCCCATGCTGACCACCCCGCGGTGCTTTTCTCCATCCTACATTGCCAATCACTGCCTATCCTAATTCAGACCCTCCGATTCACACCACCCCGTGATGTTTTTCTCACTCCTACTAGTGAATCTAATGTAACACACATCCATTCAATGCGCAACACCCCACGATGTTTTTCAGAAACCTATCCTACATTGCCACTGCATGTTCCCTGACCTCCCCATGCTGACCACCCCGCGGTGCTTTTCTCCATCCTACATTGCCACTCACTGCCTATCCTAATTCAGACCCTTCCATTCACACCACCCCGTGATGTTTTTCTCACTCGTAGTAGTGAATGTAATGTAACACACACCCGTACAATGCGCACCACCCCGTGATGTTTTTCTCACTCCTACTAGTGAATGTAATGTAACACACACCCATACAATGCGCACCACCCCGTGATGTTTTTCTCACTCCTACTAGTCAATGTAATGTAACACACACCCATACAATGCGCACCACCCCGCGATGTTTTTCAGAAACCTATCCTACATTGCCACTGCATGTTCCCTGACCGCCCCATACTGACCACCCCGCTGTGCTTTTCTCCATCCTACATTGCCAATCACTGCGTATCCTAATTCAGACCCTCCGAATCACAACACCCCGTGATGTTTTTCTCACTCTTACTAGTGAATGTAATGTAACACACACCCATACAATGCACACCACCCCTCGATGTTTTTCAGAAACCTATCCTACATTGCCACTGCATGTTCCCTGACCTTCCCATGCTGACCACCCCGCGGTGCTTTTCTCCATCCTACATTGCCAATCACTGCCTATCCTAATTCAGACCCTCCGATTCACAGCAACCCGTGATGATTTTCTCACTCCTGCTAGTGAATCTAATGTAACACACACGCATACAATGCGCACCACCCCGTGATGTTTTCTCACTCCTGCTAGTGAATCTAATGTAACACACACACATACAATGCGCACCACCCCGTGATGTTTTTCTCACTCCTACTAGTGAATGTAATGTAACACACACCCATACAATGCGCACCACCCCGTGATGATTTTCTCACTGGTACTAGTGAATGTAATGTAACACACACCCATACAATGCGCACCACCCCGTGATGTTTTTCTCACTCCTACTAGTAAATGTAATGTAACACACACCCATACAATGCGCACCACCCCGTGATGTTTTTCTCACTCCTACTAGTGAATGTAATGTAACACACACCCATACAATGCGCACCACCCCGTGATGTTTTTCTCACTCCTACTAGTGAATCTAATGTAACACACACCCATACGATGCGCACCACCCCGTGATGTTTTTCTCACTCCTGCTAGTGAATCTAATGTAACACACACACATACAATGCGCACCACCCCGTGATGTTTTTGTCACTCCTACTAGTGAATGTAATGTAACACACACCCATACAATGCGCACCACCCCGTGATGATTTTCTCACTGGTACTAGTTAATGTAATGTAACACACACCCATACAATGCGCACCACCCCGTGATGTTTTTCTCACTCCTACTAGTGAATGTAATGTAACACACACCGTACAATGCGCACCACACCGTGATGTTTTTCTCACTCGTACTAGTCAATGTAATGTAACACACACCCGTACAATGCGCACCATCCCGTGATGTTTTTCTCACTCCTACTAGTGAATGTAATGTAACACACACCCGTACAATGCGCACCACCCCGTGATGTTTTTCTCACTCCTACTAGTGAATGTAATGTAACACACACCCGTACAATGCGCACCACCCCGTGATGTTTTTCTCACTCCTACTAGTGAATGTAATGTAACACACACCCGTACAATGCGCACCACCCCGTGATGTTTTTCTCACTCCTACTAGTGAATGTAATGTAACACACACCCGTACAATGCGCACCACCCCGTGATGTTTTTCTCACTCCTACTAGTGAATCTAATGTAACACACACCCATACAATGCGCACCACCCCGTGATGTTTTTCTCACTCCTACTAGTGAATGTAATGTAACACACACCCATACAATGCGCACCACCCCGTGATGTTTTTCTCACTCCTACTAGTGAATGTAATGTAACATACACCCATACAATGCGCACCACCCCGTGATGTTTTTATCACTCCTACTAGTGAATCTAATGTAACACACACACATACAATGCGCACCACCCAGTGATGATTTTCTCAATGGTACTAGTGAATGTAATGTAACACACACCCATACAATGCGCACCACGCCGTGATGTTTTTCTCACTCCTACTAGTGAATGTAATGTAACACACACCCATACAATACGTACCACCCCGCGATGTTTTTCAGAAAGCTATCCTACATTGCCACTGCATGTTCCCTGACCTCCCCATGCTGACTACCCCGCGGTGCTTTTCTCCAACCTACATTGCCACTCACTGCCTATCCTAATTCAGACTCTCCGATTCACACCACCCCGTGATGTTTTTCTCACTCCTAGTAGTGAATGTAATGTAACACACACCCATACAATGCGCACCACCCCGTGATGTTTTTCTCACTCCTAGTAGTGAATGTAATGTAACACACACCCATACAATGCGCACCACCCCGTGATGTTTTTCTCACTCCTACTAGTGAATGTAATGTAACACACACCCATACAATGCGCACCACCCCGTGATGTTTTTCTCACTCCTACTAGTGAATGTAATGTAACACACACCCACACAATGCGCTCCACCCCGTGATGTTTTTCTCACTCCTACTAGTGAATGTAATGTAACACACACCCATACAATGCGCACCACCCCGTGATGTTTTTCTCACTCCTACTAGTGAATGTAATGTAACACACACCCATACAATGCGCACCACCCCGTGATGTTTTTCTCACTCCTACTAGTGAATGTAATGTAACACACACCCATACAATGCGCACCACCCCGTGATGTTTTGCTCACTCCTACTAGTGAATGTAATGTAACACACACCCATACAATGCGCACCACCCCGCGATGTTTTTCAGAAACCTATCCTACATTGCCACTGCATGTTCCCTGACCTCCCCATGCTGACCACCCCGCGGTGCTTTTCTCCATCCTACATTGCCAATCACTGCCTATCCTAATTCAGACCCTCCGATTCACACCACCCCGTGATGTTTTTCTCACTCCTACTAGTGAATCTAATGTAACACACATCCATTCAATGCGCAACACCCCACGATGTTTTTCAGAAACCTATCCTACATTGCCACTGCATGTTCCCTGACCTCCCCATGCTGACCACCCCGCGGTGCTTTTCTCCATCCTACATTGCCACTCACTGCCTATCCTAATTCAGACCCTTCGATTCACACCACCCCGTGATGTTTTTCTCACTCGTAGTAGTGAATGTAATGTAACACACACCCGTACAATGCGCACCACCCCGTGATGTTTTTCTCACTCCTACTAGTGAATGTAATGTAACACACACCCATACAATGCGCACCACCCCGTGATGTTTTTCTCACTCCTACTAGTCAATGTAATGTAACACACACCCATACAATGCGCACCACCCCGCGATGTTTTTCAGAAACCTATCCTACATTGCCACTGCATGTTCCCTGACCGCCCCATACTGACCACCCCGCTGTGCTTTTCTCCATCCTACATTGCCAATCACTGCGTATCCTAATTCAGACCCTCCGATTCACACCACCCCGTGATGTTTTTCTCACTCTTACTAGTGAATGTAATGTAACACACACCCATACAATGCACACCACCCCTCGATGTTTTTCAGAAACCTATCCTACATTGCCACTGCATGTTCCCTGACCTTCCCATGCTGACCACCCCGCGGTGCTTTTCTCCATCCTACATTGCCAATCACTGCCTATCCTAATTCAGACCCTCCGATTCACACCAACCCGTGATGATTTTCTCACTCCTACTAGTGAATCTAATGTAACACACACGCATACAATGCGCACCACCCCGTGATGTTTTTCTCACTCCTGCTAGTGAATCTAATGTAACACACACACATACAATGCGCACCACCCCGTGATGTTTTTCTCACTCCTACTAGTGAATGTAATGTAACACACACCCATACAATGCGCACTACCCCGTGATGATTTTCTCACTGGTACTAGTGAATGTAATGTAACACACACCCATACAATGCGCACCACCCCGTGATGTTTTTCTCACTCCTACTAGTAAATGTAATGTAACACACACCCATACAATGCGCACCACCCCGTGATGTTTTTCTCACTCCTACTAGTGAATGTAATGTAACACACACCCATACAATGCGCACCACCCCGTGATGTTTTTCTCACTCCTACTAGTGAATCTAATGTAACACACGCCCATACGATGCGCACAACCCCGTGATGTTTTTCTCACTCCTGCTAGTGAATCTAATGTAACACACACACATACAATGCGCACCACCCCGTGATGTTTTTGTCACTCCTACTAGTGAATGTAATGTAACACACACCCATACAATGCGCACCACCCCGTGATGATTTTCTCACTGGTACTAGTTAATGTAATGTAACACACACCCATACAATGCGCACCACCCCGTGATGTTTTTCTCACTCCTACTAGTGAATGTAATGTAACACACACCCGTACAATGCGCACCACACCGTGATGTTTTTCTCACTCGTACTAGTCAATGTAATGTAACACACACCCGTACAATGCGCACCATCCCGTGATGTTTTTCTCACTCCTACTAGTGAATGTAATGTAACACACACCCGTACAATGCGCACCACCCCGTGATGTTTTTCTCACTCCTACTAGTGAATGTAATGTAACACACACCCGTACAATGCGCACCACCCCGTGATGTTTTTCTCACTCCTACTAGTGAATGTAATGTAACACACACCCGTACAATGCGCACCACCCCGTGATGTTTTTCTCACTCCTACTAGTGAATGTAATGTAACACACACCCGTACAATGCGCACCACCCCGTGATGTTTTTCTCACTCCTACTAGTGAATCTAATGTAACACACACCCATACAATGCGCACCACCCCGTGATGTTTTTCTCACTCCTACTAGTGAATGTAATGTAACACACACCCATACAATGCGCACCACCCCGTGATGTTTTTCTCACTCCTACTAGTGAATGTAATGTAACATACACCCATACAATGCGCACCACCCCGTGATGTTTTTATCACTCCTACTAGTGAATCTAATGTAACACACACACATACAATGCGCACCACCCAGTGATGATTTTCTCAATGGTACTAGTGAATGTAATGTAACACACACCCATACAATGCGCACCACGCCATGATGTTTTTCTCACTCCTACTAGTGAATGTAATGTAACACACACCCATACAATACGTACCACCCCGCGATGTTTTTCAGAAAGCTATCCTACATTGCCACTGCATGTTCCCTGACCTCCCCATGCTGACTACCCCGCGGTGCTTTTCTCCAACCTACATTGCCACTCACTGCCTATCCTAATTCAGACTCTCCGATTCACACCACCCCGTGATGTTTTTCTCACTCCTAGTAGTGAATGTAATGTAACACACACCCATACAATGCGCACCACCCCGTGATGTTTTTCTCACTCCTAGTAGTGAATGTAATGTAACACACACCCATACAATGCGCACCACCCCGTGATGTTTTTCTCACTCCTACTAGTGAATGTAATGTAACACACACCCATACAATGCGCACCACCCCGTGATGTTTTTCTCACTCCTACTAGTGAATGTAATGTAACACACACCCACACAATGCGCTCCACCCCGTGATGTTTTTCTCACTCCTACTAGTGAATGTAATGTAACACACACCCATACAATGCGCACCACCCCGTGATGTTTTTCTCACTCCTACTAGTGAATGTAATGTAACACACACCCATACAATGCGCACCACCCCGTGATGTTTTTCTCACTCCTACTAGTGAATGTAATGTAACACACACCCATACAATGCGCACCACCCCGTGATGTTTTGCTCACTCCTACTAGTGAATGTAATGTAACACACACCCATACAATGCGCACCACCCCGCGATGTTTTTCAGAAACCTATCCTACATTGCCACTGCATGTTCACTGACCTCCCCATGCTGACCACCCCGCGGTGCTTTTCTCCATCCTACATTGCCAATCACTGCCTATCCTAATTCAGACCCTCCTATTCACACCACCCCGTGATGTTTTTCTCACTCCTACTAGTGAATCTAATGTAACACACAGCCATTCAATGCGCACCACCCCGCGATGTTTTTCAGAAACCTATCCTACATTGCCACTGCAGGTTCCCTGACCTCCCCATGCTGACCACCCCGCGGTGCTTTTCTCCATCCTACATTGCCAATCACTGCCTATCCTAATTCAGACCCTCCGATTCACACCACCCCGTGATGTTTTTCTCACTCCTACTAGTGAATGTAATGTAACACACACCCATTCAATGCGCACCACCCCGCGATGTTTTTCAGAAACCTATCCTACATTGCCACTGCATGTTCCCTGACCTCCCCATGCTGACCACCCCGCGGTGCTTTTCTACATCCTACATTGCCACTCACTGCCTATCCTAAATCAGACCCTTCGATTCACACCACCCCTGATGTTTTTCTCACTCCTACTAGTGAATGTAATGTAACACACACCCATACAATGCGCACCACCCCGCGATGTTTTTCAGAAACCTATCCTACATTGCCACTGCATGTTCCCTGACCTCCCCATACTGACCACCCCGCTGTGCTTTTCTCCATCCTACATTGCCAATCACTGCGTATCCTAATTCAGACCCTCCGATTCACACCACCCCGTGATGTTTTTCTCACTCTTACTAGTGAATGTAATGTAACACACACCCATACAATGCACACCACCCCTCGATGTTTTTCAGAAACCTATCCTACATTGCCACTGCATGTTCCCTGACGTCCCCAAGCTGACCACCCCGCGGTGCTTTTCTCCATCCTACATTGCCACTCACTGCCTATCCTGCTTCCGACCCTCCGATTCACACCCCCCCGTGATGTTTTTCTCACTCCTACTAGTCAATGTAATGTAACACACTCCCGTACAATGCGCACCACCCCGTGATGCTTTTCTCACTCCTACTAGTGAATGTAATGTAACACACACCCATACAATGCGCACCACCCCGTGATGTTTTTCTCACTCGTACTAGTGAATGTAATGTAACACACACCAATACAATGCGCACCACCCCGCGATGTTTTTCAGAAACCTATCCTACATTGCCACTGCATGTTCCCTGACCTCCCCATGCTGACCACCCCGCGGTGCTTTTCTCCATCCTACATTGCCAATCACTGCCTATCCTAATGCAGACCCTCCGATTCACACCACCCCGTGATGTTTTTCTCTCTCCTACTAGTGAATCTAATGTAACACACACCCATACAATGCGCACCATCCCGCGATGTTTTTCAGAAACCTATCCTAAATTGCCACTGCATGTTCCCTGACCTCCCCATGCTGACCACCCCGCGGTGCTTTTCTCCATCCTACATTGCCACTCACTGCCTATCCTCATTCAGACCCTCCGATTCACACCACCCCATGATGTTTTTCTCACTCCTACTAGTGAATGTAATGTAACACACACCCATACAATGCGCATCACCCCGTGATGTTTTTCTCACTCCTACTAGTGAATGTAATGTAACACACACCCATACAATGCGCACCACCCCGTGATGTTTTTCTCACTCCTACTAGTGAATGTAATGTAAAACACACCCATACAATGCGCACCACCCCGCGATGTTTTTCAGAAACCTATCCTACATTGCCACTTCATGTTCCCTGACCTCCCCATGCTGACCACCCCGCGGTGCTTTTCTCCATCCTACATTGCCAATCACTGCCTATCCTAATTCAGACCCTCCGATTCACACCACCCCGTGATGATTTTCTCACTCCTACTAGTTAATCTAATGTAACACACACGCATACAATGCGCACCACCCCGTGATGTTTTTCTCACTCCTGCTAGTGAATCTAATGTAACACACACACATACAATGCGCACCACCCCGTGATGTTTTTCTCACTCCTACTAGTGAATGTAATGTAACACACACCCATACAATGCGCACCACCCCGTGATGATTTTCTCACTGGTACTAGGGAATGTAATGTAACACACACCCATACAATGCGCACCACCCCGTGATGTTTTTCTCACTCCTACTAGTGAATGTAATGTAACACACACCCATACAATGCGCACCACCCCGTGATGTTTTTCTCACTCCTACTAGTGAATGTAATGTAACACACACCCATACAATGCGCACCACCCCGTGATGTTTTTCTCACTCCTACTAGTGAATCTAATGTAACACACACCCATACAATACGCACCACCCCGTGATGTTTTTCTCACTCCTGCTAGTGAATCTAATGTAACACACACACATACAATGCGCACCACCCCGTGATGATTTTGTCACTCCTTCTAGTGAATGTAATGTAACACACACCCATACAATGCGCACCACCCCGTGATGATTTTCTCACTGGTACTAGTGAATGTAATGTAACACACACCCATACAATGCGCACCACCCCGTGATGTTTTTCTCACTCCTACTAGTGAATGTAATGTAACACACACCCATACAATGCGCACCACACCGTGATGTTTTTCTCACTCCTACTAGTCAATGTAATGTAACACACACCCGTACAATGCGAACCACCCCGTGATGTTTTTCTCACTCCTACTAGTGAATGTAATGTAACACACACCCGTACAATGCGCACCACCCCGTGATGTTTTTCTCACTCCTACTAGTGAATGTAATGTAACACACACCCGTACAATGCGCACCACCCCGTGATGTTTTTCTCACTCCTACTAGTGAACGTAATGTAACACACACCCGTACAATGCGCACCACCCCGTGATGTTTTTCTCACTCCTACTAGTGAATGTAATGTAACACACACCCATACAATGCGCACCACCCCGTGATGTTTTTCTCACTCCTACTAGTGAATCTAATGTAACACACACCCATACAATGCGCACCACCCCGTGATGTTTTTCTCACTCCTACTAGTGAATGTAATGTAACACACACCCATACAATGCGCACCACCCCGTGATGTTTTTCTCACTCCTACTAGTGAATGTAATGTAACACACACCCATTCAATGCGCACCACCCCGCGATGTTTTTCAGAAACCTATCCTACATTGCCACTGCATGTTCCCTGACCTCCCCATGCTGACCACCCCGCGGTGCTTTTCTACATCCTACATTGCCACTCACTGCCTATCCTAAATCAGACCCTTCGATTCACACCACCCCTGATGTTTTTCTCACTCCTACTAGTGAATGTAATGTAACACACACCCATACAATGCGCACCACCCCGCGATGTTTTTCAGAAACCTATCCTACATTGCCACTGCATGTTCCCTGACCTCCCCATACTGACCACCCCGCTGTGCTTTTCTCCATCCTACATTGCCAATCACTGCGTATCCTAATTCAGACCCTCCGATTCACACCACCCCGTGATGTTTTTCTCACTCTTACTAGTGAATGTAATGTAACACACACCCATACAATGCACACCATCCCTCGATGTTTTTCAGAAACCTATCCTTCATTGCCACTGCATGTTCCCTGACGTCCCCAAGCTGACCACCCCGCGGTGCTTTTCTCCATCCTACATTGCCACTCACTGCCTATCCTGCTTCCGACCCTCCGATTCACACCCCCCCGTGATGTTTTTCTCACTCCTAATAGTCAATGTAATGTAACACACACCCGTACAATGCGCACCACCCCGTGATGCTTTTCTCACTCCTACTAGTGAATGTAATGTAACACACACCCATACAATGCGCACCACCCCGTGATGTTTTTCTCACTCGTACTAGTGAATGTAATGTAACACACACCAATACAATGCGCACCACCCCGCGATGTTTTTCAGAAACCTATCCTACATTGCCACTGCATGTTCCCTGACCTCCCCATGCTGACCACCCCGCGGTGCTTTTCTCCATCCTACATTGCCAATCACTGCCTATCCTAATGCAGACCCTCCGATTCACACCAACCCGTGATGTTTTTCTCACTCCTACTAGTGAATCTAATGTAACACACACCCATACAATGCGCACCACCCCGCGATGTTTTTCAGAAACCTATCCTACATTGCCACTGCATGTTCCCTGACCTCCCCATGCTGACCACCCCGCGGTGCTTTTCTCCATCCTACATTGCCACTCACTGCCTATCCTAATTCAGACCCTCCGATTCACACCACCCCATGATGTTTTTCTCACTCCTACTAGTGAATGTAATGTAACACACACCCATACAATGCGCATCACCCCGTGATGTTTTTCTCACTCCTACTAGTGAATGTAATGTAACACACACCCATACAATGCGCACCACCCCGTGATGTTTTTCTCACTCCTACTAGTGAATGTAATGTAAAACACACCCATACAATGCGCACCACCCCGCGATGTTTTTCAGAAACCTATCCTACATTGCCACTGCATGTTCCCTGACCTCCCCATGCTGACCACCCCGCGGTGCTTTTCTCCATCCTACATTGCCAATCACTGCCTATCCTAATTCAGACCCTCCGATTCACACCACCCCGTGATGATTTTCTCACTCCTACTAGTGAATCTAATGTAACACACACGCATACAATGCGCACCACCCCGTGATGTTTTTCTCACTTCTGCTAGTGAATCTAATATAACACACACACATACAATGCGCACCACCCCGTGATGTTTTTCTCCCTCCTACTAGTGAATGTAATGTAACACACACCCATACAATGCGCACCACCCCGTGATGATTTTCTCACTGGTACTAGTGAATGTAATGTAACACACACCCATACAATGCGCACCACCCCGTGATGTTTTTCTCACTCCTACTAGTGAATGTAATGTAACACACACCCATACAATGCGCACCACCCCGTGATGATTTTCTCACTGGTACTAGTGAATGTAATGTAACACACACCCATACAATGCGCACCACCCCGTGATGTTTTTCTCACTCCTACTAGTGAATGTAATGTAACACACACCCATACAATGCGCACCACCCCGTGATGTTTTTCTCACTCCTAGTAGTGAATGTAATGTAACACACACCCATACAATGCGCACCACCCCGTGATGTTTTTCTCACTCCTACTAGTGAATCTAATGTAACACACACCCATACAATGCGCACCACCCCATGATGTTTTTCTCACTCCTGCTAGTGAATCTAATGTAACACACACACATACAATGCGCACCACCCCGTGATGATTTTGTCACTCCTACTAGTGAATGTAATGTAACACACACCCATACAATGCGCACCACCCCGTGATGATTTTCTCACTGGTACTAGTGAATGTAATGTAACACACACCCATACAATGCGCACCACCCCATGATGTTTTTCTCACTCCTACTAGTGAATGTAATGTAACACACACCCATACAATGCGCACCACACCGTGATGTTTTTCTCACTCCTACTAGTCAATGTAATGTAACACACACCCGTACAATGCGCACCACCCCGTGATGTTTTTCTCACTCCTACTAATGAATGTAATGTAACACACACCCGTACAATGCGCACCACCCCGTGATGTTTTTCTCACTCCTACTAGTGAACGTAATGTAACACACACCCGTACAATGCGCACCACCCCGTGATGTTTTTCTCACTCCTACTAGTGAATGTAATGTAACACACACCCATACAATGCGCACCACCCCTTGATGTTTTTCTCACTCCTACTAGTGAATCTAATGTAACACACACCCATACAATGCGCACCACCCCGTGATGTTTTTCTCACTCCTACTAGTGAATGTAATGTAACACACACCCATACAATGCGCACCACCCCGTGATGTTTTTCTCACTCCTACTAGTGAATGTAATGTAACATACACCCATACAATGCGCACCACCCCGTGATGTTTTTCTCACTCCTACTAGTGAATCTAATGTAACACACACACATACAATGCGCACCACCCCGTGATGATTTTCTCACTGGTACTAGTGAATGTAATGTAACACACACCCATACAATGCGCACCACGCCGTGATGTTTTTCTCACTCCTACTAGTGAATGTAATGTAATACACACCCATACAATACGTACCACCCCGCGATGTTTTTCAGAAAGCTATCCTACATTGCCACTGCATGTTCCCTGACCTCCCCATGCTGACCACCCCGCGGTGCTTTTCTCCAACCTACATTGCCACTCACTGCCTATCCTAATTCAGACTCTCCGATTCACACCACCCCGTGATGTTTTTCTCACTCCTAGTAGTGAATGTAATGTAACACACACCCATACAATGCGCACCACCCCGTGATGTTTTTCTCACTCCTAGTAGTGAATGTAATGTAACACACACCCATACAATGCGCACCACCCCGTGATGTTTTTCTCACTCCTACTTGTGAATGTAATGTAACACACACCCATACAATGCGCACCACCCCGTGATGTTTTTCTCACTCCTAGTAGTGAATGTAATGTAACACACACCCATACAATGCGCACCACCCCGTGATGTTTTTCTCACTCCTACTACTGAATGTAATGTAACACACACCCATACAATGCGCACCACCCCGTGATGTTTTTCTCACTCCTACTAGTGAATGTAATGTAACACACGCCCATACAATGCGCACCACTCCGTGATGTTTTTCTCACTCCTACTAGTGAATGTAATGTAACACACACCCATACAATGCGCACCACCCCGTGATGTTTTTCTCACTCCTACTAGTGAATGTAATGTAACACACACCCATACAATGTGCACCACCCCGCGATGTTTTTCAGAAACCTATCCTACATTGCCACAGCATGTTCCCTGACCTCCCCATGCTGACCACCCCGCGGTGCTTTTCTCCATCCTACATTGCCAATCACTGCCTATCCTAATTCAGACCCTCCGATTCACACCACCCCGTGATGTTTTTCTCACTCCTACTAGTGAATCTAATGTAACACACATCCATTCAATGCGCAACACCCCACGATGTTTTTCAGAAACCTATCCTACATTGCCACTGCATGTTCCCTGACCTCCCCATGCTGACCCGCCCGCGGTGCTTTTCTCCATCCTACATTGCCACTCACTGCCTATCCTAATTCAGACACTTCGATTCACACCACGCCGTGATGTTTTTCTCACTCGTAGTAGTGAATGTAATGTAACACACACCCATACAATGCGCACCACCCCGTGATGTTTTTCTCACTCCTACTAGTGAATGTAATGTAACACACACCCATACAATTCCCACCACCCCGTGATGTTTTTCTCACACCTACTAGTGAATGTAATGTAACACACACCCGTACAATGCGCACCACCCCGTGATGTTTTTCTCACTCCTACTAGTGAATGTAACGTAACACACACCCATACAATGCGCACCAACCCTCGATGTTTTTCAGAAACCTATCCTACATTGCCACTGCATGTTCCCTGACCTCCACAAGCTGACCACCACGCGGTGCTTTTCTCCATCCTACATTGCCACTCACTGCCTATCCTACTTCAGACCCTCCGATTCACACCCCTCCGTGATGTTTTTCTCACTCCTTCTAGTCAATGTAATGTAACACACACCCATACAATGCGCACCACCCCGTGATGTTTTTCTCACTCCTACTAGTCAATGTAATGTAACACACACCCATACAATGCGCACCACCCCGCGATGTTTTTCAGAAACCTATCCTACATTGCCACTGCAGGTTCCCTGACCTCCCCATGCTGACCACCCCGCGGTGCTTTTCTCCATCCTACATTGCCAATCACTGCCTATCCTAATTCAGACCCTCCGATTCATACCACCCCGTGATGTTTTTCTCACTCCTACTAGTGAATGTAATGTAACACACACCCATACAATGCGCACCACCCCTCGATGTTTTTCAGAAACCTATCCTATATTGCCACTGCATGTTCCCTGACCTCCCCAAGCTGACCATGCCGCGGTGCTTTTCTCCATCCTACATTGCCACTCCCTGCCTATCCTACTTCAGACCCTCCGATTCACACCCCCCGTGATGTTTTTCTCACTCCTACTAGTCAATGTAATGTAACACACACCCATACAATGCGCACCACCATGTGATGTTTTTCTCACTCCTACTAGTCAATGTAATGTAACACACACCCATACAATGCGCACCACCCCGTGATGTTTTTCTCACTCCTACTAGTGAATTTAATGTAACACACACCCATACAATGCGCACCACCCCGTGATGTTTTTCTCACTCCTACTAGTGAATGTAATGTAACACACACCCATACAATGCGCACCACCCCGTGATGTTTTTCTCACTCCTACTAGTGAATGTAATGTAACACACACCCATACAATGCGCTCCACCCCGTGATGTTTTTCTCACTCCTACTAGTGAATGTAATGTAACACACACCCATACAATGCGTACCACCCCGTGATGTTTTTCTCACTCCTACTAGTGAATGTAATGTAACACACACCCATACAATGCGCACCACCCCGTGATGTTTTTCTCACTCCTACTAGTGAATGTAATGTAACACACACCCATACAATGCGCACCACCCCGTGATGTTTTGCTCACTCCTACTAGTGAATGTAATGTAAAACACACCCATACAATGCGCACCACCACGCGATGTTTTTCAGAAACCTATCCTACATTGCCACTGCATGTTCCCTGACCTCCCCATGCTGACCACCCCGCGGTGCTTTTCTCCATCCTACATTGCCAATCACTGCCTATCCTAATTCAGACCCTCCGATTCACACCACCCCGTGATGTTTTTCTCACTCCTACTAGTGAATCTAATGTAACACACACCCATTCAATGCGCACCACCCCGCGATGTTTTTCAGAAACCTATCCTACATTGCCACTGCATGTTCCCTGACCTCCCCATGCTGACCACCCCGCAGTGCTTTTCTCCATCCTACATTGCCACTCACTGCCTATCCTAATTCAGACCCTTCGATTCACACCACCCTGTGATGTTTTTCTCACTCCTACTAGTGAATGTAATGTAACACACACCCATACAATGCGCACCACCCCGTGATGTTTTTCTCACTCGTACTTGTGAATGTAATGTAACACACACCCATACAATGCGCGCCACCCCGTGATATTTTTCTCACTCCTACTAGTGAATGTAATGTAACACACACCCATAAAATGTGCACCACACCGCGATGTTTTTGAGAAACCTATCCTACATTGGCACAGCATGTTCCCTGACGTCCCCATGCTGACCACCCCGCGGTGCTTTTCTCCATCCTACATTGCCACTCACTGCCTATCCTAATTCAGACCCTCCGATTCAAACCACCCCGTGATGTTTTTCTCACTCGTAGTAGTGAATGTAATGTAACACACACCCATACAATGCGCACCACCCCGTGATGTTTTTCTCACTCCTACTAGTGAATGTAATGTAACACACACCCATACAATTCGCACCACCCCGTGATGTTTTTCTCACTCCTACTAGTGAATGTAATGTAACACACACCCATATAATGCGCACCACCCCGTGATGTTTTTCTCACTCCTACTAGTGAATTTAACGTAACACACACCCATACAATGCGCACCACCCCGTGATGTTTTTCTCACTCATACTAGTGAATGTAATGTAACACACACCCATACAATGCGCACCACCCCGTGATGTTTTTCTCACTCCTACTAGTGAATGTAATGTAACACACACCCATACAATGCGCACCACCCCGTGATGTTTTTCTCACTCCTACTAGTGAATGTAATGTAACACACACCCATACAATACGTACCACCCCGCGATGTTTTTCAGAAAGCTATCCTACATTGCCACTGCATGTTCCCTGACCTCCCCATGCTGACCACCCCTCGGTGCTTTTCTCCATCCTACATTGCCACTCACTGCCTATCCTAATTCAGACTCTCCGATTCACACCTTCCCGTGATGTTTTTCTCACTCCTACTAATGAATGTAATGTAACACACACCCATACAATGCGCACCACCCCGTGATGTTTTTCTCACTCCTAGTAGTGAATGTAATGTAACACACACCCATACAATGCGCACCACCCCGTGATGTTTTTCTCACTCCTACTAGTCAATGTAATGTAACACACACCCATACAATGTGCACCACACCGTGATGTTTTTCTCACTCCTAGTATGAATGTAATGTAACACACACCCATACAATGCGCACCACCCCGTGATGTTTTTCTCACTCCTACTAGTGAATGTAATGTAACACACACCCATACAATGCGCACCACACCGTGATGTTTTTCTCACTCCTAGTATGAATGTAATGTAACACACACCCATAAAATGCACACCAACCCTCGATGTTTTTCAGAAACCTATCCTACATTGCCACTGCATGTTCCCTGACGTCCCCAAGCTGACCACCCCGCGGTGCTTTTCTCCATCCTACATTGCCACTCACTGCCTATCCTGCTTCCGACACTCCGATTCACACCCCCCCGTGATGTTTTTCTCACTCCTACTAGTCAATGTAATGTAACACACACCCGTACAATGCGCACCACCCCGTGATGTTTTTCTCACTCCTACTAGTGAATGTAATGTAACACACACCCATACAATGCGCACCACCCCGTGATGTTTTTCTCACTCGTACTAGTGAATGTAATGTAACACACACCAATACAATGCGCAACACCCCGCGATGTTTTTCAGAAACCTATCCTACATTGCCACTGCATGTTCCCTGACCTCCCCATGCTGACCACCCCGCGGTGCTTTTCTCCATCCTACATTGCCAATCACTGCCTATCCTAATGCAGACCCTCCGATTCACACCACCCCGTGATGTTTTTCTCACTCCTACTAGTGAATCTAATGTAACACACACCCATACAATGCGCACCACCCCGCGATGTTTTTCAGAAACCTATCCTACATTGCCACTGCATGTTCCCTGACCTCCCCATGCTGACCACCCCGCGGTGCTTTTCTCCATCCTACATTGCCACTCACTGCCTATCCTAATTCAGACCCTCCGATTCACACCACCCCATGATGTTTTTCTCACTCCTACTAGTGAATGTAATGTAACACACACCCATACAATGCGCACCACACCGTGATGTTTTTCTCACTTCTACTAGTGAATGTAATGTAACACACACCCGTACAATGCGCACCACCCCGTGATGTTTTTCTCACTCCTACTAGTGAATGTAATGTAACACACACCCGTACAATGCGCACCACCCCGTGATGTTTTTCTCACTCCTACTAGTGAATGTAATGTAACACACACCCGTACGATGCGCACCACCCCGTGATGTTTTTCTCACTCCTACTAGTGAATGTAATGTAACACACACCCGTACGATGCGCACCACCCCGTGATGTTTTTCTCACTCCTACTAGTGAATGTAATGTAACACACACCCGTACAATGCGCACCACCCCGTGATGTTTTTCTCACTCCTACTAGTGAATCTAATGTAACACACACCCATACAATGCGCACCACCCCGTGATGTTTTCCTCACTCCTACTAGTGAATGTAATGTAACACACACCCATACAATGCGCACCACCCCGTGATGTTTTTCTCACTCCTACTAGTGAATGTAATGTAACATACACCCATACAATGCGCACCACCCCGTGATGTTTTTCTCACTCCTACTAGTGAATCTAATGTAACACACACACATACAATGCGCACCACCCCGTGATGATTTTCTCACTGGTACTAGTGAATGTAATGTAACACACACCCATACAATGCGCACCACGCCGTGATGTTTTTCTCACTCCTACTAGTGAATGTAATGTAACACACACCCATACAATACGTACCACCCGGCGATGTTTTTCAGAAAGCTATCCTACATTGCCACTGCATGTTCCCTGACCTCCCCATGCTGACCACCCCGCGGTGCTTTTTTCCAACCTACATTGCCACTCACTGCCTATCCTAATTCAGACTCTCCGATTCACACCACCCCGTGATCTTTTTCTCACTCCTAGTAGTGAATGTAATGTAACACACACCCATACAATGCGCACCACCCCGTGATGTTTTTCTCACTCCTAGTAGTGAATGTAATGTAACACACACCCATACAATGCGCACCACCCCGTGATGTTTTTCTCACTCGTAGTAGTGAATGTAATGTAACACACACCCATACAATGCGCACCACCCCGTGATGTTTTTCTCACTCCTACTAGTGAATGTAATGTAACACACACCCATACAATTCGCACCACCCCGTGATGATTTTCTCACTCCTACTAGTGAATGTAATGTAACACACACCCATACAATGCGCACCACCCCGTGATGTTTTTCTCACTCCTACTAGTGAATGTAACGTAACACACACCCATACAATGCGCACCACCCCGTGATGTTTTTCTCACTCCTACTAGTGAATGTAATGTAACACACACCCATACAATGCGCACCACCCCGTGATGTTTTTCTCACTCCTACTAGTGAATGTAATGTAACACACACCCATACAATGCGCACCACCCCGTGATGTTTTTCTCACTCCTACTAGTGAATGTAATGTAACACACACCCATACAATGCGCACCACCCCGTGATGTTTTTCTCACTCCTACTAGTGAATGTAATGTAACACACACCCATACAATGTGCACCTCCCCGCGATGTTTTTCAGAAACCTATCCTACATTGCCACAGCATGTTCCCTGACCTCCCCATGCTGACCACCCCGCGGTGCTTTTCTCCATCCTACATTGCCAATCACTGCCTATCCTAATTCAGACCCTCCGATTCACACCACCCCGTGATGTTGTTCTCACTCCTACTAGTGAATCTAATGTAACACACATCCATTCAATGCGCAACACCCCACGATGTTTTTCAGAAACCTATCCTACATTGCCACTGCATGTTCCCTGACCTCCCCATGCTGACCACCCCGCGGTGCTTTTCTCCATCCTACATTGCCACTCACTGCCTATCCTAATTCAGACCCTTCGATTCACACCACCCCGTGATGTTTTTCTCACTCGTAGTAGTGAATGTAATGTAACACACACCCATACAATGCGCACCACCCCGTGATGTTTTTCTCACTCCTACTAGTGAATGTAATGTAACACACACCCATACAATTCGCACCACCCCGTGATGTTTTTCTCACACCTACTAGTGAATGTAATGTAACACACACCCATACAATGCGCACCACCCCGTGATGTTTTTCTCACTCCTACTAGTGAATGTAACGTAACACACACCCATACAATGCGCACCAACCCTCGATGTTTTTCAGAAACCTATCCTGCATTGTCACTGCATGTTCCCTGACCTCCCCAAGCTGACCACCAAGCGGTGCTTTTCTCCATCCTACATTGCCACTCACTGCCTATCCTACTTCAGACCCTCCGATTCACACCCCTCCGTGATGTTTTTCTCACTCCTTCTAGTCAATGTAATGTAACACACACCCATACAATGCGCACCACCCCGTGATGTTTTTCTCACTCCTACTAGTCAATGTAATGTAACACACACCCATACAATGCGCACCACCCCGCGATGTTTTTCAGAAACCTATCCTACATTGCCACTGCAGGTTCCCTGACCTCCCCATGCTGACCACCCCGCGGTGCTTTTCTCCATCCTACATTGCCAATCACTGCCTATCCTAATTCAGACCCTCCGATTCATACCACCCCGTGATGTTTTTCTCACTCCTACTAGTGAATGTAATGTAACACACACCCATACAATGCGCACCACCCCTCGATGTTTTTCAGAAACCTATCCTACATTGCCACTGCATGTTCCCTGACCTCCCCAAGCTGACCATGCCGCGGTGCTTTTCTCCATCCTACATTGCCACTCCCTGCCTATCCTACTTCAGACCCTCCGATTCACACCCCCCGTGATGTTTTTCTCACTCCTACTAGTCAATGTAATGTAACACACACCCATACAATGCGCACCACCATGTGATGTTTTTCTCACTCCTACTAGTCAATGTAATGTAACACACACCCATACAATGCGCACCACCCCGTGATGTTTTTCTCACTCCTACTAGTGAATTTAATGTAACACACACCCATACAATGCGCACCACCCCGTGATGTTTTTCTCACTCCTACTAGTGAATGTAATGTAACACACACCCATACAATTCGCACCACCCCGTGATGTTTTTCTCACACCTACTAGTGAATGTAATGTAACACACACCCATACAATGCGCACCACCCCGTGATGTTTTTCTCACTCCTACTAGTGAATGTAACGTAACACACACCCATACAATGCGCACCAACCCTCGATGTTTTTCAGAAACCTATCCTGCATTGTCACTGCATGTTCCCTGACCTCCCCAAGCTGACCACCAAGCGGTGCTTTTCTCCATCCTACATTGCCACTCACTGCCTATCCTACTTCAGACCCTCCGATTCACACCCCTCCGTGATGTTTTTCTCACTCCTTCTAGTCAATGTAATGTAACACACACCCATACAATGCGCACCACCCCGTGATGTTTTTCTCACTCCTACTAGTCATTGTAATGTAACACACACCCATACAATGCGCACCACCCCGCGATGTTTTTCAGAAACCTATCCTACATTGCCACTGCAGGTTCCCTGACCTCCCCATGCTGACCACCCCGCGGTGCTTTTCTCCATCCTACATTGCCAATCACTGCCTATCCTAATTCAGACCCTCCGATTCATACCACCCCGTGATGTTTTTCTCACTCCTACTAGTGAATGTAATGTAACACACACCCATACAATGCGCACCACCCCGTGATGTTTTTCTCACTCATACTAGTGAATGTAATGTAACACACACCCATACAATGCGCACCACCCCGTGATGTTTTTCTCACTCCTACTAGTGAATGTAATGTAACACACACCCATACAATGCGCACCACCCCGTGATGTTTTTCTCACTCCTACTAGTGAATCTAATGTAACACACACACATACAATGCGCACCACCCCGTGATGTTTTTCTCACTCCTACTAGTGAATGTAATGTAACACACTCCCATACAATGCGCACCACCCCGTGATGTTTTTCTCACTCCTACTAGTGAATGTAATGTAACACACACCAATACAATGCGCACCACCCCGTGATGATTTTCTCACTGGTACTAGTGTATGTAATGTAACACACACCCATACAATGCGCACCACCCCGTGATGTTTTTCTCACTCCTACTAGTGAATGTAATGTAACACACACCCATACAATACGTACCACCCCGCGATGTTTTTCAGAAAGCTATCCTACATTGCCACTGCATGTTCCCTGACCTCCCCATGCTGACCACCCCTCGGTGCTTTTCTCCATCCTACATTGCCACTCACTGCCTATCCTAATTCAGACTCTCCGATTCACACCTTCCCGTGATGTTTTTCTCACTCCTACTAATGAATGTAATGTAACACACACCCATACAATGCGCACCACCCCGTGATGTTTTTCTCACTCCTAGTAGTGAATGTAATGTAACACACACCCATACAATGCGCACCACCCCGTGATGTTTTTCTCACTCCTACTAGTCAATGTAATGTAACACACACCCATACAATGTGCACCACACCGTGATGTTTTTCTCACTCCTAGTATGAATGTAATGTAACACACACCCATACAATGCGCACCACCCCGTGATGTTTTTCTCACTCCTACTAGTGAATGTAATGTAACACACACCCATACAATGCGCACCACACCGTGATGTTTTTCTCACTCCTAGTATGAATGTAATGTAACACACACCCATAAAATGCACACCAACCCTCGATGTTTTTCAGAAACCTATCCTACATTGCCACTGCATGTTCCCTGACGTCCCCAAGCTGACCACCCCGCGGTGCTTTTCTCCATCCTACATTGCCACTCACTGCCTATCCTGCTTCCGACCCTCCGATTCACACCCCCCCGTGATGTTTTTCTCACTCCTACTAGTCAATGTAATGTAACACACACCCGTACAATGCGCACCACCCCGTGATGTTTTTCTCACTCCTACTAGTGAATGTAATGTAACACACACCCATACAATGCGCACCACCCCGTGATGTTTTTCTCACTCGTACTAGTGAATGTAATGTAACACACACCAATACAATGCGCACCACCCCGCGATGTTTTTCAGAAACCTATCCTACATTGCCACTGCATGTTCCCTGACCTCCCCATGCTGACCACCCCGCGGTGCTTTTCTCCATCCTACATTGCCAATCACTGCCTATCCTAATGCAGACCCTCCGATTCACACCACCCCGTGATGTTTTTCTCACTCCTACTAGTGAATCTAATGTAACACACACCCATACAATGCGCACCACCCCGCGATGTTTTTCAGAAACCTATCCTACATTGCCACTGCATGTTCCCTGACCTCCCCATGCTGACCACCCCGCGGTGCTTTTCTCCATCCTACATTGCCACTCACTGCCTATCCTAATTCAGACCCTCCGATTCACACCACCCCATGATGTTTTTCTCACTCCTACTAGTGAATGTAATGTAACACACACCCATACAATGCGCACCACACCGTGATGTTTTTCTCACTTCTACTAGTGAATGTAATGTAACACACACCCGTACAATGCGCACCACCCCGTGATGTTTTTCTCACTCCTACTAGTGAATGTAATGTAACACACACCCGTACAATGCGCACCACCCCGTGATGTTTTTCTCACTCCTACTAGTGAATGTAATGTAACACACACCCGTACGATGCGCACCACCCCGTGATGTTTTTCTCACTCCTACTAGTGAATGTAATGTAACACACACCCGTACAATGCGCACCACCCCGTGATGTTTTTCTCACTCCTACTAGTGAATGTAATGTAACACACACCCGTACAATGCGCACCACCCCGTGATGTTTTTCTCACTCCTACTAGTGAATCTAATGTAACACACACCCATACAATGCGCACCACCCCGTGATGTTTTCCTCACTCCTACTAGTGAATGTAATGTAACACACACCCATACAATGCGCACCACCCCGTGATGTTTTTCTCACTCCTACTAGTGAATGTAATGTAACATACACCCATACAATGCGCACCACCCCGTGATGTTTTTCTCACTCCTACTAGTGAATCTAATGTAACACACACACATACAATGCGCACCACCCCGTGATGATTTTCTCACTGGTACTAGTGAATGTAATGTAACACACACCCATACAATGCGCACCACGCCGTGATGTTTTTCTCACTCCTACTAGTGAATGTAATGTAACACACACCCATACAATACGTACCACCCGGCGATGTTTTTCAGAAAGCTATCCTACATTGCCACTGCATGTTCCCTGACCTCCCCATGCTGACCACCCCGCGGTGCTTTTTTCCAACCTACATTGCCACTCACTGCCTATCCTAATTCAGACTCTCCGATTCACACCACCCCGTGATCTTTTTCTCACTCCTAGTAGTGAATGTAATGTAACACACACCCATACAATGCGCACCACCCCGTGATGTTTTTCTCACTCCTAGTAGTGAATGTAATGTAACACACACCCATACAATGCGCACCACCCCGTGATGTTTTTCTCACTCGTAGTAGTGAATGTAATGTAACACACACCCATACAATGCGCACCACCCCGTGATGTTTTTCTCACTCCTACTAGTGAATGTAATGTAACACACACCCATACAATGCGCACCACCCCGTGATGTTTTTCTCACTCCTACTAGTGAATGTAATGTAACACACACCAATACAATGCGCACCACCCCGTGATGATTTTCTCACTGGTACTAGTGTATGTAATGTAACACACACCCATACAATGCGCACCACCCCGTGATGTTTTTCTCACTCCTACTAGTGAATGTAATGTAACACACACCCATACAATACGTACCACCCCGCGATGTTTTTCAGAAAGCTATCCTACATTGCCACTGCATGTTCCCTGACCTCCCCATGCTGACCACCCCTCGGTGCTTTTCTCCATCCTACATTGCCACTCACTGCCTATCCTAATTCAGACTCTCCGATTCACACCTTCCCGTGATGTTTTTCTCACTCCTACTAATGAATGTAATGTAACACACACCCATACAATGCGCACCACCCCGTGATGTTTTTCTCACTCCTAGTAGTGAATGTAATGTAACACACACCCATACAATGCGCACCACCCCGTGATGTTTTTCTCACTCCTACTAGTCAATGTAATGTAACACACACCCATACAATGTGCACCACACCGTGATGTTTTTCTCACTCCTAGTATGAATGTAATGTAACACACACCCATACAATGCGCACCACCCCGTGATGTTTTTCTCACTCCTACTAGTGAATGTAATGTAACACACACCCATACAATGCGCACCACACCGTGATGTTTTTCTCACTCCTAGTATGAATGTAATGTAACACACACCCATAAAATGCACACCAACCCTCGATGTTTTTCAGAAACCTATCCTACATTGCCACTGCATGTTCCCTGACGTCCCCAAGCTGACCACCCCGCGGTGCTTTTCTCCATCCTACATTGCCACTCACTGCCTATCCTGCTTCCGACCCTCCGATTCACACCCCCCCGTGATGTTTTTCTCACTCCTACTAGTCAATGTAATGTAACACACACCCGTACAATGCGCACCACCCCGTGATGTTTTTCTCACTCCTACTAGTGAATGTAATGTAACACACACCCATACAATGCGCACCACCCCGTGATGTTTTTCTCACTCGTACTAGTGAATGTAATGTAACACACACCAATACAATGCGCACCACCCCGCGATGTTTTTCAGAAACCTATCCTACATTGCCACTGCATGTTCCCTGACCTCCCCATGCTGACCACCCCGCGGTGCTTTTCTCCATCCTACATTGCCAATCACTGCCTATCCTAATGCAGACCCTCCGATTCACACCACCCCGTGATGTTTTTCTCACTCCTACTAGTGAATCTAATGTAACACACACCCATACAATGCGCACCACCCCGCGATGTTTTTCAGAAACCTATCCTACATTGCCACTGCATGTTCCCTGACCTCCCCATGCTGACCACCCCGCGGTGCTTTTCTCCATCCTACATTGCCACTCACTGCCTATCCTAATTCAGACCCTCCGATTCACACCACCCCATGATGTTTTTCTCACTCCTACTAGTGAATGTAATGTAACACACACCCATACAATGCGCACCACACCGTGATGTTTTTCTCACTTCTACTAGTGAATGTAATGTAACACACACCCGTACAATGCGCACCACCCCGTGATGTTTTTCTCACTCCTACTAGTGAATGTAATGTAACACACACCCGTACAATGCGCACCACCCCGTGATGTTTTTCTCACTCCTACTAGTGAATGTAATGTAACACACACCCGTACGATGCGCACCACCCCGTGATGTTTTTCTCACTCCTACTAGTGAATGTAATGTAACACACACCCGTACAATGCGCACCACCCCGTGATGTTTTTCTCACTCCTACTAGTGAATGTAATGTAACACACACCCGTACAATGCGCACCACCCCGTGATGTTTTTCTCACTCCTACTAGTGAATCTAATGTAACACACACCCATACAATGCGCACCACCCCGTGATGTTTTCCTCACTCCTACTAGTGAATGTAATGTAACACACACCCATACAATGCGCACCACCCCGTGATGTTTTTCTCACTCCTACTAGTGAATGTAATGTAACATACACCCATACAATGCGCACCACCCCGTGATGTTTTTCTCACTCCTACTAGTGAATCTAATGTAACACACACACATACAATGCGCACCACCCCGTGATGATTTTCTCACTGGTACTAGTGAATGTAATGTAACACACACCCATACAATGCGCACCACGCCGTGATGTTTTTCTCACTCCTACTAGTGAATGTAATGTAACACACACCCATACAATACGTACCACCCGGCGATGTTTTTCAGAAAGCTATCCTACATTGCCACTGCATGTTCCCTGACCTCCCCATGCTGACCACCCCGCGGTGCTTTTTTCCAACCTACATTGCCACTCACTGCCTATCCTAATTCAGACTCTCCGATTCACACCACCCCGTGATCTTTTTCTCACTCCTAGTAGTGAATGTAATGTAACACACACCCATACAATGCGCACCACCCCGTGATGTTTTTCTCACTCCTAGTAGTGAATGTAATGTAACACACACCCATACAATGCGCACCACCCCGTGATGTTTTTCTCACTCGTAGTAGTGAATGTAATGTAACACACACCCATACAATGCGCACCACCCCGTGATGTTTTTCTCACTCCTACTAGTGAATGTAATGTAACACACACCCATACAATTCGCACCACCCCGTGATGATTTTCTCACTCCTACTAGTGAATGTAATGTAACACACACCCATACAATGCGCACCACCCCGTGATGTTTTTCTCACTCCTACTAGTGAATGTAACGTAACACACATCCATACAATGCGCACCACCCCGTGATGTTTTTCTCACTCCTACTAGTGAATGTAATGTAACACACACCCATACAATGCGCACCACCCCGTGATGTTTTTCTCACTCCTACTAGTGAATGTAATGTAACACACACCCATACAATGCGCACCACCCCGTGATGTTTTTCTCACTCCTACTAGTGAATGTAATGTAACACACACCCATACAATGCGCACCACCCCGTGATGTTTTTCTCACTCCTACTAGTGAATGTAATGTAACACACACCCATACAATGTGCACCTCCCCGCGATGTTTTTCAGAAACCTATCCTACATTGCCACAGCATGTTCCCTGACCTCCCCATGCTGACCACCCCGCGGTGCTTTTCTCCATCCTACATTGCCAATCACTGCCTATCCTAATTCAGACCCTCCGATTCACACCACCCCGTGATGTTGTTCTCACTCCTACTAGTGAATCTAATGTAACACACATCCATTCAATGCGCAACACCCCACGATGTTTTTCAGAAACCTATCCTACATTGCCACTGCATGTTCCCTGACCTCCCCATGCTGACCACCCCGCGGTGCTTTTCTCCATCCTACATTGCCACTCACTGCCTATCCTAATTCAGACCCTTCGATTCACACCACCCCGTGATGTTTTTCTCACTCGTAGTAGTGAATGTAATGTAACACACACCCATACAATGCGCACCACCCCGTGATGTTTTTCTCACTCCTACTAGTGAATGTAATGTAACACACACCCATACAATTCGCACCACCCCGTGATGTTTTTCTCACACCTACTAGTGAATGTAATGTAACACACACCCATACAATGCGCACCACCCCGTGATGTTTTTCTCACTCCTACTAGTGAATGTAACGTAACACACACCCATACAATGCGCACCAACCCTCGATGTTTTTCAGAAACCTATCCTGCATTGTCACTGCATGTTCCCTGACCTCCCCAAGCTGACCACCAAGCGGTGCTTTTCTCCATCCTACATTGCCACTCACTGCCTATCCTACTTCAGACCCTCCGATTCACACCCCTCCGTGATGTTTTTCTCACTCCTTCTAGTCAATGTAATGTAACACACACCCATACAATGCGCACCACCCCGTGATGTTTTTCTCACTCCTACTAGTCAATGTAATGTAACACACACCCATACAATGCGCACCACCCCGCGATGTTTTTCAGAAACCTATCCTACATTGCCACTGCAGGTTCCCTGACCTCCCCATGCTGACCACCCCGCGGTGCTTTTCTCCATCCTACATTGCCAATCACTGCCTATCCTAATTCAGACCCTCCGATTCATACCACCCCGTGATGTTTTTCTCACTCCTACTAGTGAATGTAATGTAACACACACCCATACAATGCGCACCACCCCTCGATGTTTTTCAGAAACCTATCCTACATTGCCACTGCATGTTCCCTGACCTCCCCAAGCTGACCATGCCGCGGTGCTTTTCTCCATCCTACATTGCCACTCCCTGCCTATCCTACTTCAGACCCTCCGATTCACACCCCCCGTGATGTTTTTCTCACTCCTACTAGTCAATGTAATGTAACACACACCCATACAATGCGCACCACCATGTGATGTTTTTCTCACTCCTACTAGTCAATGTAATGTAACACACACCCATACAATGCGCACCACCCCGTGATGTTTTTCTCACTCCTACTAGTGAATTTAATGTAACACACACCCATACAATGCGCACCACCCCGTGATGTTTTTCTCACTCCTACTAGTGAATGTAATGTAACACACACCCATACAATTCGCACCACCCCGTGATGTTTTTCTCACACCTACTAGTGAATGTAATGTAACACACACCCATACAATGCGCACCACCCCGTGATGTTTTTCTCACTCCTACTAGTGAATGTAACGTAACACACACCCATACAATGCGCACCAACCCTCGATGTTTTTCAGAAACCTATCCTGCATTGTCACTGCATGTTCCCTGACCTCCCCAAGCTGACCACCAAGCGGTGCTTTTCTCCATCCTACATTGCCACTCACTGCCTATCCTACTTCAGACCCTCCGATTCACACCCCTCCGTGATGTTTTTCTCACTCCTTCTAGTCAATGTAATGTAACACACACCCATACAATGCGCACCACCCCGTGATGTTTTTCTCACTCCTACTAGTCATTGTAATGTAACACACACCCATACAATGCGCACCACCCCGCGATGTTTTTCAGAAACCTATCCTACATTGCCACTGCAGGTTCCCTGACCTCCCCATGCTGACCACCCCGCGGTGCTTTTCTCCATCCTACATTGCCAATCACTGCCTATCCTAATTCAGACCCTCCGATTCATACCACCCCGTGATGTTTTTCTCACTCCTACTAGTGAATGTAATGTAACACACACCCATACAATGCGCACCACCCCTCGATGTTTTTCAGAAACCTATCCTACATTGCCACTGCATGTTCCCTGACCTCCCCAAGCTGACCATGCCGCGGTGCTTTTCTCCATCCTACATTGCCACTCCCTGCCTATCCTACTTCAGACCCTCCGATTCACACCCCCCGTGATGTTTTTCTCACTCCTACTAGTCAATGTAATGTAACACACACCCATACAATGCGCACCACCATGTGATGTTTTTCTCACTCCTACTAGTCAATGTAATGTAACACACACCCATACAATGCGCACCACCCCGTGATGTTTTTCTCACTCCTACTAGTGAATTTAATGTAACACACACCCATACAATGCGCACCACCCCGTGATGTTTTTCTCACTCCTACTAGTGAATGTAATGTAACACACACCCATACAATGCGCACCACCCCGTGATGTTTTTCTCACTCCTACTAGTGAATGTAATGTAACACACACCCATACAATGCGCACCACCCCGCGATGTTTTTCAGAAACCTATCCTACATTGCCACTGCATGTTCCCTGACCTCCCCATGCTGACCACCCCGCGGTGCTTTTCTCCATCCTACATTGCCAATCACTGCCTATCCTAATTCAGACCCTCCGATTCACACCACCCCGTGATGTTTTTCTCACTCCTACTAGTGAATCTAATGTAACACAAACCCATTCAATGCGCACCACCCCGCGATTTTTTTCAGAAACCTATCCTACATTGCCACTGCATGTTCCCTCACCTCCCCATGCTGACCACCCCGCGGTGCTTTTTTCCAACCTACATTGCCACTCACTGCCTATCCTAATTCAGACTCTCCGATTCACACCACCCCGTGATCTTTTTCTCACTCCTAGTAGTGAATGTAATGTAACACACACCCATACAATGCGCACCACCCCGTGATGTTTTTCTCACTCCTAGTAGTGAATGTAATGTAACACACACCCATACAATGCGCACCACCCCGTGATGTTTTTCTCACTCCTACTAGTGAATGTAATGTAACACACACCCATACAATGCGCACCACCCCGTGATGTTTTTCTCACTCCTACTAGTGAATGTAACGTAACACACACCCATACAATGCGCACCACCCCGTGATGTTTTTCTCACTCCTACTAGTGAATGTAATGTAACACACACCCATACAATGCGCACCACCCCGTGATGTTTTTCTCACTCCTACTAGTGAATGTAATGTAACACACACCCATACAATGCGCACCACCCCGTGATGTTTTTCTCACTCCTACTAGTGAATGTAATGTAACACACACCCATACAATGCGCACCACCCCGTGATGTTTTTCTCACTCCTACTAGTGAATGTAATGTAACACACACCCATACAATGTGCACCTCCCCGCGATGTTTTTCAGAAACCTATCCTACATTGCCACAGCATGTTCCCTGACCTCCCCATGCTGACAACCCCGCGGTGCTTTTCTCCATCCTACATTGCCAATCACTGCCTATCCTAATTCAGACCCTCCGATTCATACCACCCCGTGATGTTTTTCTCACTCCTACTAGTGAATGTAATGTAACACACACCCATACAATGCGCACCACCCCTCGATGTTTTTCAGAAACCTATCCTACATTGCCACTGCATGTTCCCTGACCTCCCCAAGCTGACCATGCCGCGGTGCTTTTCTCCATCCTACATTGCCACTCCCTGCCTATCCTACTTCAGACCCTCCGATTCACACCCCCCGTGATGTTTTTCTCACTCCTACTAGTCAATGTAATGTAACACACACCCATACAATGCGCACCACCATGTGATGTTTTTCTCACTCCTACTAGTCAATGTAATGTAACACACACCCATACAATGCGCACCACCCCGTGATGTTTTTCTCACTCCTACTAGTGAATTTAATGTAACACACACCCATACAATGCGCACCACCCCGTGATGTTTTTCTCACTCCTACTAGTGAATGTAATGTAACACACACCCATACAATTCGCACCACCCCGTGATGTTTTTCTCACACCTACTAGTGAATGTAATGTAACACACACCCATACAATGCGCACCACCCCGTGATGTTTTTCTCACTCCTACTAGTGAATGTAACGTAACACACACCCATACAATGCGCACCAACCCTCGATGTTTTTCAGAAACCTATCCTGCATTGTCACTGCATGTTCCCTGACCTCCACAAGCTGACCACCAAGCGGTGCTTTTCTCCATCCTACATTGCCACTCACTGCCTATCCTACTTCAGACCCTCCGATTCACACCCCTCCGTGATGTTTTTCTCACTCCTTCTAGTCAATGTAATGTAACACACACCCATACAATGCGCACCACCCCGTGATGTTTTTCTCACTCCTACTAGTCATTGTAATGTAACACACACCCATACAATGCGCACCACCCCGCGATGTTTTTCAGAAACCTATCCTACATTGCCACTGCAGGTTCCCTGACCTCCCCATGCTGACCACCCCGCGGTGCTTTTCTCCATCCTACATTGCCAATCACTGCCTATCCTAATTCAGACCCTCCGATTCATACCACCCCGTGATGTTTTTCTCACTCCTACTAGTGAATGTAATGTAACACACACCCATACAATGCGCACCACCCCTCGATGTTTTTCAGAAACCTATCCTACATTGCCACTGCATGTTCCCTGACCTCCCCAAGCTGACCATGCCGCGGTGCTTTTCTCCATCCTACATTGCCACTCCCTGCCTATCCTACTTCAGACCCTCCGATTCACACCCCCCGTGATGTTTTTCTCACTCCTACTAGTCAATGTAATGTAACACACACCCATACAATGCGCACCACCATGTGATGTTTTTCTCACTCCTACTAGTCAATGTAATGTAACACACACCCATACAATGCGCACCACCCCGTGATGTTTTTCTCACTCCTACTAGTGAATTTAATGTAACACACACCCATACAATGCGCACCACCCCGTGATGTTTTTCTCACTCCTACTAGTGAATGTAATGTAACACACACCCATACAATGCGCACCACCCCGTGATGTTTTTCTCACTCCTACTAGTGAATGTAATGTAACACACACCCATACAATGCGCACCACCCCGCGATGTTTTTCAGAAACCTATCCTACATTGCCACTGCATGTTCCCTGACCTCCCCATGCTGACCACCCCGCGGTGCTTTTCTCCATCCTACATTGCCAATCACTGCCTATCCTAATTCAGACCCTCCGATTCACACCACCCCGTGATGTTTTTCTCACTCCTACTAGTGAATCTAATGTAACACAAACCCATTCAATGCGCACCACCCCGCGATTTTTTTCAGAAACCTATCCTACATTGCCACTGCATGTTCCCTCACCTCCCCATGCTGACCACCCCGCGGTGCTTTTTTCCAACCTACATTGCCACTCACTGCCTATCCTAATTCAGACTCTCCGATTCACACCACCCCGTGATCTTTTTCTCACTCCTAGTAGTGAATGTAATGTAACACACACCCATACAATGCGCACCACCCCGTGATGTTTTTCTCACTCCTAGTAGTGAATGTAATGTAACACACACCCATACAATGCGCACCACCCCGTGATGTTTTTCTCACTCCTCCTAGTGAATGTAATGTAACACACACCCATACAATGCGCACCACCCCGTGATGTTTTTCTCACTCCTACTAGTGAATGTAACGTAACACACACCCATACAATGCGCACCACCCCGTGATGTTTTTCTCACTCCTACTAGTGAATGTAATGTAACACACACCCATACAATGCGCACCACCCCGTGATGTTTTTCTCACTCCTACTAGTGAATGTAATGTAACACACACCCATACAATGCGCACCACCCCGTGATGTTTTTCTCACTCCTACTAGTGAATGTAATGTAACACACACCCATACAATGCGCACCACCCCGTGATGTTTTTCTCACTCCTACTAGTGAATGTAATGTAACACACACCCATACAATGTGCACCTCCCCGCGATGTTTTTCAGAAACCTATCCTACATTGCCACAGCATGTTCCCTGACCTCCCCATGCTGACCACCCCGCGGTGCTTTTCTCCATCCTACATTGCCAATCACTGCCTATCCTAATTCAGACCCTCCGATTCATACCACCCCGTGATGTTTTTCTCACTCCTACTAGTGAATGTAATGTAACACACACCCATACAATGCGCACCACCCCTCGATGTTTTTCAGAAACCTATCCTACATTGCCACTGCATGTTCCCTGACCTCCCCAAGCTGACCATGCCGCGGTGCTTTTCTCCATCCTACATTGCCACTCCCTGCCTATCCTACTTCAGACCCTCCGATTCACACCCCCCGTGATGTTTTTCTCACTCCTACTAGTCAATGTAATGTAACACACACCCATACAATGCGCACCACCATGTGATGTTTTTCTCACTCCTACTAGTCAATGTAATGTAACACACACCCATACAATGCGCACCACCCCGTGATGTTTTTCTCACTCCTACTAGTGAATTTAATGTAACACACACCCATACAATGCGCACCACCCCGTGATGTTTTTCTCACTCCTACTAGTGAATGTAATGTAACACACACCCATACAATTCGCACCACCCCGTGATGTTTTTCTCACACCTACTAGTGAATGTAATGTAACACACACCCATACAATGCGCACCACCCCGTGATGTTTTTCTCACTCCTACTAGTGAATGTAACGTAACACACACCCATACAATGCGCACCAACCCTCGATGTTTTTCATAAACCTATCCTGCATTGTCACTGCATGTTCCCTGACCTCCCCAAGCTGACCACCAAGCGGTGCTTTTCTCCATCCTACATTGCCACTCACTGCCTATCCTACTTCAGACCCTCCGATTCACACCCCTCCGTGATGTTTTTCTCACTCCTTCTAGTCAATGTAATGTAACACACACCCATACAATGCGCACCACCCCGTGATGTTTTTCTCACTCCTACTAGTCATTGTAATGTAACACACACCCATACAATGCGCACCACCCCGCGATGTTTTTCAGAAACCTATCCTACATTGCCACTGCAGGTTCCCTGACCTCCCCATGCTGACCACCCCGCGGTGCTTTTCTCCATCCTACATTGCCAATCACTGCCTATCCTAATTCAGACCCTCCGATTCATACCACCCCGTGATGTTTTTCTCACTCCTACTAGTGAATGTAATGTAACACACACCCATACAATGCGCACCACCCCTCGATGTTTTTCAGAAACCTATCCTACATTGCCACTGCATGTTCCCTGACCTCCCCAAGCTGACCATGCCGCGGTGCTTTTCTCCATCCTACATTGCCACTCCCTGCCTATCCTACTTCAGACCCTCCGATTCACACCCCCCGTGATGTTTTTCTCACTCCTACTAGTCAATGTAATGTAACACACACCCATACAATGCGCACCACCATGTGATGTTTTTCTCACTCCTACTAGTCAATGTAATGTAACACACACCCATACAATGCGCACCACCCCGTGATGTTTTTCTCACTCCTACTAGTGAATTTAATGTAACACACACCCATACAATGCGCACCACCCCGTGATGTTTTTCTCACTCCTACTAGTGAATGTAATGTAACACACACCCATACAATGCGCACCACCCCGTGATGTTTTTCTCACTCCTACTAGTGAATGTAATGTAACAGACACCCATACAATGCGCACCACCCCGCGATGTTTTTCAGAAACCTATCCTACATTGCCACTGCATGTTCCCTGACCTCCCCATGCTGACCACCCCGCGGTGCTTTTCTCCATCCTACATTGCCAATCACTGCCTATCCTAATTCAGACCCTCCGATTCACACCACCCCGTGATGTTTTTCTCACTCCTACTAGTGAATCTAATGTAACACAAACCCATTCAATGCGCACCACCCCGCGATTTTTTTCAGAAACCTATCCTACATTGCCACTGCATGTTCCCTCACCTCCCCATGCTGACCACCCCGCGGTGCTTTTTTCCAACCTACATTGCCACTCACTGCCTATCCTAATTCAGACTCTCCGATTCACACCACCCCGTGATCTTTTTCTCACTCCTAGTAGTGAATGTAATGTAACACACACCCATACAATGCGCACCACCCCGTGATGTTTTTCTCACTCCTAGTAGTGAATGTAATGTAACACACACCCATACAATGCGCACCACCCCGTGATGTTTTTCTCACTCCTACTAGTGAATGTAATGTAACACACACCCATACAATGCGCACCACCCCGTGATGTTTTTCTCACTCCTACTAGTGAATGTAACGTAACACACACCCATACAATGCGCACCACCCCGTGATGTTTTTCTCACTCCTACTAGTGAATGTAATGTAACACACACCCATACAATGCGCACCACCCCGTGATGTTTTTCTCACTCCTACTAGTGAATGTAATGTAACACACACCCATACAATGCGCACCACCCCGTGATGTTTTTCTCACTCCTACTAGTGAATGTAATGTAACACACACCCATACAATGCGCACCACCCCGTGATGTTTTTCTCACTCCTACTAGTGAATGTAATGTAACACACACCCATACAATGTGCACCTCCCCGCGATGTTTTTCAGAAACCTATCCTACATTGCCACAGCATGTTCCCTGACCTCCCCATGCTGACCACCCCGCGGTGCTTTTCTCCATCCTACATTGCCAATCACTGCCTATCCTAATTCAGACCCTCCGATTCACACCACCCCGTGATGTTGTTCTCACTCCTACTAGTGAATCTAATGTAACACACATCCATTCAATGCGCAACACCCCACGATGTTTTTCAGAAACCTATCCTACATTGCCACTGCATGTTCCCTGACCTCCCCATGCTGACCACCCCGCGGTGCTTTTCTCCATCCTACATTGCCACTCACTGCCTATCCTAATTCAGACCCTTCGATTCACACCACCCCGTGATGTTTTTCTCACTCGTAGTAGTGAATGTAATGTAACACACACCCATACAATGCGCACCACCCCGTGATGTTTTTCTCACTCCTACTAGCTAATGTAATGTAACACACACCCATACAATTCGCACCACCCCGTGATGTTTTTCTCACACCTACTAGTGAATGTAATGTAACACACACCCATACAATGCGCACCACCCCGTGATGTTTTTCTCACTCCTACTAGTGAATGTAACGTAACACACACCCATACAATGCGCACCAACCCTCGATGTTTTTCAGAAACCTATCCTGCATTGTCACTGCATGTTCCCTGACTTCCCCAAGCTGACCACCAAGCGGTGCTTTTCTCCATCCTACATTGCCACTCACTGCCTATCCTACTTCAGACCCTCCGATTCACACCCCTCCGTGATGTTTTTCTCACTCCTTCTAGTCAATGTAATGTAACACACACCCATACAATGCGCACCACCCCGTGATGTTTTTCTCACTCCTACTAGTCAATGTAATGTAACACACACCCATACAATGCGCACCACCCCGCGATGTTTTTCAGAAACCTATCCTACATTGCCACTGCAGGTTCCCTGACCTCCCCATGCTGACCACCCCGCGGTGCTTTTCTCCATCCTACATTGCCAATCACTGCCTATCCTAATTCAGACCCTCCGATTCATACCACCCCGTGATGTTTTTCTCACTCCTACTAGTGAATGTAATGTAACACACACCCATACAATGCGCACCACCCCTCGATGTTTTTCAGAAACCTATCCTACATTGCCACTGCATGTTCCCTGACCTCCCCAAGCTGACCATGCCGCGGTGCTTTTCTCCATCCTACATTGCCACTCCCTGCCTATCCTACTTCAGACCCTCCGATTCACACCCCCCGTGATGTTTTTCTCACTCCTACTAGTCAATGTAATGTAACACACACCCATACAATGCGCACCACCATGTGATGTTTTTCTCACTCCTACTAGTCAATGTAATGTAACACACACCCATACAATGCGCACCACCCCGTGATGTTTTTCTCACTCCTACTAGTGAATTTAATGTAACACACACCCATACAATGCGCACCACCCCGTGATGTTTTTCTCACTCCTACTAGTGAATGTAATGTAACACACACCCATACAATGCGCACCACCCCGTGATGTTTTTCTCACTCCTACTAGTGAATGTAATGTAACACACACCCATACAATGCGCACCACCCCGCGATGTTTTTCAGAAACCTATCCTACATTGCCACTGCATGTTCCCTGACCTCCCCATGCTGACCACCCCGCGGTGCTTTTCTCCATCCTACATTGCCAATCACTGCCTATCCTAATTCAGACCCTCTGATTCACACCACCCCGTGATGTTTTTCTCACTCCTACTAGTGAATCTAATGTAACACAAACCCATTCAATGCGCACCACCCCGCGATTTTTTTCAGAAACCTATCCTACATTGCCACTGCATGTTCCCTCACCTCCCCATGCTGACCACCCCGCGGTGCTTTTTTCCAACCTACATTGCCACTCACTGCCTATCCTAATTCAGACTCTCCGATTCACACCACCCCGTGATCTTTTTCTCACTCCTAGTAGTGAATGTAATGTAACACACACCCATACAATGGGCACCACCCCGTGATGTTTTTCTCACTCCTAGTAGTGAATGTAATGTAACACACACCCATACAATGCGCACCACCCCGTGATGTTTTTCTCACTCCTACTAGTGAATGTAATGTAACACACACCCATACAATGCGCACCACCCCGTGATGTTTTTCTCACTCCTAGTAGTGAATGTAATGTAACACACACCCATACAATGTGCACCACCCCGTGATGTTTTTCTCACTCCTACTAGTGAATGTAATGTAACACACACCCATACAATGTGCACCACCCCGTGATGTTTTTCTCACTCCTACTAGTGAATGTAATGTAACACACACCCATACAATGCGCACCACCCCGTGATGTTTTTCTCACTCCTACTAGTGAATGTAATGTAACACACACCCATACAATGTGCACCTCCCCGCGATGTTTTTCAGAAACCTATCCTACATTGCCACAGCATGTTCCCTGACCTCCCCATGCTGACCACCCCGCGGTGCTTTTCTCCATCCTACATTGCCAATCACTGCCTATCCTAATTCAGACCCTCCGATTCACACCACCCTGTGATGTTGTTCTCACTCCTACTAGTGAATCTAATGTAACACACATCCATTCAATGCGCAACACCCCACGATGTTTTTCAGAAACCTATCCTACATTGCCACTGCATGTTCCCTCACCTCCCCATGCTGACCACCCCGCGGTGCTTTTTTCCAACCTACATTGCCACTCACTGCCTATCCTAATTCAGACTCTCCGATTCACACCACCCCGTGATCTTTTTCTCACTCCTAGTAGTGAATGTAATGTAACACACACCCATACAATGGGCACCACCCCGTGATGTTTTTCTCACTCCTAGTAGTGAATGTAATGTAACACACACCCATACAATGCGCACCACCCCGTGATGTTTTTCTCACTCCTACTAGTGAATGTAATGTAACACACACCCATACAATGCGCACCACCCCGTGATGTTTTTCTCACTCCTAGTAGTGAATGTAATGTAACACACACCCATACAATGTGCACCACCCCGTGATGTTTTTCTCACTCCTACTAGTGAATGTAATGTAACACACACCCATACAATGTGCACCACCCCGTGATGTTTTTCTCACTCCTACTAGTGAATGTAATGTAACACACACCCATACAATGCGCACCACCCCGTGATGTTTTTCTCACTCCTACTAGTGAATGTAATGTAACACACACCCATACAATGTGCACCTCCCCGCGATGTTTTTCAGAAACCTATCCTACATTGCCACAGCATGTTCCCTGACCTCCCCATGCTGACCACCCCGCGGTGCTTTTCTCCATCCTACATTGCCAATCACTGCCTATCCTAATTCAGACCCTCCGATTCACACCACCCTGTGATGTTGTTCTCACTCCTACTAGTGAATCTAATGTAACACACATCCATTCAATGCGCAACACCCCACGATGTTTTTCAGAAACCTATCCTACATTGCCACTGCATGTTCCCTGACCTCCCCATGCTGACCACCCCGCGGTGCTTTTCTCCATCCTACATTACCACTCACTGCCTATCCTAATTCAGACCCTTCGATTCACACCAACCCGTGATGTTTTTCTCACTCGTAGTAGTGAATGTAATGTAACACACACCCATACAATGCGCACCACCCCGTGATGTTTTTCTCACTCCTACTAGTGAATGTAATGTAACACACACCCATACAATTCGCACCACCCCGTGATGTTTTTCTCACACCTACTAGTGAATGTAATGTAACACACACCCATACAATGCGCACCACCCCGTGATGTTTTTCTCACTCCTACTAGTGAATGTAACGTAACACACACCCATACAATGCGCACCAACCCTCGATGTTTTTCAGAAACCTATCCTGCATTGTCACTGCATGTTCCCTGACCTCCCCAAGCTGACCACCAAGCGGTGCTTTTCTCCATCCTACATTGCCACTCACTGCCTATCCTACTTCAGACCCTCCGATTCACACCCCTCCGTGATGTTTTTCTCACTCCTTCTAGTCAATGTAATGTAACACACACCCATACAATGCGCACCACCCCGTGATGTTTTTCTCACTCCTACTAGTCAATGTAATGTAACACACACCCATACAATGCGCACCACCCCGCGATGTTTTTCAGAAACCTATCCTACATTGCCACTGCAGGTTCCCTGACCTCCCCATGCTGACCACCCCGCGGTGCTTTTCTCCATCCTACATTGCCAATCACTGCCTATCCTAATTCAGACCCTCCGATTCATACCACCCCGTGATGTTTTTCTCACTCCTACTAGTGAATGTAATGTAACACACACCCATACAATGCGCACCACCCCTCGATGTTTTTCAGAAACCTATCCTACATTGCCACTGCATGTTCCCTGACCTCCCCAAGCTGACCATGCCGCGGTGCTTTTCTCCATCCTACATTGCCACTCCCTGCCTATCCTACTTCAGACCCTCCGATTCACACCCCCCGTGATGTTTTTCTCACTCCTACTAGTCAATGTAATGTAACACACACCCATAAAATGCGCACCACCATGTGATGTTTTTCTCACTCCTACTAGTCAATGCAATGTAACACACACCCATACAATGCGCACCACCCCGTGATGTTTTTCTCACTCCTACTAGTGAATTTAATGTAACACACACCCATACAATGCGCACCACCCCGTGATGTTTTTCTCACTCCTACTAGTGAATGTAATGTAACACACACCCATACAATGCGCACCACCCCGTGATGTTTTTCTCACTCCTACTAGTGAATGTAATGTAACACACACCCATACAATGCGCACCACCCCGCGATGTTTTTCAGAAACCTATCCTACATTGCCACTGCATGTTCCCTGACCTCCCCATGCTGACCACCCCGCGGTGCTTTTCTCCATCCTACATTGCCAATCACTGCCTATCCTAATTCAGACCCTCCGATTCACACCACCCCGTGATGTTTTTCTCACTCCTACTAGTGAATCTAATGTAACACAAACCCATTCAATGCGCACCACCCCGCGATTTTTTTCAGAAACCTATCCTACATTGCCACTGCATGTTCCTTCACCTCCCCATGCTGACCACCCCGCGGTGCTTTTCTCCATCCTACATTGCCACTCACTGCCTATCCTAATTCAGACACTCCGATTCACACCACCCTGTGATGTTTTTCTCACTCCTACTAGTGAATGTAATGTAACACACACCCATTCAATGCGCACCACCCCGTGATGTTTTTCTCACTCGTACTAGTGAATGTAATGTAACACACACCCATACAATGCGCACCACCCCGTGATATTTTTCTCACTCCTACTAGTGAATGTAATGTAACACACACCCATAAAATGTGCACCACACCGCGATGTGTTTGAGAAACCTATCCTACATTGCCACAGCATGTTCCCTGACGTCCCCATGCTGACCACCCCGCGGTGCTTTTCTCCATCCTACATTGCCACTCACTGCCTATCCTAATTCAGACCCTTCGATTCACACCACCCCGTGATGTTTTTCTCACTCGTAGTAGTGAATGTAATGTAACACACACCCATACAATGCGCACCACCCCGTGATATTTTTCTCACTCCTACTAGTGAATGTAATGTAACACACACCCATACAATTCGCACCACCCCGTGATGATTTTCTCACTCCTACTAGTGAATGTAATGTAACACACACCCATACAATGCGCACCACCCCGTGATGTTTTTCTCACTCCTACTAGTGAATGTAACGTAACACACACCCATACAATGCGCACCACGCCGTGATGTTTTTCTCACTCCTACTAGTGAATGTAATGTAACACACACCCATACAATGCGCACCACCCCGTGATGTTTTTCTCACTCCTACTAGTGAATGTAATGTAACACACACCCATACAATGCGCACCACCCCGTGATGTTTTTCTCACTCCTACTAGTGAATGTAATGTAACACACACCCATACAATGCGCACCACCCCGTGATGTTTTTCTCACTCCTACTAGTGAATGTAATGTAACACACACCCATACAATGTGCACCTCCCCGCGATGTTTTTCAGAAACCTATCGTACATTGCCACAGCATGTTCCCTGACCTCCCCATGCTGACCACCCCGCGGTGCTTTTCTCCATCCTACATTGCCAATCACTGCCTATCCTAATTCAGACCCTCCGATTCACACCACCCCGTGATGTTGTTCTCACTCCTACTAGTGAATCTAATGTAACACACATCCATTCAATGCGCAACACCCCACGATGTTTTTCAGAAACCTATCCTACATTGCCACTGCATGTTCCCTGACCTCCCCATGCTGACCACCCCGCGGTGCTTTTCTCCATCCTACATTGCCACTCACTGCCTATCCTAATTCAGACCCTTCGATTCACACCACCCCGTGATGTTTTTCTCACTCGTAGTAGTGAATGTAATGTAACACACACCCATACAATGCGCACCACCCCGTGATGTTTTTCTCACTCCTACTAGTGAATGTAATGTAACACACACCCATACAATTCGCACCACCCCGTGATGTTTTTCTCACACCTACTAGTGAATGTAATGTAACACACACCCATACAATGCGCACCACCCCGTGATGTTTTTCTCACTCCTACTAGTGAATGTAATGTAACACACACCCATACAATTCGCACCACCCCGTGATGTTTTTCTCACACCTACTAGTGAATGTAACGTAACACACACCCATACAATGCGCACCAACCCTCGATGTTTTTCACAAACCTATCCTGCATTGTCACTGCATGTTCCCTGACCTCCCCAAGCTGACCACCAAGCGGTGCTTTTCTCCATCCTACATTGCCACTCACTGCCTATCCTACTTCAGACCCTCCGATTCACACCCCTCCGTGATGTTTTTCTCACTCCTTCTAGTCAATGTAATGTAACACACACCCATACAATGCGCACCACCCCGTGATGTTTTTCTCACTCCTACTAGTCAATGTAATGTAACACACACCCATACAATGCGCACCACCCCGCGATGTTTTTCAGAAACCTATCCTACATTGCCACTGCAGGTTCCCTGACCTCCCCATGCTGACCACCCCGCGGTGCTTTTCTCCATCCTACATTGCCAATCACTGCCTATCCTAATTCAGACCCTCCGATTCATACCACCCCGTGATGTTTTTCTCACTCCTACTAGTGAATGTAATGTAACACACACCCATACAATGCGCACCACCCCTCGATGTTTTTCAGAAACCTATCCTACATTGCCACTGCATGTTCCCTGACCTCCCCAAGCTGACCATGCCGCGGTGCTTTTCTCCATCCTACATTGCCACTCCCTGCCTATCCTACTTCAGACCCTCCGATTCACACCCCCCGTGATGTTTTTCTCACTCCTACTAGTCAATGTAATGTAACACACAGCCATACAATGCGCACAACCATGTGATGTTTTTCTCACTCCTACTAGTCAATGTAATGTAACACACACCCATACAATGCGCACCACCCCGTGATGTTTTTCTGACTCCTACTAGTGAATGTAATGTAACACACACCCATACAATGCGCACCACCCCGTGATGTTTTTCTCACTCCTACTAGTGAATGTAATGTAACACACACCCATACAATGCGCACCACCCCGCGATGTTTTTCAGAAACCTATCCTACATTGCCACTGCATGTTCCCTGACCTCCCCATGCTGACCACCCCGCGGTGCTTTTCTCCATCCTACATTGCCAATCACTGCCTATCCTAATTCAGACCCTCCGATTCACACCACCCCGTGATGTTTTTCTCACTCCTACTAGTGAATCTAATGTAACACAAACCCATTCAATGCGCACCACCCCGCGATTTTTTTCAGAAACCTATCCTACATTGCCACTGCATGTTCCCTCACCTCCCCATGCTGACCACCCCGCGGTGCTTTTTTCCAACCTACATTGCCACTCACTGCCTATCCTAATTCAGACTCTCCGATTCACACCACCCCGTGATCTTTTTCTCACTCCTAGTAGTGAATGTAATGTAACACACACCCATACAATGCGCACCACCCCGTGATGTTTTTCTCACTCCTAGTAGTGAATGTAATGTAACACACACCCATACAATGCGCACCACCCCGTGATGTTTTTCTCACTCCTACTAGTGAATGTAATGTAACACACACCCATACAATGCGCACCACCCCGTGATGTTTTTCTCACTCCTACTAGTGAATGTAATGTAACACACACCCATACAATGCGCACCACTCCGTGATGTTTTTCTCACTCCTACTAGTGAATGTAATGTAACACACACCCATACAATGCGCACCACCCCGTGATGTTTTTCTCACTCCTACTAGTGAATGTAATGTAACACACACCCATACAATGTGCACCACCCCGCGATGTTTTTCAGAAACCTATCCTACATTGCCACAGCATGTTCCCTGACCTCCACATGCTGACCACCCCGCGGTGCTTTTCTCCATCCTACATTGCCAATCACTGCCTATCCTAATTCAGACCCTCCGATTCACACCACCCCGTGATGTTTTTCTCACTCCTACTAGTGAATCTAATGTAACACACATCCATTCAATGCGCAACACCCCACGATGTTTTTCAGAAACCTATCCTACATTGCCACTGCATGTTCCCTGACCTCCCCATGCTGACCACCCCGCGGTGCTTTTCTCCATCCTACATTGCCACTCACTGCCTATCCTAATTCAGACCTTTCGATTCACACCACCCCGTGATGTTTTTCTCACTCGTAGTAGTGAATGTAATGTAACACACACCCATACAATGCGCACCACCCCGTGATGTTTTTCTCACTCCTACTAGTGAATGTAATGTAACACACACCCATACAATTCGCACCACCCCGTGATGTTTTTCTCACACCTACTAGTGAATGTAATGTAACACACACCCATACAATGCGCACCACCCCGTGATGTTTTTCTCACTCCTACTAGTGAATGTAACGTAACACACACCCATACAATGCGCACCAACCCTCGATGTTTTTCAGAAACCTATCCTGCATTGCCACTGCATGTTCCCTGACCTCCCCAAGCTGACCACCACGCGGTGCTTTTCTCCATCCTACATTGCCACTCACTGCCTATCCTACTTCAGACCATGCGATGCACACCCCTCCGTGATGTTTTTCTCACTCCTTCTAGTCAATGTAATGTAACACACACCCATACAATGCGCACCACCCCGTGATGTTTTTCTCACTCCTACTAGTGAATCTAATGTAACACACACACATACAATGCGCACCACCCCGTGATGTTTTTCTCACTCCTACTAGTGAATGTAATGTAACACACTCCCATACAATGCGCACCACCCCGTGATGTTTTTCTCACTCCTACTAGTGAATGTAATGTAACACACACCCATGCAATGCGCACCACCCCGTGATGTTTTTCTCACTCCTACTAGTGAATGTAACGTAACACACACCCATACAATGCGCACCACCCCGTGATGTTTTTCTCACTCCTACTAGTGAATGTAATGTAACACACACCCATACAATGCGCACCACCCCGTGATGTTTTTCTCACTCCTACTAGTGAATGTAATGTAACACACACCCATACAATGCGCACCACCCCGTGATGTTTTTCTCACTCCTACTAGTGTATCTAATGTAACACACACACATACAATGCGCACCGCCCCGTGATGTTTTTCTCACTCCTACTAGTGAATGTAATGTAACACACACACATACAATGCGCACCACCCCGTGATGTTTTTCTCACTCCTACTAGTGAATGTAATGTAACACACTCCCATACAATGCGCACCACCCCGCGATGTTTTTCAGAAAGCTATCCTACATTGCCACTGCATGTTCCCTGACCTCCCCAAGCTGACCATGCCGCGGTGCTTTTCTCCATCCTACATTGCCACTCCCTGCCTATCCTACTTCAGACACTCCGATTCACACCCCCCGTGATGTTTTTCTCACTCCTACTAGTCAATGTAATGTAACACACACCCATACAATGCGCACCACCATGTGATGTTTTTCTCACTCCTACTAGTCAATGTAATGTAACACACACCCATACAATGCGCACCACCCCGTGATGTTTTTCTCACTCCTACTAGTGAATTTAATGTAACACACACCCATACAATGCGCACCACCCCGTGATGTTTTTCTCACTCCTACTAGTGAATGTAATGTAACACACACCCATACAATGCGCACCACCCCGTGATGTTTTTCTCACACCTACTAGTGAATGTAATGTAACACACACCCATACAATGCGCACCACCCCGTGATGTTTTTCTCACTCCTACTAGTGAATGTAACGTAACACACACCCATACAATGCGCACCAACCCTCGATGTTTTTCAGAAACCTATCCTGCATTGTCACTGCATGTTCCCTGACCTCCCCAAGCTGACCACCAAGCGGTGCTTTTCTCCATCCTACATTGCCACTCACTGCCTATCCTACTTCAGACCCTCCGATTCACACCCCTCCGTGATGTTTTTCTCACTCCTTCTAGTCAATGTAATGTAACACACACCCATACAATGCGCACCACCCCGTGATGTTTTTCTCACTCCTACTAGTCATTGTAATGTAACACACACCCATACAATGCGCACCACCCCGCGATGTTTTTCAGAAACCTATCCTACATTGCCACTGCAGGTTCCCTGACCTCCCCATGCTGACCACCCCGCGGTGCTTTTCTCCATCCTACATTGCCAATCACTGCCTATCCTAATTCAGACCCTCCGATTCATACCACCCCGTGATGTTTTTCTCACTCCTACTAGTGAATGTAATGTAACACACACCCATACAATGCGCACCACCCCTCGATGTTTTTCAGAAACCTATCCTACATTGCCACTGCATGTTCCCTGACCTCCCCAAGCTGACCATGCCGCGGTGCTTTTCTCCATCCTACATTGCCACTCCCTGCCTATCCTACTTCAGACCCTCCGATTCACACCCCCCGTGATGTTTTTCTCACTCCTACTAGTCAATGTAATGTAACACACACCCATACAATGCGCACCACCATGTGATGTTTTTCTCACTCCTACTAGTCAATGTAATGTAACACACACCCATACAATGCGCACCACCCCGTGATGTTTTTCTCACTCCTACTAGTGAATTTAATGTAACACACACCCATACAATGCGCACCACCCCGTGATGTTTTTCTCACTCCTACTAGTGAATGTAATGTAACACACACCCATACAATGCGCACCACCCCGTGATGTTTTTCTCACTCCTACTAGTGAATGTAATGTAACACACACCCATACAATGCGCACCACCCCGCGATGTTTTTCAGAAACCTATCCTACATTGCCACTGCATGTTCCCTGACCTCCCCATGCTGACCACCCCGCGGTGCTTTTCTCCATCCTACATTGCCAATCACTGCCTATCCTAATTCAGACCCTCCGATTCACACCACCCCGTGATGTTTTTCTCACTCCTACTAGTGAATCTAATGTAACACAAACCCATTCAATGCGCACCACCCCGCGATTTTTTTCAGAAACCTATCCTACATTGCCACTGCATGTTCCCTCACCTCCCCATGCTGACCACCCCGCGGTGCTTTTTTCCAACCTACATTGCCACTCACTGCCTATCCTAATTCAGACTCTCCGATTCACACCACCCCGTGATCTTTTTCTCACTCCTAGTAGTGAATGTAATGTAACACACACCCATACAATGCGCACCACCCCGTGATGTTTTTCTCACTCCTAGTAGTGAATGTAATGTAACACACACCCATACAATGCGCACCACCCCGTGATGTTTTTCTCACTCCTACTAGTGAATGTAATGAAACACACACCCATACAATGCGCACCACCCCGTGATGTTTTTCTCACTCCTACTAGTGAATGTAACGTAACACACACCCATACAATGCGCACCACCCCGTGATGTTTTTCTCACTCCTACTAGTGAATGTAATGTAACACACACCCATACAATGCGCACCACCCCGTGATGTTTTTCTCACTCCTACTAGTGAATGTAATGTAACACACACCCATACAATGCGCACCACCCCGTGATGTTTTTCTCACTGGTACTAGTGAATGTAATGTAACACACACCCATACAATGCGCACCACCCCGTGATGTTTTTCTCACTCCTACTAGTGAATGTAATGTAACACACACCCATACAATGTGCACCTCCCCGCGATGTTTTTCAGAAACCTATCCTACATTGCCACAGCATGTTCCCTGACCTCCCCATGCTGACCACCCCGCGGTGCTTTTCTCCATCCTACATTGCCAATCACTGCCTATCCTAATTCAGACCCTCCGATTCACACCACCCCGTGATGTTGTTCTCACTCCTACTAGTGAATCTAATGTAACACACATCCATTCAATGCGCAACACCCCACGATGTTTTTCAGAAACCTATCCTACATTGCCACTGCATGTTCCCTGACCTCCCCATGCTGACCACCCCGCGGTGCTTTTCTCCATCCTACATTGCCACTCACTGCCTATCCTAATTCAGACCCTTCGATTCACACCACCCCGTGATGTTTTTCTCACTCGTAGTAGTGAATGTAATGTAACACACACCCATACAATGCGCACCACCCCGTGATGTTTTTCTCACTCCTACTAGTGAATGTAATGTAACACACACCCATACAATTCGCACCACCCCGTGATGTTTTTCTCACACCTACTAGTGAATGTAATGTAACACACACCCATACAATGCGCACCACCCCGTGATGTTTTTCTCACTCCTACTAGTGAATGTAACGTAACACACACCCATACAATGCGCACCAACCCTCGATGTTTTTCAGAAACCTATCCTGCATTCTCACTGCATGTTCCCTGACTTCCCCAAGCTGACCACCAAGCGGTGCTTTTCTCCATCCTACATTGCCACTCACTGCCTATCCTACTTCAGACCCTCCGATTCACACCCCTCCGTGATGTTTTTCTCACTCCTTCTAGTCAATGTAATGTAACACACACCCATACATTGCGCACCACCCCGTGATGTTTTTCTCACTCCTACTAGTCAATGTAATGTAACACACACCCATACAATGCGCACCACCCCGCGATGTTTTTCAGAAACCTATCCTACATTGCCACTGCAGGTTCCCTGACCTCCCCATGCTGACCACCCCGCGGTGCTTTTCTCCATCCTACATTGCCAATCACTGCCTATCCTAATTCAGACCCTCCGATTCATACCACCCCGTGATGTTTTTCTCACTCCTACTAGTGAATGTAATGTAACACACACCCATACAATGCGCACCACCCCTCGATGTTTTTCAGAAACCTATCCTACATTGCCACTGCATGTTCCCTGACCTCCCCAAGCTGACCATGCCGCGGTGCTTTTCTCCATCCTACATTGCCACTCCCTGCCTATCCTACTTCAGACCCTCCGATTCACACCCCCCGTGATGTTTTTCTCACTCCTACTAGTCAATGTAATGTAACACACACCCATACAATGCGCACCACCATGTGATGTTTTTCTCACTCCTACTAGTCAATGTAATGTAACACACACCCATACAATGCGCACCACCCCGTGATGTTTTTCTCACTCCTACTAGTGAATTTAATGTAACACACACCCATACAATGCGCACCACCCCGTGATGTTTTTCTCACTCCTACTAGTGAATGTAATGTAACACACACCCATACAATGCGCACCACCCCGTGATGTTTTTCTCACTCCTACTAGTGAATGTAATGTAACACACACCCATACAATGCGCACCACCCCGCGATGTTTTTCAGAAACCTATCCTACATTGCCACTGCATGTTCCCTGACCTCCCCATGCTGACCACCCCGCGGTGCTTTTCTCCATCCTACATTGCCAATCACTGCCTATCCTAATTCAGACCCTCCGATTCACACCACCCCGTGATGTTTTTCTCACTCCTACTAGTGAATCTAATGTAACACAAACCCATTCAATGCGCACCACCCCGCGATTTTTTTCAGAAACCTATCCTACATTGCCACTGCATGTTCCCTCACCTCCCCATGCTGACCACCCCGCGGTGCTTTTTTCCAACCTACATTGCCACTCACTGCCTATCCTAATTCAGACTCTCCGATTCACACCACCCCGTGATCTTTTTCTCACTCCTAGTAGTGAATGTAATGTAACACACACCCATACAATGGGCACCACCCCGTGATGTTTTTCTCACTCCTAGTAGTGAATGTAATGTAACACACACCCATACAATGCGCACCACCCCGTGATGTTTTTCTCACTCCTACTAGTGAATGTAATGTAACACACACCCATACAATGCGCACCACCCCGTGATGTTTTTCTCACTCCTAGTAGTGAATGTAATGTAACACACACCCATACAATGCGCACCACCCCGTGATGTTTTTCTCACTCCTACTAGTGAATGTAATGTAACACACACCCATACAATGTGCACCACCCCGTGATGTTTTTCTCACTCCTACTAGTGAATGTAATGTAACACACACCCATACAATGCGCACCACCCCGTGATGTTTTTCTCACTCCTACTAGTGAATGTAATGTAACACACACCCATACAATGTGCACCTCCCCGCGATGTTTTTCAGAAACCTATCCTACATTGCCACAGCATGTTCCCTGACCTCCCCATGCTGACCACCCCGCGGTGCTTTTCTCCATCCTACATTGCCAATCACTGCCTATCCTAATTCAGACCCTCCGATTCACACCACCCTGTGATGTTGTTCTCACTCCTACTAGTGAATCTAATGTAACACACATCCATTCAATGCGCAACACCCCACGATGTTTTTCAGAAACCTATCCTACATTGCCACTGCATGTTCCCTGACCTCCCCATGCTGACCACCCCGCGGTGCTTTTCTCCATCCTACATTGCCACTCACTGCCTATCCTAATTCAGACCCTTCGATTCACACCAACCCGTGATGTTTTTCTCACTCGTAGTAGTGAATGTAATGTAACACACACCCATACAATGCGCACCACCCCGTGATGTTTTTCTCACTCCTACTAGTGAATGTAATGTAACACACACCCATACAATTCGCACCACCCCGTGATGTTTTTCTCACACCTACTAGTGAATGTAATGTAACACACACCCATACAATGCGCACCACCCCGTGATGTTTTTCTCACTCCTACTAGTGAATGTAACGTAACACACACCCATACAATGCGCACCAACCCTCGATGTTTTTCACAAACCTATCCTGCATTGTCACTGCATGTTCCCTGACCTCCCCAAGCTGACCACCAAGCGGTGCTTTTCTCCATCCTACATTGCCACTCACTGCCTATCCTACTTCAGACCCTCCGATTCACACCCCTCCGTGATGTTTTTCTCACTCCTTCTAGTCAATGTAATGTAACACACACCCATACAATGCGCACCACCCCGTGATGTTTTTCTCACTCCTACTAGTCAATGTAATGTAACACACACCCATACAATGCGCACCACCCCGCGATGTTTTTCAGAAACCTATCCTACATTGCCACTGCAGGTTCCCTGACCTCCCCATGCTGACCACCCCGCGGTGCTTTTCTCCATCCTACATTGCCAATCACTGCCTATCCTAATTCAGACCCTCCGATTCATACCACCCCGTGATGTTTTTCTCACTCCTACTAGTGAATGTAATGTAACACACACCCATACAATGCGCACCACCCCTCGATGTTTTTCAGAAACCTATCCTACATTGCCACTGCATGTTCCCTGACCTCCCCAAGCTGACCATGCCGCGGTGCTTTTCTCCATCCTACATTGCCACTCTCTGCCTATCCTACTTCAGACCCTCCGATTCACACCCCCCGTGATGTTTTTCTCACTCCTACTAGTCAATGTAATGTAACACACACCCATAAAATGCGCACCACCATGTGATGTTTTTCTCACTCCTACTAGTCAATGTAATGTAACACACACCCATACAATGCGCACCACCCCGTGATGTTTTTCTCACTCCTACTAGTGAATTTAATGTAACACACACCCATACAATGCGCACCACCCCGTGATGTTTTTCTCACTCCTACTAGTGAATGTAATGTAACACACACCCATACAATGCGCACCACCCCGTGATGTTTTTCTCACTCCTACTAGTGAATGTAATGTAACACACACCCATACAATGCGCACCACCCCGCGATTTTTTTCAGAAACCTATCCTACATTGCCACTGCATGTTCCCTCACCTCCCCATGCTGACCACCCCGCGGTGCTTTTCTCCATCCTACATTGCCACTCACTGCCTATCCTAATTCAGACACTCCGATTCACACCACCCTGTGATGTTTTTCTCACTCCTACTAGTGAATGTAATGTAACACACACCCATTCAATGCGCACCACCCCGTGATGTTTTTCTCACTCGTACTAGTGAATGTAATGTAACACACTCCCATACAATGCGCACCACCCCGTGATATTTTTCTCACTCCTACTAGTGAATGTAATGTAACACACACCCATAAAATGTGCACCACACCGCGATGTTTTTGAGAAACCTATCCTACATTGCCACAGCATGTTCCCTGACGTCCCCATGCTGACCACCCCGCGGTGCTTTTCTCCATCCTACATTGCCACTCACTGCCTATCCTAATTCAGACCCTTCGATTCACACCACCCCGTGATGTTTTTCTCACTCGTAGTAGTGAATGTAATGTAACACACACCCATACAATGCGCACCACCCCGTGATATTTTTCTCACTCCTACTAGTGAATGTAATGTAACACACACCCATACAATTCGCACCACCCCGTGATGATTTTCTCACTCCTACTAGTGAATGTAATGTAACACACACCCATACAATGCGCACCACCCCGTGATGTTTTTCTCACTCCTACTAGTGAATGTAACGTAACACACACCCATACAATGCGCACCACCCCGTGATGTTTTTCTCACTCCTACTAGTGAATGTAATGTAACACACACCCATACAATGCGCACCACCCCGTGATGTTTTTCTCACTCCTACTAGTGAATGTAATGTAACACACACCCATACAATGCGCACCACCCCGTGATGTTTTTCTCACTCCTACTAGTGAATGTAATGTAACACACACCCATACAATGCGCACCACCCCGTGATGTTTTTCTCACTCCTACTAGTGAATGTAATGTAACACACACCCATACAATGTGCACCTCCCCGCGATGTTTTTCAGAAACCTATCCTACATTGCCACAGCATGTTCCCTGACCTCCCCATGCTGACCACCCCGCGGTGCTTTTCTCCATCCTACATTGCCAATCACTGCCTATCCTAATTCAGACCCTCCGATTCACACCACCCCGTGATGTTGTTCTCACTCCTACTAGTGAATCTAATGTAACACACATCCATTCAATGCGCAACACCCCACGATGTTTTTCAGAAACCTATCCTACATTGCCACTGCATGTTCCCTGACCTCCCCATGCTGACCACCCCGCGGTGCTTTTCTCCATCCTACATTGCCACTCACTGCCTATCCTAATTCAGACCCTTCGATTCACACCACCCCGTGATGTTTTTCTCACTCGTAGTAGTGAATGTAATGTAACACACACCCATACAATGCGCACCACCCCGTGATGTTTTTCTCACTCCTACTAGTGAATGTAATGTAACACACACCCATACAATTCGCACCACCCCGTGATGTTTTTCTCACACCTACTAGTGAATGTAATGTAACACACACCCATACAATGCGCACCACCCCGTGATGTTTTTCTCACTCCTACTAGTGAATGTAACGTAACACACACCCATACAATGCGCACCAACCCTCGATGTTTTTCACAAACCTATCCTGCATTGTCACTGCATGTTCCCTGACCTCCCCAAGCTGACCACCAAGCGGTGCTTTTCTCCATCCTACATTGCCACTCACTGCCTATCCTACTTCAGACCCTCCGATTCACACCCCTACGTGATGTTTTTCTCACTCCTTCTAGTCAATGTAATGTAACACACACCCATACAATGCGCACCACCCCGTGATGTTTTTCTCACTCCTACTAGTCAATGTAATGTAACACACACCCATACAATGCGCACCACCCCGCGATGTTTTTCAGAAACCTATCCTACATTGCCACTGCAGGTTCCCTGACCTCCCCATGCTGACCACCCCGCGGTGCTTTTCTCCATCCTACATTGCCAATCACTGCCTATCCTAATTCAGACACTCCGATTCATACCACCCCGTGATGTTTTTCTCACTCCTACTAGTGAATGTAATGTAACACACACCCATACAATGCGCACCACCCCTCGATGTTTTTCAGAAACCTATCCTACATTGCCACTGCATGTTCCCTGACCTCCCCAAGCTGACCATGCCGCGGTGCTTTTCTCCATCCTACATTGCCACTCCCTGCCTATCCTACTTCAGACCCTCCGATTCACACCCCCCGTGATGTTTTTCTCACTCCTACTAGTCAATGTAATGTAACACACACCCATACAATGCGCACAACCATGTGATGTTTTTCTCACTCCTACTAGTCAATGTAATGTAACACACACCCATACAATGCGCACCACCCCGTGATGTTTTTCTGACTCCTACTAGTGAATGTAATGTAACACACACCCATACAATGCGCACCACCCCGTGATGTTTTTCTCACTCCTACTAGTGAATGTAATGTAACACACACCCATACAATGCGCACCACCCCGCGATGTTTTTCAGAAACCTATCCTACATTGCCACTGCATGTTCCCTGACCTCCCCATGCTGACCACCCCGCGGTGCTTTTCTCCATCCTACATTGCCAATCACTGCCTATCCTAATTCAGACCCTCCGATTCACACCACCCCGTGATGTTTTTCTCACTCCTACTAGTGAATCTAATGTAACACAAACCCATTCAATGCGCACCACCCCGCGATTTTTTTCAGAAACCTATCCTACATTGCCACTGCATGTTCCCTCACCTCCCCATGCTGACCACCCCGCGGTGCTTTTTTCCAACCTACATTGCCACTCACTGCCTATCCTAATTCAGACTCTCCGATTCACACCACCCCGTGATCTTTTTCTCACTCCTAGTAGTGAATGTAATGTAACACACACCCATACAATGCGCACCACCCCGTGATGTTTTTCTCACTCCTACTAGTCAATGTAATGTAACACACACCCATACAATGCGCACCACCCCGTGATGTTTTTCTCACTCCTACTAGTGAATGTAATGTAACACACACCCATACAATGCGCACCACCCCGTGATGTTTTTCTCACTCCTACTAGTGAATGTAATGTAACACACACCCATACAATGCGCACCACTCCGTGATGTTTTTCTCACTCCTACTAGTGAATGTAATGTAACACACACCCATACAATGCGCACCACCCCGTGATGTTTTTCTCACTCCTACTAGTGAATGTAATGTAACACACACCCATACAATGTGCACCACCCCGCGATGTTTTTCAGAAACCTATCCTACATTGCCACAGCATGTTCCCTGACCTCCACATGCTGACCACCCCGCGGTGCTTTTCTCCATCCTACATTGCCAATCACTGCCTATCCTAATTCAGACCCTCCGATTCACACCACCCCGTGATGTTTTTCTCACTCCTACTAGTGAATCTAATGTAACACACATCCATTCAATGCGCAACACCCCACGATGTTTTTCAGAAACCTATCCTACATTGCCACTGCATGTTCCCTGACCTCCCCATGCTGACCACCCCGCGGTGCTTTTCTCCATCCTACATTGCCACTCACTGCCTATCCTAATTCAGACCCTTCGATTCACACCACCCCGTGATGTTTTTCTCACTCGTAGTAGTGAATGTAATGTAACACACACCCATACAATGCGCACCACCCCGTGATGTTTTTCTCACTCCTACTAGTGAATGTAATGTAACACACACCCATACAATTCGCACCACCCCGTGATGTTTTTCTCACACCTACTAGTGAATGTAATGTAACACACACCCATACAATGCGCACCACCCCGTGATGTTTTTCTCACTCCTACTAGTGAATGTAACGTAACACACACCCATACAATGCGCACCAACCCTCGATGTTTTTCAGAAACCTATCCTGCATTGCCACTGCATGTTCCCTGACCTCCCCAAGCTGACCACCACGCGGTGCTTTTCTCCATCCTACATTGCCACTCACTGCCTATCCTACTTCAGACCATGCGATTCACACCCCTCCGTGATGTTTTTCTCACTCCTTCTAGTCAATGTAATGTAACACACACCCATACAATGCGCACCACCCCGTGATGTTTTTCTCACTCCTACTAGTGAATCTAATGTAACACACACACATACAATGCGCACCACCCCGTGATGTTTTTCTCACTCCTACTAGTGAATGTAATGTAACACACTCCCATACAATGCGCACCACCCCGTGATGTTTTTCTCACTCCTACTAGTGAATGTAATGTAACACACACCCATGCAATGCGCACCACCCCGTGATGTTTTTCTCACTCCTACTAGTGAATGTAACGTAACACACACCCATACAATGCGCACCACCCCGTGATGTTTTTCTCACTCCTACTAGTGAATGTAATGTAACACACACCCATACAATGCGCACCACCCCGTGATGTTTTTCTCACTCCTACTAGTGAATGTAATGTAACACACACCCATACAATGCGCACCACCCCGTGATGTTTTTCTCACTCCTACTAATGTATCTAATGTAACACACACACATACAATGCGCACCGCCCCGTGATGTTTTTCTCACTCCTACTAGTGAATGTAATGTAACACACACACATACAATGCGCACCACCCCGTGATGTTTTTCTCACTCCTACTAGTGAATGTAATGTAACACACTCCCATACAATGCGCACCACCCCGCGATGTTTTTCAGAAAGCTATCCTACATTGCCACTGCATGTTCCCTGACCTCCCCAAGCTGACCATGCCGCGGTGCTTTTCTCCATCCTACATTGCCACTCCCTGCCTATCCTACTTCAGACACTCCGATTCACACCCCCCGTGATGTTTTTCTCACTCCTACTAGTCAATGTAATGTAACACACACCCATACAATGCGCACCACCATGTGATGTTTTTCTCACTCCTACTAGTCAATGTAATGTAACACACACCCATACAATGCGCACCACCCCGTGATGTTTTTCTCACTCCTACTAGTGAATGTAATGTAACACACACCCATACAATGCGCACCACCCCGTGATGTTTTTCTCACTCCTACTAGTGAATGTAATGTAACATACACCCATACAATGCGCACCACCCCGTGATGTTTTTCTCACTCCTACTAGTGAATCTAATGTAACACACACACATACAATGCGCACCACCCCGTGATGATTTTCTCACTGGTACTAGTGAATGTAATGTAACACACACCCATACAATGCGCACCACGCCGTGATGTTTTTCTCACTCCTACTAGTGAATGTAATGTAACACACACCCATACAATGTGCACCACCCCGCGATGTTTTTCAGAAACCTATCCTACATTGCCACAGCATGTTCCCTGACCTCCCCATGCTGACCACCCCGCGGTGCTTTTCTCCATCCTACATTGCCAATCACTGCCTATCCTAATTCAGACCCTCCGATTCACACCACCCCGTGATGTTTTTCTCACTCCTACTAGTGAATCTAATGTAACACACATCCATTCAATGCGCAACACCCCACGATGTTTTTCAGAAACCTATCCTACATTGCCACTGCATGTTCCCTGACCTCCCCATGCTGACCACCCCGCGGTGCTTTTCTCCATCCTACATTGCCACTCACTGCCTATCCCAATTCAGACCCTTCGATTCACACCACCCCGTGATATTTTTCTCACTCGTAGTAGTGAATGTAATGTAACACACACCCATACAATGCGCACCACCCCGTGATGTTTTTCTCACTCCTACTAGTGAATGTAATGTAACACACACCCATACAATTCGCACCACCCCGTGATGTTTTTCTCACACCTACTAGTGAATGTAATGTAACACACACCCATACAATGCGCACCACCCCGTGATGTTTTTCTCACTCCTACTAGTGAATGTAACGTAACACACACCCATACAATGCGCACCAACCCTCGATGTTTTTCAGAAACCTATCCTGCATTGCCACTGCATGTTCCCTGACCTCCCCAAGCTGACCACCACGCGGTGCTTTTCTCCATCCTACATTGCCACTCACTGCCTATCCTACTTCAGACCATCCGATTCACACCCCTCCGTGATGTTTTTCTCACTCCTTCTAGTCAATGTAATGTAACACACACCCATACAATGCGCACCACCCCGTGATGTTTTTCTCACTCCTACTAGTGAATCTAATGTAACACACACACATACAATGCGCACCACCCCGTGATGTTTTTCTCACTCCTACTAGTGAATGTAATGTAACACACTCCCATACAATGCGCACCACCCCGTGATGTTTTTCTCACTCCTACTAGTGAATGTAATGTAACACACACCCATACAATGCGCACCACCCCGTGATGTTTTTCTCACTCCTACTAGTGAATGTAATGTAACATACACCCATACAATGCGCACCACCCCGTGATGTTTCTCTCACTCCTACTAGTGAATCTAATGTAACACACACACATACAATGCGCACCACCCCGTGATGATTTTCTCACTGGTACTAGTGAATGTAATGTAACACACACCCATACAATGCGCACCACGCCGTGATGTTTTTCTCACTCCTACTAGTGAATGTAATGTAACACACACCCATACAATACGTACCACCCCGCGATGTTTTTCAGAAAGCTATCCTACATTGCCACTGCATGTTCCCCGACCTCCCCATGCTGACCACCCCGCGGTGCTTTTCTCCAACCTACATTGCCACTCACTGCCTATCCTAATTCAGACTCTCCGATTCACACCACCACGTGATGTTTTTCTCACTCCTAGTAGTGAATGTAATGTAACACACACCCATACAATGCGCACCACCCCGTGATGTTTTTCTCACTCCTAGTAGTGAATGTAATGTAACACACACCCATACAATGCGCACCACCCCGTGATGTTTTTCTCACTCCTACTAGTGAATGTAATGTAACACACACCCATACAATGCGCACCACCCCGTGATGTTTTTCTCACTCCTACTAATGAATGTAATGTAACACACACCCATACAATGCGCACCACCCCGTGATGTTTTTCTCACTCCTACTAGTGAATGTAATGTAACACACACCCATACAATGCGCACCACTCCGTGATGTTTTTCTCACTCCTACTAGTGAATGTAATGTAACACACACCCATACAATGCGCACCACCCCGTGATGTTTTTCTCACTCCTACTAGTGAATGTAATGTAACACACACCCATACAATGTGCACCACCCCGCGATGTTTTTCAGAAACCTATCCTACATTGCCACAGCATGTTCCCTGACCTCCCCATGCTGACCATCCCGCGGTGCTTTTCTCCATCCTACATTGCCAATCACGGCCTATCCTAATTCAGACCCTCCGATTCACACCACCCCGTGATGTTTTTCTCACTCCTACTAGTGAATCTAATGTAACACACATCCATTCAATGCGCAACACCCCACGATGTTTTTCAGAAACCTATCCTACATTGCCACTGCATGTTCCCTGACCTCCCCATGCTGACCACCCCGCGGTGCTTTTCTCCATCCTACATTGCCACTCACTGCCTATCCTAATTCAGCCCCTTCGATTCACACCACCCCGTGATGTTTTTCTCACTCGTAGTAGTGAATGTAATGTAACACACACCCATACAATGCGCACCACCCCGTGATGTTTTTCTCACTCCTACTAGTGAATGTAATGTAACACACACCCATACAATTCGCACCACCCCGTGATGTTTTTCTCACACCTACTAGTGAATGTAATGTAACACACACCCATACAATGCGCACCACCCCGTGATGTTTTTCTCACTCCTACTAGTGAATGTAACGTAACACACACCCATACAATGCGCACCAACCCTCGATGTTTTTCAGAAACCTATCCTGCATTGCCACTGCATGTTCCCTGACCTCCCCAAGCTGACCACCACGCGGTGCTTTTCTCCATCCTACATTGCCACTCACTGCCTATCCTACTTCAGACCATCCGATTCACACCCCTCCGTGATGTTTTTCTCACTCCTTCTAGTCAATGTAATGTAACACACACCCATACAATGCGCACCACCCCGTGATGTTTTTCTCACTCCTACTAGTCAATGTAATGTAACACACACCCATACAATGCGCACCACCCCGCGATGTTTTTCAGAAACCTATCCTACATTGCCACTGCAGGTTCCCTGACCTCCCCATGCTGACCACCCCGCGGTGCTTTTCTCCATCCTACATTGCCAATCACTGCCTATCCTAATTCAGACCCTCCGATTCATACCACCCCGTGTTGTTTTTCTCACTCCTACTAGTGAATGTAATGTAAGACACACTCATACAATGCGCACCACCCCTCGATGTTTTTCAGAAACCTATCCTACATTGCCACTGCATGTTCCCTGACCTCCCCAAGCTGACCATGCCGCGGTGCTTTTCTCCATCCTACATTGCCACTCCCTGCCTATCCTACTTCAGACCCTCCGATTCACACCCCCCGTGATGTTTTTCTCACTCCTACTAGTCAATGTAATGTAACACACACCCATACAATGCGCACCACCATGTGATGTTTTTCTCACTCCTACTAGTCAATGTAATGTAACACACACCCATACAATGCGCACCACCCCGTGATGTTTTTCTCACTCCTACTAGTGAATGTAATGTAACACACACCCATACAATGCGCACCACCCCGTGATGTTTTTCTCACTCCTACTAGTGAATGTAATGTAACATACACCCATACAATGCGCACCACCCCGTGATGTTTTTCTCACTCCTACTAGTGAATCTAATGTAACACACACACATACAATGCGCACCACCCCGTGATGATTTTCTCACTGGTACTAGTGAATGTAATGTAACACACACCCATACAATGCGCACCACGCCGTGATGTTTTTCTCACTCCTACTAGTGAATGTAATGTAACACATACCCATACAATACGTACCACCCCGCGATGTTTTTCAGAAAGCTATCCTACATTGCCACTGCATGTTCCCTGACCTCCCCATGCTGACCACCCCGCGGTGCTTTTCTCCAACCTACATTGCCACTCAGTGCCTATCCTATTTCAGACTCTCCGATTCACACCACCCCGTGATGTTTTTCTCACTCCTAGTAGTGAATGTAATGTAACACACACCCATACAATGCGCACCACCCCGTGATGTTTTTCTCACTCCTACTAGTGAATGTAATGTAACACACACCCATACAATGCGCACCACCCCGTGATGTTTTTCTCACTCCTACTAGTGAATGTAATGTAACACACACCCATACAATGCGCACCACCCCGTGATGTTTTTCTCACTCCTACTAGTGAATGTAATGTAACACACACCCATACAATGCGCACCACCCCGTGATGTTTTTCTCACTCCTACTAGTGAATGTAATGTAACAAACACCCATACAATGCGCACCACCCCGTGATGTTTTTCTCACTCCTATTGGTGAATGTAATGTAACACACACCCATACAATGCGCACCACCAAGTGATGTTTTTCTCACTCCTCCTAGTGAATGTAATGTAACACACACCCATACAATGCGCACCACCCCGTGATGATTTTCTCACTCCTACTAGTGAAAGTAATGTAACACACACCAATAATATGCGCACCACCCAGTGATGTTTTTCTCACTCCTACTAGTGAATGTAATGTAACACACACCCATACAATGCGCACCACCCCGCGATGTTTTTCAGAAAGCTATCCTACATTGCCACTGCATGTTCCCTGACCTCCCCATGCTGACCACCCCGCGGTGCTTTTCTCCAACCTACATTGCCACTCACTGCCTATCCTAATTCAGACTCTCCGATTCACACCACCCCGTGATGTTTTTCTCACTCCTACTAGTGAATGTAATGTAACACACACCCATACAATGCGCACCACCCCGTGATGTTTTTCTCACTCCTACTAGTGAATGTAATGTAACACACACCCGTACAATGCGCACCACCCCGTGATGTTTTTCTCACTCCTACTAGTGAATGTAATGTAACACACACCCATACAATGCGCACCACCCCGTGATGTTTTTCTCACTCCTACTAGTGAATCTAATGTAACACAAACCCATACAATGCGCACCACCCCGTGATGTTTTTCTCACTCCTACTAGTGAATGTAATGTAACACAAACCCATACAATGCGCACCACCCCGTGATGTTTTTCTCACTCCTACTAGTGAATCTAATGTAACACAAACCCATACAATGCGCACCACCCCGTGATGTTTTTCTCACTCCTACTAGTGAATCTAATGTAACACAAACCCATACAATGCGCACCACCCCGTGAAGTTTTTCTCACTCCTACTAGTGAATGTAATGTAACATACACCCATACAATGCGCACCACCCCGTGATGTTTTTCTCACTCCTACTACTGAATCTAATGTAACACACACACATACAATGCGCACCACCCCGTGATGATTTTCTCACTGGTACTAGTGAATGTAATGTAACACACACCCATACAATGCGCACCACGCCGTGATGTTTTTCTCACTCCTACTAGTGAATGTAATGTAACATACACCCATACAATGCGCACCACCCCGTGATGTTTTTCTCACTCCTACTAGTCAATGTAATGTAACACACACCCATACAATGCGCACCACCCCGTGATGTTTTTCTCACTCCTACTAGTGAATGTAATGTAAAACACACCCATACAATGCGCACCACCCCGCGATGTTTTTCAGAAACCTATCCTACATTGCCACTGCATGTTCCCTGACCTCCCCATGCTGACCACCCCGCGGTGCTTTTCTCCATCCTACATTGCCAATCACTGCCTATCCTAATTCAGACCCTCCGAATCACACCAACCCGTGATGATTTTCTCACTCCTACTAGTGAATCTAATGTAACACACACGCATACAATGCGCACCACCCCGTGATGTTTTTCTCACTCCTGCTAGTGAATCTAATGTAACACACACACATACAATGCGCACCACCCCGTGATGTTTTTCTCACTCCTACTAGTGAATGTAATGTAACACACACCCATACAATGCGCACCACCCCCTGATGATTTTCTCACTGGTACTAGTGATTGTAATGTAACACACACCCATACAATGCGCACCACCCCGTGATGTTTTTCTCACTCCTACTAGTGAATGTAATGTAACACACACCCATACAATGCGCACCACCCCGTGATGTTTTTCTCACTCCTACTAGTGAATGTAATGTAACACACACCCATACAATGCGCACCACCCCGTGATGTTTTTCTCACTCCTACTAGTGAATCTAATGTAACACACACCCATACAATGCGCACCACCCCGTGATGTTTTTCTCACTCCTGCTAGTGAATCTAATGTAACACACACACATACAATGCGCACCACCCCGTGATGTTTTTGTCACTCCTACTAGTGAATGTAATGTAACACACACCCATACAATGCGCACCACCCCGTGATGATTTTCTCACTGGTACTAGTGAATGTAATGTAACACACACCCATACAATGCGCACCACCCCGTGATGATTTTCTCACTGGTACTAGTGAATGTAATGTAACACACACCCGTACAATGCGCACCACCCCGTGATGTTTTTCTCACTCCTACTAGTGAATGTAATGTAACACACACCCGTACAATGCGCACCACCCCGTGATGTTTTTCTCACTCCTACTAGTGAATGTAATGTAACACACACCCGTACAATGCGCACCACCCCGTGATGTTTTTCTCACTCCTACTAGTGAATGTAATGTAACACACACCCGTACAATGCGCACCACCCCGTGATGTTTTTCTCACTCCTACTAGTGAATGTAATGTAACACACACCCATACAATGCGCACCACCCCGTGATGTTTTTCTCACTCCTACTAGTGAATCTAATGTAACACACACCCATACAATGCGCACCACCCCGTGATGTTTTTCTCACTGCTACTAGTGAATGTAATGTAACACACCCATACAATGCGCACCACCCCGTGATGTTTTTCTCACTCCTACTAGTGAATGTAATGTAACACACACACATACAATGCGCACCACCCCGTGATGTTTTTCTCACTGCTACTAGTGAATGTAATGTAACACACACCCATACAATGCGCACCACGCCGTTATGTTTTTCTCACTCCTACTAGTGAATGTAATGTAACACACACCCATACAATACGTACCACCCCGCGATGTTTTTCAGAAAGCTATCCTACATTGCCACTGCATGTTCCCTGACCTCCCCATGCTGACCACCCCGCGGTGCTTTTCTCCAACCTACATTGCCACTCACTGCCTATCCTAATTCAGACTCTCCGATTCACACCACCGCGTGATGTTTTTCTCACTCCTAGTAGTGAATGTAATGTAACACACACCCATACAATGCACACCACCCCGTTATGTTTTTCTCACTCCTAGTAGTGAATGTAATGTAACACACACCCATACAATGCGCAGCACCCCGTGATGTTTTTCTCACTCCTACTAGTGAATGTAATGTAACACACACCCATACAATGCGCACCACCCCGTGATGTTTTTCTCACTCCTACTAGTGAATGTAATGTAACACACACCCATACAATGCGCTCCACCCCGTGATGTTTTTCTCACTCCTACTAGTGAATGTAATGTAACACACACCCATACAATGCGCACCACCCCGTGATGTTTTTCTCACTCCTACTAGTGAATGTAATGTAACACACACCCATGCAATGCGCACCACCCCGTGATGTTTTTCTCACTCCTACTAGTGAATGTAATGTAACACACACCCATACAATGCGCACCACCCCGTGATGTTTTGCTCACTCCTACTAGTGAATGTAATGTAACACACACCCATACAATGCGCACCACCCCGCGATGTTTTTCAGAAACCTATCCTACATTGCCACTGCATGTTCCCTGACCTCCCCATGCTGACCACCCCGCGGTGCTTTTCTCCATCCTACATTGCCAGTCACTGCCTATCCTAATTCAGACCCTCCGATTCACACCATCCCGTGATGTTTTTCTCACTCCTACTAGTGAATCTAATGTAACACACACCCATTCAATGCGCACCACCCCGCGATGTTTTTCAGAAACCTATCCTACATTGCCACTGCAGGTTCCCTGACCTCCCCATGCTGACCACCCCGCGGTGCTTTTCTCCATCCTACATTGCCAATCACTGCCTATCCTAATTCAGACCCTCCGATTCACACCACCCCGTGATTTTTTTCTCACTCCTACTAGTGAATGTAATGTAACACACACCCATTCAATGCGCAACACCCCGCGATGTTTTTCAGAAACCTATCCTACATTGCCACTGCATGTTCCCTGACCTCCCCATGCTGACCACCCCGCGGTACTTTTCTCCATCCTACATTGCCACTCACTGCCTATCCTAAATCAGACCCTTCGATTCACACCACCCCTGATGTTTTTCTCACTCCTACTAGTGAATGTAATGTAACACACACCCATACAATGCGCACCACCCCGCGATGTTTTTCAGAAACCTATCCTACATTGCCACTGCATGTTCCCTGACCTCCCCATACTGACCACCCCGCTGTGCTTTTCTCCATCCTACATTGCCAATCACTGCGTATCCTAATTCAGACCCTCCGATTCACACCACCCCGTGATGTTTTTCTAACTCTTACTAGTGAATGTAATGTAACACACACCCATACAATGCGCACCACCCCGTGATGTTTTTCTCACTCGTACTAGTGAATGTAATGTAACACACACCAATACAATGCGCACCACCCCGCGATGTTTTTCAGAAACCTATCCTACATTGCCACTGCATGTTCCCTGACCTCCCCATGCTGACCACCCCGCGGTGCTTTTCTCCATCCTACATTGCCACTCACTGCCTATCCTAAATCAGACCCTTCGATTCACACCACCCCTGATGTTTTTCTCACTCCTACTAGTGAATGTAATGTAACACACACCCATACAATGCGCACCACCCCGCGATGTTTTTCTCACTCCTACTAGTGAATGTAATGTAACACACACCCATACAATGCGCATCACCCCGTGATGTTTTTCTCACTCCTACTAGTGAATGTAATGTAACACACACCCATACAATGCGCACCACCCCGTGATGTTTTTCTCACTCCTACTAGTGAATGTAATGTAAAACACACCCATACAATGCGCACCACCCCGCGATGTTTTTCAGAAACCTATCCTACATTGCCACTGCATGTTCCCTGACCTCCCCATGCTGACCACCCCGCGGTGCTTTTCTCCATCCTACATTGCCAATCACTGCCTATCCTAATTCAGACCCTCCGATTCACACCAGCCCATGATGATTTTCTCACTCCTACTAGTGAATCTAATGTAACACACACGCATACAATGCGCACCACCCCGTGATGTTTTTCTCACTCCTGCTAGTGAATCTAATGTAACACACACACATACAATGCGCACCACCCCGTGATGTTTTTCTCACTCCTACTAGTGTATGTAATGTAACACACACCCATACAATGCGCACCACCCCGTGATGATTTTCTCACTGGTACTAGTGAATGTAATGTAACACACACCCATACAATGCGCACCACCCCGTGATGTTTTTCTCACTCCTACTAGTGAATGTAATGTAACACACACCCATACAATGCGCACCACCCCGTGATGTTTTTCTCACTCCTACTAGTGAATGTAATGTAACACACACCCATACAATGCGCACCACCCCGTGATGTTTTTCTCACTCCTACTAGTGAATCTAATGTAACACACACCCATACAATGCGCACCACCCCGTGATGTTTTTCTCACTCCTGCTAGTGAATCTAATGTAACACACACACATACAATGCGCACCACCCCGTGATGTTTTTGTCACTCCTACTAGTGAATGTAATGTAACACACACCCATACAATGCGCACCACCCCGTGATGATTTTCTCACTGGTACTAGTGAATGTAATGTAACACACACCCATACAATGCGCACCACCCCGTGATGATTTTCTCACTGGTACTAGTGAATGTAATGTAACACACACCCGTACAATGCGCACCACCCCGTGATGTTTTTCTCACTCCTACTAGTGAATGTAATGTAACACACACCCGTACAATGCGCACCACCCCGTGATGTTTTTCTCACTCCTACTAGTGAATGTAATGTAACACACACCCGTACAATGCGCACCACCCCGTGATGTTTTTCTCACTCCTACTAGTGAATGTAATGTAACACACACCCGTACAATGCGCACCACCCCGTGATGTTTTTCTCACTCCTACTAGTGAATGTAATGTAACACACACCCATACAATGCGCACCACCCCGTGATGTTTTTCTCACTCCTACTAGTGAATCTAATGTAACACACACCCATACAATGCGCACCACCCCGTGATGTTTTTCTCACTGCTACTAGTGAATGTAATGTAACACACCCATACAATGCGCTCCACCCCGTGATGTTTTTCTCACTCCTACTAGTGAATGTAATGTAACACACACACATACAATGCGCACCACCCCGTGATGTTTTTCTCACTGCTACTAGTGAATGTAATGTAACACACACCCATACAATGCGCACCACGCCGTGATGTTTTTCTCACTCCTACTAGTGAATGTAATGTAACACACACCCATACAATACGTACCACCCCGCGATGTTTTTCAGAAAGCTATCCTACATTGCCACTGCATGTTCCCTGACCTCCCCATGCTGACCACCCGCGGTGCTTTTCTCCAACCTACATTGCCACTCACTGCCTATCCTAATTCAGACTCTCCGATTCACACCACCGCGTGATGTTTTTCTCACTCCTAGTAGTGAATGTAATGTAACACACACCCATACAATGCACACCACCCCGTTATGTTTTTCTCACTCCTAGTAGTGAATGTAATGTAACACACACCCATACAATGCGCAGCACCCCGTGATGTTTTTCTCACTCCTACTAGTGAATGTAATGTAACACACACCCATACAATGCGCACCACCCCGTGATGTTTTTCTCACTCCTACTAGTGAATGTAATGTAACACACACCCATACAATGCGCTCCACCCCGTGATGTTTTTCTCACTCCTACTAGTGAATGTAATGTAACACACACCCATACAATGCGCACCACCCCGTGATGTTTTTCTCACTCCTACTAGTGAATGTAATGTAACACACACCCATGCAATGCGCACCACCCCGTGATGTTTTTCTCACTCCTACTAGTGAATGTAATGTAACACACACCCATACAATGCGCACCACCCCGTGATGTTTTGCTCACTCCTACTAGTGAATGTAATGTAACACACACCCATACAATGCGCACCACCCCGCGATGTTTTTCAGAAACCTATCCTACATTGCCACTGCATGTTCCCTGACCTCCCCATGCTGACCACCCCGCGGTGCTTTTCTCCATCCTACATTGCCAGTCACTGCCTATCCTAATTCAGACCCTCCGATTCACACCATCCCGTGATGTTTTTCTCACTCCTACTAGTGAATCTAATGTAACACACACCCATTCAATGCGCACCACCCCGCGATGTTTTTCAGAAACCTATCCTACATTGCCACTGCAGGTTCCCTGACCTCCCCATGCTGACCACCCCGCGGTGCTTTTCTCCATCCTACATTGCCAATCACTGCCTATCCTAATTCAGACCCTCCGATTCACACCACCCCGTGATTTTTTTCTCACTCCTACTAGTGAATGTAATGTAACACACACCCATTCAATGCGCAACACCCCGCGATGTTTTTCAGAAACCTATCCTACATTGCCACTGAATGTTCCCTGACCTCCCCATGCTGACCACCCCGCGGTACTTTTCTCCATCCTACATTGCCACTCACTGCCTATCCTAAATCAGACCCTTCGATTCACACCACCCCTGATGTTTTTCTCACTCCTACTAGTGAATGTAATGTAACACACACCCATACAATGCGCACCACCCCGCGATGTTTTTCAGAAACCTATCCTACATTGCCACTGCATGTTCCCTGACCTCCCCATACTGACCACCCCGCTGTGCTTTTCTCCATCCTACATTGCCAATCACTGCGTATCCTAATTCAGACCCTCCGATTCACACCACCCCGTGATGTTTTTCTAACTCTTACTAGTGAATGTAATGTAACACACACCCATACAATGCGCACCACCCCGTGATGTTTTTCTCACTCGTACTAGTGAATATAATGTAACACACACCAATACAATGCGCACCACCCCGCGATGTTTTTCAGAAACCTATCCTACATTGCCACTGCATGTTCCCTGACCTCCCCATGCTGACCACCCCGCGGTGCTTTTCTCCATCCTACATTGCCACTCACTGCCTATCCTAAATCAGACCCTTCGATTCACACCACCCCTGATGTTTTTCTCACTCCTACTAGTGAATGTAATGTAACACACACCCATACAATGCGCACCACCCCGCGATGTTTTTCTCACTCCTACTAGTGAATGTAATGTAACACACACCCATACAATGCGCATCACCCCGTGATGTTTTTCTCACTCCTACTAGTGAATGTAATGTAACACACACCCATACAATGCGCACCACCCCGTGATGTTTTTCTCACTCCTACTAGTGAATGTAATGTAAAACACACCCATACAATGCGCACCACCCCGCGATGTTTTTCAGAAACCTATCCTACATTGCCACTGCATGTTCCCTGACCTCCCCATGCTGACCACCCCGCGGTGCTTTTCTCCATCCTACATTGCCAATCACTGCCTATCCTAATTCAGACCCTCCGATTCACACCACCCCATGATGATTTTCTCACTCCTACTAGTGAATCTAATGTAACACACACGCATACAATGCGCACCACCCCGTGATGTTTTTCTCACTCCTGCTAGTGAATCTAATGTAACACACACACATACAATGCGCACCACCCCGTGATGTTTTTCTCACTCCTACTAGTGAATGTAATGTAACACACACCCATACAATGCGCACCACCCCGTGATGATTTTCTCACTGGTACTAGTGAATGTAATGTAACACACACCCATACAATGCGCACCACCCCGTGATGTTTTTCTCACTCCTACTAGTGAATGTAATGTAACACACACCCGTACAATGCGCACCACCCCGTGATGTTTTTCTCACTCCTACTAGTGAATGTAATGTAACACACACCCGTACAATGCGCACCACCCCGTGATGTTTTTCTCACTCCTACTAGTGAATGTAATGTAACACACACCCATACAATGCGCACCACCCCGTGATGTTTTTCTCACTCCTACTAGTGAATCTAATGTAACACACACCCATACAATGCGCACCACCCCGTGATGTTTTTCTCACTCCTACTATTGAATGTAATGTAACACACACCCATACAATGCGCACCACCCCGTGATGTTTTTCTCACTCCTACTAGTGAATGTAATGTAACACACACCCATACAATGCGCACCACCCCGTGATGTTTTTCTCACTCCTACTAGTGAATGTAATGTAACACACACCCATACAATGCGCACCACCCCGTGATGTTTTTCTCACTCCTACTAGTGAATGTAATGTAACATACACCCATACAATGCGCACCACCCCGTGATGTTTTTCTCACTCCTACTAGTGAATCTAATGTAACACACACACATACAATGCGCACCACCCCGTGATGATTTTCTCACTGGTACTAGTGAATGTAATGTAACACACACCCATACAATGCGCACCACGCCGTGATGTTTTTCTCACTCCTACTAGTGAACGTAATGTAACACACACCCATACAATACGTACCACCCCGCGATGTTTTTCAGAAAGCTATCCTACATTGCCAATGCATGTTCCCTGACCTCCCCATGCTGACCACCCCGCGGTGCTTTTCTCCAACCTACATTGCCACTCACTGCCCATCCTAATTCAGACTCTCCGATTCACACCACCCCGTGATGTTTTTCTCACTCCTAGTAGTGAATGTAATGTAACACACACCCATACAATGCGCACCACCCCGTGATGTTTTTCTCACTCCTAGTAGTAAATGTAATGTAACACACACCCATACAATGCGCACCACCCCGTGATGTTTTTCTCACTCCTAGTAGTGAATGTAATGTAACACACACCCATACAATGCGCACCACCCCGTGATGTTTTTCTCACTCCTACTAGTGAATGTAATGTAACACACACCCATACAATGCGCACCACCCCGTGATGTTTTTCTCACTCCTACTAGTGAATGTAATGTAACACACACCCATACAATGCGCACCACTCCGTGATGTTTTTCTCACTCCTACTAGTGAATCTAATGTAACACACACACATACAATGCGCACCACCACGTGATGTTTTTCTCACTCCTACTAGTGAATGTAATGTAACACACTCCCATACAATGCGCACCACCCCGCGATGTTTTTCAGAAACCTATCCTACATTGCCACTGCAGGTTCCCTGACCTCCCCATGCTGACCACCCCGCGGTGCTTTTCTCCATCCTACATTGCCAATCACTGCCTATCCTAATTCAGACCCTCCGATTCATACCACCCGGTGTTGTTTTTCTCACTCCTACTAGTGAATGTAATGTAAGACACACCCATACAATGCGCACCACCCCTCGATGTTTTTCAGAAACCTATCCTACATTGCCACTGCATGTTCCCTGACCTCCCCAAGCTGACCATGCCGCGGTGCTTTTCTCCATCCTACATTGCCACTCCCTGCCTATCCTACTTCAGACCCTCCGATTCACACCCCCCGTGATGTTTTTCTCACTCCTACTAGTCAATGTAATGTAACACACACCCATACAATGCGCACCACCATGTGATGTTTTTCTCACTCCTACTAGTCAATGTAATGTAACACACACCCATACAATGCGCAACACCCCGTGATGTTTTTCTCACTCCTACTAGTGAATGTAATGTAACACACACCCATACAATGCGCACCACCCCGTGATGTTTTTCTCACTCCTACTAGTGAATGTAATGTAACATACACCCATACAATGCGCACCACCCCGTGATGTTTTTCTCACTCCTACTAGTGAATCTAATGTAACACACACACATACAATGCGCACCACCCCGTGATGATTTTCTCACTGGTACTAGTGAATGTAATGTAACACACACCCATACAATGCGCACCACGCCGTGATGTTTTTCTCACTCCTACTAGTGAATGTAATGTAACACACACCCATACAATACGTACCACCCCGCGATGTTTTTCAGAAAGCTATCCTACATTGCCACTGCATGTTCCCTGACCTCCCCATGCTGACCACCCCGCGGTGCTTTTCTCCAACCTACATTGCCACTCACTGCCTATCCTAATTCAGACTCTCCGATTCACACCACCCCGTGATGTTTTTCTCACTCCTATTAGTGAATGTAATGTAACACACACCCATACAATGCGCACCACCCCGTGATGTTTTTCTCACTCCTACTAGTGAATGTAATGTAACACACACCCATACAATGCGCACCACCCCGTGATGTTTTTCTCACTCCTACTAGTGAATGTAATGTAACACACACCCATACAATGCGCACCACCCCGTGATGTTTTTCTCACTCCTAGTAGTGAATGTAATGTAACACACACCCATACAATGCGCACCACCCCGTGATGTTTTTCTCACTCCTACTAGTGAATGTAATGTAACACACACCCATACAATGCGCACCACCCCGTGATGTTTTTCTCACTCCTACTAGTGAATGTAATGTAACAAACACCCATACAATGCGCACCACTCCGTGATGTTTTTCTCACTCCTACTAGTGAATGTAATGTAACACACACCCATACAATGCGCACCACCCCGTGATGTTTTTCTCACTCCTACTAGTGAATGTAATGTAACACACACCCATACAATGTGCACCACCCCGCGATGTTTTTCAGAAACCTATCCTACATTGCCACAGCATGTTCCCTGACCTCCCCATGCTGACCACCCCGCGGTGCTTTTCTCCATCCTACATTGGCAATCACTGCCTATCCTAATTCAGACCCTCCGATTCACACCACCCCGTGATGTTTTTCTCACTCCTACTAGTGAATCTAATGTAACACACATCCATTCAATGCGCAACACCCCACGATGTTTTTCAGAAACCTATCCTACATTGCCACTGCATGTTCCCTGACCTCCCCATGCTGACCACCCCGCGGTGCTTTTCTCCATCCTACATTGCCACTCACTGCCTATCCTAATTCAGACCCTTCGATTCACACCACCCCGTGATGTTTTTCTCACTCGTAGTAGTGAATGTAATGTAACACACACCCGTACAATGCGCACCACCCCGTGATGTTTTTCTCACTCCTACTAGTGAATGTAATGTAACACACACCCATACAATGCGCACCACCCCGTGATGTTTTTCTCACTCCTACTAGTGAATCTAATGTAACACAAACCCATACAATGCGCACCACCCCGTGATGTTTTTCTCACTCCTACTAGTGAATGTAATGTAACACAAACCCATACAATGCGCACCACCCCGTGATGTTTTTCTCACTCCTACTAGTGAATCTAATGTAACACAAACCCATACAATGCGCACCACCCCGTGATGTTTTTCTCACTCCTACTAGTGAATCAAATGTAACACAAACCCATACAATGCGCACCACCCCGTGATGTTTTTCTCACTCCTACTAGTGAATGTAATGTAACATACACCCATACAATGCGCACCACCCCGTGATGTTTTTTTCACTCCTACTAGTGAATCTAATGTAACACACACACATACAATGCGCACCACCCCGTGATGATTTTCTCACTGGTACTAGTGAATGTAATGTAACACACACCCATACAATGCGCACCACGCCGTGATGTTTTTCTCACTCCTACTAGTGAATGTAATGTAACATACACCCATACAATGCGCACCACCCCGTGATGTTTTTCTCACTCCTACTAGTCAATGTAATGTAACACACACCCATACAATGCGCACCACCCCGCGATGTTTTTCAGAACCTATCCAACATTGCCACTGCAGGTTCCCTGACCTCCCCATGCTGACCACCCCGCGGTGCTTTTCTCCATCCTACATTGCCAATCACTGCCTATCCTAATTCAGACCCTCCGATTCATACCACCCCGTGATGTTTTTCTCACTCCTACTAGTGAATGTAATGTAACACACACCCATACAATGCGCACCACCCCTCGATGTTTTTCAGAAACCTATCCTACATTGCCACTGCATGTTCCCTGACCTCCCCAAGCTGACCATGCCGCGGTGCTTTTCTCCATCCTACATTGCCACTCCCTGCCTATCCTACTTCAGACCCTCCGATTCACACCCCCCGTGATGTTTTTCTCACTCCTACTAGTCAATGTAATGTAACACACACCCATACAATGCGCACCACCATGTGATGTTTTTCTCACTCCTACTAGTCAATGTAATGTAACACACACCCATACAATGCGCACCACCCTGTGATGTTTTTCTCACTCCTACTAGTGAAGTTAATGTAACACACACCCATACAATGCGCACCACCCGTGATGTTTTTCTCACTCCTACTAGTGAATGTAATGTAACACACACGCATACAATGCGCACCACCCCGTGATGTTTTTCTCACTCCTACTAGTGAATGTAATGTAACACACACCCATACAATGCGCTCCACCCCGTGATGTTTTTCTCACTCTTACTAGTGAATGTAATGTAACACACACCCATACAATGCGCACCACCCCGTGATGTTTTTCTCACTCCTACTAGTGAATGTAATGTAACACACACCCATACAATGCGCACCACCCCGTGATGTTTTTCTCACTCCTACTTGTGAATGTAATGTAACACACACCCATACAATGCGCACCACCCCGTGATGTTTTGCTCACTCCTACTAGTGAATGTAATGTAACACACACCCATACAATGCGCACCACCCCGCGATGTTTTTCAGAAACCTATCCTACATTGCCACTGCATGTTCCCTGACCTCCCCATGCTGACCACCCCGCGGTGCTTTTCTCCATCCTACATTGCCAATCACTGCCTATCCTAATTCAGACCCTCCGATTCACACCACCCCGTGATGTTTTTCTCACTCCTACTAGTGAATCTAATGTAACACACACCCATGCAATGCGCACCACCCCGCGATGTTTTTCAGAAACCTATCCTACATTGCCACTGCATGTTCCCTGACCTCCCCATGCTGACCACCCCGCGGTGCTTTTCTCCATCCTACATTGCCAATCACTGCCTATCCTAATTCAGACCCTCCGATTCACACCACCCCGTGATGTTTTTCTCACTCCTACTAGTGAATGTAATGTAACACACACCCATTCAATGCGCACCACCCCGCGATGTTTTTCAGAAAGCTATCCTACATTGCCACTGCATGTTCCCTGACCTCCCCATGCTGACCACCCCGCGGTGCTTTTCTCCAACCTACATTGCCACTCACTGCCTATCCTAATTCAGACTCTCCGATTCACACCACCCCGTGATGTTTTTCTCACTCCTATTAGTGAATGTAATGTAACACACACCCATACAATGCGCACCACCCCGTGATGTTTTTCTCACTCCTACTAGTGAATGTAATGTAACACACACCCATACAATGCGCACCACCCCGTGATGTTTTTCTCACTCCTACTAGTGAATGTAATGTAACACACACCCATACAATGCGCACCACCCCGTGATGTTTTTCTCACTCCTAGTAGTGAATGTAATGTAACACACACCCATACAATGCGCACCACCCCGTGATGTTTTTCTCACTCCTACTAGTGAATGTAATGTAACACACACCCATACAATGCGCACCACCCCGTGATGTTTTTCTCACTCCTACTAGTGAATGTAATGTAACAAACACCCATACAATGCGCACCACTCCGTGATGTTTTTCTCACTCCTACTAGTGAATGTAATGTAACACACACCCATACAATGCGCACCACCCCGTGATGTTTTTCTCACTCCTACTAGTGAATGTAATGTAACACACACCCATACAATGTGCACCACCCCGCGATGTTTTTCAGAAACCTATCCTACATTGCCACAGCATGTTCCCTGACCTCCCCATGCTGACCACCCCGCGGTGCTTTTCTCCATCCTACATTGGCAATCACTGCCTATCCTAATTCAGACCCTCCGATTCACACCACCCCGTGATGTTTTTCTCACTCCTACTAGTGAATCTAATGTAACACACATCCATTCAATGCGCAACACCCCACGATGTTTTTCAGAAACCTATCCTACATTGCCACTGCATGTTCCCTGACCTCCCCATGCTGACCACCCCGCGGTGCTTTTCTCCATCCTACATTGCCACTCACTGCCTATCCTAATTCAGACCCTTCGATTCACACCACCCCGTGATGTTTTTCTCACTCGTAGTAGTGAATGTAATGTAACACACACCCGTACAATGCGCACCACCCCGTGATGTTTTTCTCACTCCTACTAGTGAATGTAATGTAACACACACCCATACAATGCGCACCACCCCGTGATGTTTTTCTCACTCCTACTAGTGAATCTAATGTAACACAAACCCATACAATGCGCACCACCCCGTGATGTTTTTCTCACTCCTACTAGTGAATGTAATGTAACACAAACCCATACAATGCGCACCACCCCGTGATGTTTTTCTCACTCCTACTAGTGAATCTAATGTAACACAAACCCATACAATGCGCACCACCCCGTGATGTTTTTCTCACTCCTACTAGTGAATCAAATGTAACACAAACCCATACAATGCGCACCACCCCGTGATGTTTTTCTCACTCCTACTAGTGAATGTAATGTAACATACACCCATACAATGCGCACCACCCCGTGATGTTTTTTTCACTCCTACTAGTGAATCTAATGTAACACACACACATACAATGCGCACCACCCCGTGATGATTTTCTCACTGGTACTAGTGAATGTAATGTAACACACACCCATACAATGCGCACCACGCCGTGATGTTTTTCTCACTCCTACTAGTGAATGTAATGTAACATACACCCATACAATGCGCACCACCCCGTGATGTTTTTCTCACTCCTACTAGTCAATGTAATGTAACACACACCCATACAATGCGCACCACCCCGCGATGTTTTTCAGAACCTATCCAACATTGCCACTGCAGGTTCCCTGACCTCCCCATGCTGACCACCCCGCGGTGCTTTTCTCCATCCTACATTGCCAATCACTGCCTATCCTAATTCAGACCCTCCGATTCATACCACCCCGTGATGTTTTTCTCACTCCTACTAGTGAATGTAATGTAACACACACCCATACAATGCGCACCACCCCTCGATGTTTTTCAGAAACCTATCCTACATTGCCACTGCATGTTCCCTGACCTCCCCAAGCTGACCATGCCGCGGTGCTTTTCTCCATCCTACATTGCCACTCCCTGCCTATCCTACTTCAGACCCTCCGATTCACACCCCCCGTGATGTTTTTCTCACTCCTACTAGTCAATGTAATGTAACACACACCCATACAATGCGCACCACCATGTGATGTTTTTCTCACTCCTACTAGTCAATGTAATGTAACACACACCCATACAATGCGCACCACCCTGTGATGTTTTTCTCACTCCTACTAGTGAAGTTAATGTAACACACACCCATACAATGCGCACCACCCGTGATGTTTTTCTCACTCCTACTAGTGAATGTAATGTAACACACACGCATACAATGCGCACCACCCCGTGATGTTTTTCTCACTCCTACTAGTGAATGTAATGTAACACACACCCATACAATGCGCTCCACCCCGTGATGTTTTTCTCACTCTTACTAGTGAATGTAATGTAACACACACCCATACAATGCGCACCACCCCGTGATGTTTTTCTCACTCCTACTAGTGAATGTAATGTAACACACACCCATACAATGCGCACCACCCCGTGATGTTTTTCTCACTCCTACTTGTGAATGTAATGTAACACACACCCATACAATGCGCACCACCCCGTGATGTTTTGCTCACTCCTACTAGTGAATGTAATGTAACACACACCCATACAATGCGCACCACCCCGCGATGTTTTTCAGAAACCTATCCTACATTGCCACTGCATGTTCCCTGACCTCCCCATGCTGACCACCCCGCGGTGCTTTTCTCCATCCTACATTGCCAATCACTGCCTATCCTAATTCAGACCCTCCGATTCACACCACCCCGTGATGTTTTTCTCACTCCTACTAGTGAATCTAATGTAACACACACCCATGCAATGCGCACCACCCCGCGATGTTTTTCAGAAACCTATCCTACATTGCCACTGCATGTTCCCTGACCTCCCCATGCTGACCACCCCGCGGTGCTTTTCTCCATCCTACATTGCCAATCACTGCCTATCCTAATTCAGACCCTCCGATTCACACCACCCCGTGATGTTTTTCTCACTCCTACTAGTGAATGTAATGTAACACACACCCATTCAATGCGCACCACCCCGCGATGTTTTTCAGAAAGCTATCCTACATTGCCACTGCATGTTCCCTGACCTCCCCATGCTGACCACCCTGCGGTGCTTTTCTCCATCCTACATTGCCACTCACTGCCTATCCTAAATCAGACCCTTCGATTCACACCACCCCTGATGTTTTTCTCACTCCTACTAGTGAATGTAATGTAACACACACCCATACAATGCGCACCACCCCGCGATGTTTTTCAGAAACCTATCCTACATTGCCACTGCATGTTCCCTGACCTCCCCATACTGACCACCCCGCTGTGCTTTTCTCCATCCTACATTGCCAATCACTGCGTATCCTAATTCAGACCCTCCGATTCACACCACCCCGTGATGTTTTTCTCACTCTTACTAGTGAATGTAATGTAACACACACCCATACAATGCACACCACACCTCGATGTTTTTCAGAAACCTATCCTACATTGCCACTGCATGTTCCCTGACGTCCCCAAGCTGACCACCCCGCGGTGCTTTTCTCCATCCTACATTGCCACTCACTGCCTATCCTGCTTCCGACCCTCCGATTCACACCCCCCCGTGATGTTTTTCTCACTCCTACTAGTCAAAGTAATGTAACACACACCCGTACAATGCGCACCACCCCGTGATGTTTTTCTCACTCCTACTAGTGAATGTAATGTAACACACACCCATACAATGCGCACCACCCCGTGATGTTTTTCTCACTCGTACTAGTGAATGTAATGTAACACACACCAATACAATGCGCACCACCCCGCGATGTTTTTCAGAAACCTATCCTACATTGCCACTGCATGTTCCCTGACCTCCCCATGCTGACCACCCCGCGGTGCTTTTCTCCATCCTACATTGCCAATCACTGCCTATCCTAATGCAGACCCTCCGATTCACACCACCCCATGATGTTTTTCTCACTCCTACTAGTGAATCTAATGTAACACACACCCATACAATGCGCACCACCCCGTGATGTTTTTCTCACTCCTACTAGTGAATCTAATGTAACACACACACATACAATGCGCACCACCCCGTGATGATTTTCTCACTGGTACTAGTGAATGTAATGTAACACACACCCATACAATGCGCACCACGCCGTAATGTTTTTCTCACTCCTACTAGTGAATGTAATGTAACATACACCCATACAATGCGCACCACCCCGTGATGTTTTTCTCACTCCTACTAGTCAATGTAATGTAACACACACCCATACAATGCGCACCACCCCGCGATGTTTTTCAGAAACCTATCCAACATTGCCACTGCAGGTTCCCTGACCTCCCCATGCTGACCACCCCGCGGTGCTTTTCTCCATCCTACATTGCCAATCACTGCCTATCCTAATTCAGACCCTCCGATTCATACCACCCCGTGATGTTTTTCTCACTCCTACTAGTGAATGTAATGTAACACACACCCATACAATGCGCACCACCCCTCGATGTTTTTCAGAAACCTATCCTACATTGCCACTGCATGTTCCCTGACCTCCCCAAGCTGACCATGCCGCGGTGCTTTTCTCCATCCTACATTGCCACTCCCTGCCTATCCTACTTCAGACCCTCCGATTCACACCCCCCGTGATGTTTTTCTCACTCCTACTAGTCAATGTAATGTAACACACACCCATACAATGCGCACCACCATGTGATGTTTTTCTCACTCCTACTAGTCAATGTAATGTAACACACACCCATACAATGCGCACCACCCTGTGATGTTTTTCTCACTCCTACTAGTGAAGTTAATGTAACACACACCCATACAATGCGCACCACCCGTGATGTTTTTCTCACTCCTACTAGTGAATGTAATGTAACACACACGCATACAATGCGCACCACCCCGTGATGTTTTTCTCACTCCTACTAGTGAATGTAATGTAACACACACCCATACAATGCGCTCCACCCCGTGATGTTTTTCTCACTCTTACTAGTGAATGTAATGTAACACACACCCATACAATGCGCACCACCCCGTGATGTTTTTCTCACTCCTACTAGTGAATGTAATGTAACACACACCCATACAATGCGCACCACCCCGTGATGTTTTTCTCACTCCTACTTGTGAATGTAATGTAACACACACCCATACAATGCGCACCACCCCGTGATGTTTTGTTCACTCCTACTAGTGAATGTAATGTAACACACACCCATACAATGCGCACCACCCCGCGATGTTTTTCAGAAACCTATCCTACATTGCCACTGCATGTTCCCTGACCTCCCCATGCTGACCACCCCGCGGTGCTTTTCTCCATCCTACATTGCCAATCACTGCTTATCCTAATTCAGACCCTCCGATTCACACCACCCCGTGATGTTTTTCTCACTCCTACTAGTGAATCTAATGTAACACACACCCATTCAATGCGCACCACCCCGCGATGTTTTTCAGAAACCTATCCTACATTGCCACTGCATGTTCCCTGACCTCCCCATGCTGACCACCCCGCGGTGCTTTTCTCCATCCTACATTGCCAATCACTGCCTATCCTAATTCAGACCCTCCGATTCACACCACCCCGTGATGTTTTTCTCACTCCTACTAGTGAATGTAATGTAACACACACCCATTCAATGCGCACCACCCCGCGATGTTTTTCAGAAAGCTATCCTACATTGCCACTGCATGTACCCTGACCTCCCCATGCTGACCACCCCGCGGTGCTTTTCTCCATCCTACATTGCCACTCACTGCCTATCCTAAATCAGACCCTTCGATTCACACCACCCCTGATGTTTTTCTCACTCCTACTAGTGAATGTAATGTAACACACACCCATACAATGCGCACCACCCCGCGATGTTTTTCAGAAACCTATCCTACATTGCCACTGCATGTTCCCTGACCTCCCCATACTGACCACCCCGCTGTGCTTTTCTCCATCCTACATTGCCAATCACTGCGTATCCTAATTCAGACCCTCCGATTCACACCACCCCGTGATGTTTTTCTCACTCTTACTAGTGAATGTAATGTAACACACACCCATACAATGCACACCACACCTCGAAGTTTTTCAGAAACCTATCCTACATTGCCACTGCATGTTCCCTGACGTCCCCAAGCTGACCACCCCGCGGTGCTTTTCTCCATCCTACATTGCCACTCACTGCCTATCCTGCTTCCGACCCTCCGATTCACACCCCCCCGTGATGTTTTTCTCACTCCTACTAGTCAAAGTAATGTAACACACACCCGTACAATGCGCACCACCCCGTGATGTTTTTCTCACTCCTACTAGTGAATGTAATGTAACACACACCCATACAATGCGCACCACCCCGTGATGTTTTTCTCACTCGTACTAGTGAATGTAATGTAACACACACCAATACAATGCGCACCACCCCGCGATGTTTTTCAGAAACCTATCCTACATTGCCACTGCATGTTCCCTGACCTCCCCATGCTGACCACCCCGCGGTGCTTTTCTCCATCCTACATTGCCAATCACTGCCTATCCTAATGCAGACCCTCCGATTCACACCACCCCATGATGTTTTTCTCACTCCTACTAGTGAATCTAATGTAACACACACCCATACAATGCGCACCACCCCGCGATGTTTTTCAGAAACCTATCCTACATTGCCACTGCATGTTCCCTGACCTCCCCATGCTGACCACCCCGCGGTGCTTTTCTCCATCCTACATTGCCACTCACTGCCTATCCTAATTCAGACCCTCCGATTCACACCACCCCATGATGTTTTTCTCACTCCTACTAGTGAATGTAATGTAACACACACCCATACAATGCGCATCACCCCGTGATGTTTTTCTCACTCCTACTAGTGAATGTAATGTAACACACACCCATACAATGCGCACCACCCCGTGATGTTTTTCTCACTCCTACTAGTGAATGTAATGTAAAACACACCCATACAATGCGCACCGCCCCGCGATGTTTTTCAGAAACCTATCCTACATTGCCACTGCATGTTCCCTGACCTCCCCATGCTGACCACCCCGCGGTGCTTTTCTCCATCCTACATTGCCAATCACTGCCTATCCTAATTCAGACCCTCCGATTCACACCAACCCGTGATGATTTTCTCACTCCTACTAGTGAATCTAATGTAACACACACGCATACAATGCGCACCACCCCGTGATGTTTTTCTCACTCCTGCTAGTGAATCTAATGTAACACACACACATACAATGCGCACCACCCCGTGATGTTTTTCTCACTCCTACTAGTGAATGTAATGTAACACACACCCATACAATGCGCACCACCCCGTGATGATTTTCTCACTCCTACTAGTGAATGTAATGTAACACACACCCATACAATGCGCACCACCCCATGATGTTTTTCTCACTCCTACTAGTGAATGTAATGTAACACACACCCATACAATGCGCACCACCCCGTGATGTTTTTCTCACTCCTACTTGTGAATGTAATGTAACACACACCCATACAATGCGCACCACCCCGTGATGTTTTGTTCACTCCTACTAGTGAATGTAATGTAACACACACCCATACAATGCGCACCACCCCGCGATGTTTTTCAGAAACCTATCCTACATTGCCACTGCATGTTCCCTGACCTCCCCATGCTGACCACCCCGCGGTGCTTTTCTCCATCCTACATTGCCAATCACTGCCTATCCTAATTCAGACCCTCCGATTCACACCACCCCGTGATGTTTTTCTCACTCCTACTAGTGAATCTAATGTAACACACACCCATTCAATGCGCACCACCCCGCGATGTTTTTCAGAAACCTATCCTACATTGCCACTGCATGTTCCCTGACCTCCCCATGCTGACCACCCCGCGGTGCTTTTCTCCATCCTACATTGCCAATCACTGCCTATCCTAATTCAGACCCTCCGATTCACACCACCCCGTGATGTTTTTCTCACTCCTACTAGTGAATGTAATGTAACACACACCCATTCAATGCGCACCACCCCGCGATGTTTTTCAGAAAGCTATCCTACATTGCCACTGCATGTACCCTGACCTCCCCATGCTGACCACCCCGCGGTGCTTTTCTCCATCCTACATTGCCACTCACTGCCTATCCTAAATCAGACCCTTCGATTCACACCACCCCTGATGTTTTTCTCACTCCTACTAGTGAATGTAATGTAACACACACCCATACAATGCGCACCACCCCGCGATGTTTTTCAGAAACCTATCCTACATTGCCACTGCATGTTCCCTGACCTCCCCATACTGACCACCCCGCTGTGCTTTTCTCCATCCTACATTGCCAATCACTGCGTATCCTAATTCAGACCCTCCGATTCACACCACCCCGTGATGTTTTTCTCACTCTTACTAGTGAATGTAATGTAACACACACCCATACAATGCACACCACACCTCGAAGTTTTTCAGAAACCTATCCTACATTGCCACTGCATGTTCCCTGACGTCCCCAAGCTGACCACCCCGCGGTGCTTTTCTCCATCCTACATTGCCACTCACTGCCTATCCTGCTTCCGACCCTCCGATTCACACCCCCCCGTGATGTTTTTCTCACTCCTACTAGTCAAAGTAATGTAACACACACCCGTACAATGTGCACCACCCCGTGATGTTTTTCTCACTCCTACTAGTGAATGTAATGTAACACACACCCATACAATGCGCACCACCCCGTGATGTTTTTCTCACTCGTACTAGTGAATGTAATGTAACACACACCAATACAATGCGCACCACCCCGCGATGTTTTTCAGAAACCTATCCTACATTGCCACTGCATGTTCCCTGACCTCCCCATGCTGACCACCCCGCGGTGCTTTTCTCCATCCTACATTGCCAATCACTGCCTATCCTAATGCAGACCCTCCGATTCACACCACCCCATGATGTTTTTCTCACTCCTACTAGTGAATCTAATGTAACACACACCCATACAATGCGCACCACCCCGCGATGTTTTTCAGAAACCTATCCTACATTGCCACTGCATGTTCCCTGACCTCCCCATGCTGACCACCCCGCGGTGCTTTTCTCCATCCTACATTGCCACTCACTGCCTATCCTAATTCAGACCCTCCGATTCACACCACCCCATGTTGTTTTTCTCACTCCTACTAGTGAATGTAATGTAACACACACCCATACAATGCGCATCACCCCGTGATGTTTTTCTCACTCCTACTAGTGAATGTAATGTAACACACACCCATACAATGCGCACCACCCCGTGATGTTTTTCTCACTCCTACTAGTGAATGTAATGTAAAACACACCCATACAATGCGCACCGCGCCGCGATGTTTTTCAGAAACCTATCCTACATTGCCACTGCATGTTCCCTGACCTCCCCATGCTGACCACCCCGCGGTGCTTTTCTCCATCCTACATTGCCAATCACTGCCTATCCTAATTCAGACCCTCCGATTCACACCAACCCGTGATGATTTTCTCACTCCTACTAGTGAATCTAATGTAACACACACGCATACAATGCGCACCACCCCGTGATGTTTTTCTCACTCCTGCTAGTGAATCTAATGTAACACACACACATACAATGCGCACCACCCCGTGATGTTTTTCTCACTCCTACTAGTGAATGTAATGTAACACACACCCATACAATGCGCACCACCCCGTGATGATTTTCTCACTCCTACTAGTGAATGTAATGTAACACACACCCATACAATGCGCACCACCCCGTGATGTTTTTCTCACTCCTACTAGTGAATGTAATGTAACACACACCCATACAATGCGCACCACCCCGTGATGTTTTTCTCACTCCTACTTGTGAATGTAATGTAACACACACCCATACAATGCGCACCACCCCGTGATGTTTTGTTCACTCCTACTAGTGAATGTAATGTAACACACACCCATACAATGCGCACCACCCCGCGATGTTTTTCAGAAACCTATCCTACATTGCCACTGCATGTTCCCTGACCTCCCCATGCTGACCACCCCGCGGTGCTTTTCTCCATCCTACATTGCCAATCACTGCCTATCCTAATTCAGACCCTCCAATTCACACCACCCCGTGATGTTTTTCTCACTCCTACTAGTGAATCTAATGTAACACACACCCATTCAATGCGCACCACCCCGCGATGTTTTTCAGAAACCTATCCTACATTGCCACTGCATGTTCCCTGACCTCCCCATGCTGACCACCCCGCGGTGCTTTTCTCCATCCTACATTGCCAATCACTGCCTATCCTAATTCAGACCCTCCGATTCACACCACCCCGTGATGTTTTTCTCACTCCTACTAGTGAATGTAATGTAACACACACCCATTCAATGCGCACCACCCCGCGATGTTTTTCAGAAAGCTATCCTACATTGCCACTGCATGTACCCTGACCTCCCCATGCTGACCACCCCGCGGTGCTTTTCTCCATCCTACATTGCCACTCACTGCCTATCCTAAATCAGACCCTTCGATTCACACCACCCCTGATGTTTTTCTCACTCCTACTAGTGAATGTAATGTAACACACACCCATACAATGCGCACCACCCCGCGATGTTTTTCAGAAACCTATCCTACATTGCCACTGCATGTTCCCTGACCTCCCCATACTGACCACCCCGCTGTGCTTTTCTCCATCCTACATTGCCAATCACTGCGTATCCTAATTCAGACCCTCCGATTCACACCACCCCGTGATGTTTTTCTCACTCTTACTAGTGAATGTAATGTAACACACACCCATACAATGCACACCACACCTCGAAGTTTTTCAGAAACCTATCCTACATTGCCACTGCATGTTCCCTGACGTCCCCAAGCTGACCACCCCGCGGTGCTTTTCTCCATCCTACATTGCCACTCACTGCCTATCCTGCTTCCGACCCTCCGATTCACACCCCCCCGTGATGTTTTTCTCACTCCTACTAGTCAAAGTAATGTAACACACACCCGTACAATGCGCACCACCCCGTGATGTTTTTCTCACTCCTACTAGTGAATGTAATGTAACACACACCCATACAATGCGCACCACCCCGTGATGTTTTTCTCACTCGTACTAGTGAATGTAATGTAACACACACCAATACAATGCGCACCACCCCGCGATGTTTTTCAGAAACCTATCCTACATTGCCACTGCATGTTCCCTGACCTCCCCATGCTGACCACCCCGCGGTGCTTTTCTCCATCCTACATTGCCAATCACTGCCTATCCTAATGCAGACCCTCCGATTCACACCACCCCATGATGTTTTTCTCACTCCTACTAGTGAATCTAATGTAACACACACCCATACAATGCGCACCACCCCGCGATGTTTTTCAGAAACCTATCCTACATTGCCACTGCATGTTCCCTGACCTCCCCATGCTGACCACCCCGCGGTGCTTTTCTCCATCCTACATTGCCACTCACTGCCTATCCTAATTCAGACCCTCCGATTCACACCACCCCATGATGTTTTTCTCACTCCTACTAGTGAATGTAATGTAACACACACCCATACAATGCGCATCACCCCGTGATGTTTTTCTCACTCCTACTAGTGAATGTAATGTAACACACACCCATACAATGCGCACCACCCCGTGATGTTTTTCTCACTCCTACTAGTGAATGTAATGTAAAACACACCCATACAATGCGCACCGCCCCGCGATGTTTTTCAGAAACCTATCCTACATTGCCACTGCATGTTCCCTGACCTCCCCATGCTGACCACCCCGCGGTGCTTTTCTCCATCCTACATTGCCAATCACTGCCTATCCTAATTCAGACCCTCCGATTCACACCAACCCGTGATGATTTTCTCACTCCTACTAGTGAATCTAATGTAACACACACGCATACAATGCGCACCACCCCGTGATGTTTTTCTCACTCCTGCTAGTGAATCTAATGTAACACACACACATACAATGCGCACCACCCCGTGATGTTTTTCTCACTCCTACTAGTGAATGTAATGTAACACACACCCATACAATGCGCACCACCCCGTGATGATTTTCTCACTCCTACTAGTGAATGTAATGTAACACACACCCATACAATGCGCACCACCCCGTGATGTTTTTCTCACTCCTACTAGTGAATGTAATGTAACACACACCCATACAATGCGCACCACCCCGTGATGTTTTTCTCACTCCTACTAGTGAATGTAATGTAACACACACCCATACAATGCGCACCACCCCGTGATGTTTTTCTCACTCCTACTAGTGAATCTAATGTAACACACACCCATACAATGCGCACCACCCCGTGATGTTTTTCTCACTCCTGCTAGTGAATCTAATGTAACACACACACATACAATGCGCACCACCCCGTGATGTTTTTGTCACTCCTACTAGTGAATGTAATGTAACACACACCCATACAATGCGCACCACCCCGTGATGATTTTCTCACTGGTACTAGTGAATGTAATGTAACACACACCCATACAATGCGCACCACCCCGTGATGATTTTCTCACTGGTACTAGTGAATGTAATGTAACACACACCCGTACAATGCGCACCACCCCGTGATGTTTTTCTCACTCCTACTAGTGAATGTAATGTAACACACACCCGTACAATGCGCACCACCCCGTGATGTTTTTCTCACTCCTACTAGTGAATGTAATGTAACACACACCCGTACAATGCGCACCACCCCGTGATGTTTTTCTCACTCCTACTAGTGAATGTAATGTAACACACACCCGTACAATGCGCACCACCCCGTGATGTTTTTCTCACTCTTACTAGTGAATGTAATGTAACACACACTCATACAATGCGCACCACCCCGTGATGTTTTTCTCACTCCTACTAGTGAATCTAATGTAACACACACCCATACAATGCGCACCACCCCGTGATGTTTTTCTCACTGCTACTAGTGAATGTAATGTAACACACACCCATACAATGCGCACCACCCCGTGATGTTTTTCTCACTCCTACTAGTGAATGTAATGTAACACACACACATACAATGCGCACCACCCCGTGATGTTTTTCTCACTGCTACTAGTGAATGTAATGTAACACACACCCATACAATGCGCACCACGCCGTGATGTTTTTCTCACTCCTACTAGTGAATGTAATGTAACACACACCCATACAATACGTACCACCCCGCGATGTTTTTCAGAAAGCTATCCTACATTGCCACTGCATGTTCCCTGACCCCCCCATGCTGACCACCCCGCGGTGCTTTTCTCCAACCTACATTGCCACTCACTGCCTATCCTAATTCAGACTCTCCGATTCACACCACCGCGTGATGTTTTTCTCACTCCTAGTAGTGAATGTAATGTAACACACACCCATACAATGCACACCACCCCGTGATGTTTTTCTCACTCCTAGTAGTGAATGTAATGTAACACACACCCATACAATGCGCAGCACCCCGTGATGTTTTTCTCACTCCTACTAGTGAATGTAATGTAACACACACCCATACAATGCGCACCACCCCGTGATGTTTTTCTCACTCCTACTAGTGAATGTAATGTAACACACACCCATACAATGCGCTCCACCCCGTGATGTTTTTCTCACTCCTACTAGTGAATGTAATGTAACACACACCCATACAATGTGCACCACCCCGTGATGTTTTTCTCACTCCTACTAGTGAATGTAATGTAACACACACCCATGCAATGCGCACCACCCCGTGATGTTTTTCTCACTCCTACTAGTGAATGTAATGTAACACACACCCATACAATGCGCACCACCCCGTGATGTTTTGCTCACTCCTACTAGTGAATGTAATGTAAAACACACCCATACAATGCGCACCACCCCGCGATGTTTTTCAGAAACCTATCCTACATTGCCACTGCATGTTCCCTGACCTCCCCATGCTGACCACCCCGCGGTGCTTTTCTCCATCCTACATTGCCAATCACTGCCTATCCTAATTCAGACCCTCCGATTCACACCACCCCGTGATGTTTGTCTCACTCCTACTAGTGAATCTAATGTAACACACACCCATTCAATGCGCACCACCCCGCGATGTTTTTCAGAAACCTAACCTACATTGCCACTGCAGGTTCCCTGACCTCCCCATGCTGACCACCCCGCGGTGCTTTTCTCCATCCTACATTGCCAATCACTGCCTATCCTAATTCAGACCCTCCGATTCACACCACCCCGTGATGTTTTTCTCACTCCTACTAGTGAATGTAATGTAACACACACCCATTCAATGCGCAACACCCCGCGATGTTTTTCAGAAACCTATCCTACATTGCCACTGCATGTTCCCTGACCTCCCCATGCTGACCACCCCGCGGTACTTTTCTCCATCCTACATTGCCACTCACTGCCTATCCTAAATCAGACCCTTCGATTCACACCACCCCTGATGTTTTTCTCACTCTTACTAGTGAATGTAATGTAACACACACCGGTACAATGCGCACCACCCCGTGATGCTTTTCTCACTCCTACTAGTGAATGTAATGTAACACACACCCATACAATGCGCACCACCCCGTGATGTTTTTCTCACTCGTACTAGTGAATGTAATGTAACACACACCAATACAATGCGCACCACCCCGCGATGTTTTTCAGAAACCTATCCTACATTGCCACTGCATGTTCCCTGACCTCCCCATGCTGACCACCCCGCGGTGCTTTTCTCCATCCTACATTGCCACTAACTGCCTATCCTAATTCAGACCCTTCGATTCACACCACCCCGTGATGTTTTTCTCACTCGTAGTAGTGAATGTAATGTAACACACACCCATACAATGCGCACCACCCCGTGATGTTTTTCTCACTCCTACTAGTGAATGTAACGTAACACACACCCATACAATGCGCACCACCCCGTGATGTTTTTCTCACTCCTACTAGTGAATGTAATGTAACACACACCCATACAATGCGCACCACCCCGTGATGTTTTTCTCACTCCTACTAGTGAATGTAATGTAACTCACACCCATACAATGCGCACCACCCCGTGATGTTTTTCTCACTCCTACTAGTGAATCTAATGTAACACACACACATACAATGCGCACCACCACGTGATGTTTTTCTCACTCCTACTAGTGAATGTAATGTAACACACTCCCATACAATGTGCACCACCCCGCGATGTTTTTCAGAAACCTATCCTACATTGCCACTGCAGGTTCCCTGACCTCCCCATGCTGACCACCCCGCGGTGCTTTTCTCCATCCTACATTGCCAATCACTGCCTATCCTAATTCAGACCCTCCGATTCATACCACCCCGTGTTGTTTTTCTCACTCCTACTAGTGAATGTAATGTAAGACACACCCATACAATGCGCACCACCCCTCGATGTTTTTCAGAAACCTATCCTACATTGCCACTGCATGTTCCCTGACCTCCCCAAGCTGACCATGCCGCGGTGCTTTTCTCCATCCTACATTGCCACTCCCTGCCTATCCTACTTCAGACCCTCCGATTCACACCCCCCGTGATGTTTTTCTCACTCCTACTAGTCAATGTAATGTAACACACACCCATACAATGCGCACCACCATGTGATGTTTTTCTCACTCCTACTAGTCAATGTAATGTAACACACACCCATACAATGCGCACCACCCCGTGATGTTTTTCTCACTCCTACTAGTGAATGTAATGTAACAAACACCCATACAATGCGCACCACTCCGTGATGTTTTTCTCACTCCTACTAGTGAATGTAATGTAACACACACCCATACAATGCGCACCACCCCGTGATGTTTTTCTCACTCCTACTAGTGAATGTAATGTAACACACACCCATACAATGTGCACCACCCCGCGATGTTTTTCAGAAACCTATCCTACATTGCCACAGCATGTTCCCTGACCTCCCCATGCTGACCACCCCGCGGTGCTTTTCTCCATCCTACATTGCCAATCACTGCCTATCCTAATTCAGACCCTCCGATTCACACCACCCCGTGATGTTTTTCTCACTCCTACTAGTGAATCTAATGTAACACACATCCATTCAATGCGCAACACCCCACGATGTTTTTCAGAAACCTATCCTACATTGCCACTGCATGTTCCCTGACCTCCCCATGCTGACCACCCCGCGGTGCTTTTCTCCATCCTACATTGCCACTCACTGCCTATCCTAATTCAGACCCTTCGATTCACACCACCCCGTGATGTTTTTCTCACTCGTAGTAGTGAATGTAATGTAACACACACCCGTACAATGCGCACCACCCCGTGATGTTTTTCTCACTCCTACTAGTGAATGTAATGTAACACACACCCATACAATGCGCACCACTCCGTGATGTTTTTCTCACTCCTACTAGTGAATCTAATGTAACACAAACCCATACAATGCGCACCACCCCGTGATGTTTTTCTCACTCCTACTAGTGAATGTAATGTAACACAAACCCATACAATGCGCACCACCCCGTGATGTTTTTGTCACTCCTACTAGTGAATCTAATGTAACACAAACCCATACAATGCGCACCACCCCGTGATGTTTTTCTCACTCCTACTAGTGAATCTAATGTAACACAAACCCATACAATGCGCACCACCCCGTGATGTTTTTCTCACTCCTACTAGTGAATGTAATGTAACATACACCCATACAATGCGCACCACCCCGTGATGTTTTTCTCACTCCTACTAGTGAATCTAATGTAACACACACACATACAATGCGCACCACCCCGTGATGATTTTCTCACTGGTACTAGTGAATGTAATGTAACACACACCCATACAATGCGCACCACGCCGTGATGTTTTTCTCACTCCTACTAGTGAATGTAATGTAACATACACCCATACAATGCGCACCACCCCGTGATGTTTTTCTCACTCCTACTAGTCAATGTAATGTAACACACACCCATACAATGCGCACCACCCCGCGATGTTTTTCAGAAACCTATCCAACATTGCCACTGCAGGTTCCCTGACCTCCCCATGCTGACAACCCCGCGGTGCTTTTCTCCATCCTACATTGCCAATCACTGCCTATCCTAATTCAGACCCTCCGATTCATACCACCCCGTGATGTTTTTCTCACTCCTACTAGTGAATGTAATGTAACACACACCCATACAATGCGCACCACCCCTCGATGTTTTTCAGAAACCTATCCTACATTGCCACTGCATGTTCCCTGACCTCCCCAAGCTGACCATGCCGCGGTGCTTTTCTCCATCCTACATTGCCACTCCCTGCCTATCCTACTTCAGACCCTCCGATTCACACCCCCCGTGATGTTTTTCTCACTCCTACTAGTCAATGTAATGTAACACACACCCATACAATGCGCACCACCATATGATGTTTTTCTCACTCCTACTAGTCAATGTAATGTAACACACACCCATACAATGCGCACCACCCTGTGATGTTTTTCTCACTCCTACTAGTGAAGTTAATGTAACACACACCCATACAATGCGCACCACCCGTGATGTTTTTCTCACTCCTACTAGTGAATGTAATGTAACACACACGCATACAATGCGCACCACCCCGTGATGTTTTTCTCACTCCTACTAGTGAATGTAATGTAACACACACCCATACAATGCGCTCCACCCCGTGATGTTTTTCTCACTCCTACTAGTGAATGTAATGTAACACACACCCATACAATGCGCACCACCCCGTGATGTTTTTCTCACTCCTACTAGTGAATGTAATGTAACACACACCCATACAATGCGCACCACCCCGTGATGTTTTTCTCACTCCTACTTGTGAATGTAATGTAACACACACCCATACAATGCGCACCACCCCGTGATGTTTTGCTCACTCCTACTAGTGAATGTAATGTAACACACACCCATACAATGCGCACCACCCCGCGATGTTTTTCAGAAACCTATCCTACATTGCCACTGCATGTTCCCTGACCTCCCCATGCTGACCACCCCGCGGTGCTTTTCTCCATCCTACATTGCCAATCACTGCCTATCCTAATTCAGACCCTCCGATTCACACCACCCCGTGATGTTTTTCTCACTCCTACTAGTGAATCTAATGTAACACACACCCATTCAATGCGCACCACCCCGCGATGTTTTTCAGAAACCTATCCTACATTGCCACTGCATGTTCCCTGACCTCCCCATGCTGACCACCCCGCGGTGCTTTTCTCCATCCTACATTGCCAATCACTGCCTATCCTAATTCAGACCCTCCGATTCACACCACCCCGTGATGTTTTTCTCACTCCTACTAGTGAATGTAATGTAACACACACCCATTCAATGCGCACCACCCCGCGATGTTTTTCAGAAAGCTATCCTACATTGCCACTGCATGTTCCCTGACCTCCCCATGCTGACCACCCCGCGGTGCTTTTCTCCATCCTACATTGCCACTCACTGCCTATCCTAAATCAGACCCTTCGATTCACACCACCCCTGATGTTTTTCTCACTCCTACTAGTGAATGTAATGTAACACACACCCATACAATGCGCACCACCCCGCGATGTTTTTCAGAAACCTATCCTACATTGCCACTGCATGTTCCCTGACCTCCCCATACTGACCACCCCGCTGTGCTTTTCTCCATCCTACATTGCCAATCACTGCGTATCCTAATTCAGACCCTCCGATTCACACCACCCCGTGATGTTTTTCTCACTCTTACTAGTGAATGTAATGTAACACACACCCGTACAATGCACACCACACCTCGATGTTTTTCAGAAACCTATCCTACATTGCCACTGCATGTTCCCTGACGTCCCCAAGCTGACCACCCCGTGGTGCTTTTCTCCATCCTACATTGCCACTCACTGCCTATCCTGCTTCCGACCCTCCGATTCACACCCCCCCGTGATGTTTTTCTCACTCCTACTAGTCAAAGTAATGTAACACACACCCGTACAATGCGCACCTCCCCGTGATGTTTTTCTCACTCCTACTAGTGAATGTAATGTAACACACACCCATACAATGCGCACCACCCCGTGATGTTTTTCTCACTCGTACTAGTGAATGTAATGTAACACACACCAATACAATGCGCACCACCCCGCGATGTTTTTCAGAAACCTATCCTACATTGCCACTGCATGTTCCCTGACCTCCCCATGCTGACCACCCCGCGGTGCTTTTCTCCATCCTACATTGCCAATCACTGCCTATCCTAATGCAGACCCTCCGATTCACACCACCCCGTGATGTTTTTCTCACTCCTACTAGTGAATGTAATGTAACACACACCCATACAATGCGCACCACCCCTCGATGTTTTTCAGAAACCTATCCTACATTGCCACTGCATGTTCCCTGACCTCCGCATGCTGACCACCCCGCGGTGCTTTTCTCCATCCTACATTGCCACTCACTGCCTATCCTAATTCAGACCCTCCGATTCACACCACCCCATGATGTTTTTCTCACTCCTACTAGTGAATGTAATGTAACACACACCCATACAATGCGCATCACCCCGTGATGTTTTTCTCACTCCTACTAGTGAATGTAATGTAACACACACCCATACAATGCGCACCACCCCGTGATGTTTTTCTCACTCCTACTAGTGAATGTAATGTAAAACACACCCATACAATGCGCACCACCCCGCGATGTTTTTCAGAAACCTATCCTACATTGCCACTGCAGGTTCCCTGACCTCCCCATGCTGACCACCCCGCGGTGCTTTTCTCCATCCTACATTGCCAATCACTGCCTATCCTAATTCAGACCCTCCGATTCACACCACCCCGTGATGTTTTTCTCACTCCTACTAGTGAATGTAATGTAACACACACCCATTCAATGCGCAACACCCCGCGATGTTTTTCAGAAACCTATCCAACATTGCCACTGCATGTTCCCTGACCTCCCCATGCTGACCACCCCGCGGTACTTTTCTCCATCCTACATTGCCACTCACTGCCTATCCTAAATCAGACCCTTCGATTCACACCACCCCTGATGTTTTTCTCACTCCTACTAGTGAATGTAATGTAACACACACCCATACAATGCGCACCACCCCGCGATGTTTTTCAGAAACCTATCCTACATTGCCACTGCATGTTCCCTGACCTCCCCATACTGACAACCCCGCTGTGCTTTTCTCCATCCTACATTGCCAATCACTGCGTATCCTAATTCAGACCCTCCGATTCACACCACCCCGTGATGTTTTTCTCACTCTTACTAGTGAATGTAATGTAACACACACCCATACAATGCACACCACCCCTCGATGTTTTTCAGAAACCTATCCTACATTGCCACTGCATGTTCCCTGACGTCCCCAAGCTGACCACCCCGCGGTGCTTTTCTCCATCCTACATTGCCACTCACTGCCTATCCTGCTTCCGACCCTCCGATTCACACCCCCCCGTGATGTTTTTCTCACTCCTACTAGTCAATGTAATGTAACACACACCCGTACAATGCGCACCACCCCGTGATGCTTTTCTCACTCCTACTAGTGAATGTAATGTAACACACACCCATACAATGCGCACCACCCCGTGATGTTTTTCTCACTCGTACTAGTGAATGTAATGTAACACACACCGGTACAATGCGCACCACCCCGTGATGCTTTTCTCACTCCTACTAGTGAATGTAATGTAACACACACCCATACAATGCGCACCACCCCGTGATGTTTTTCTCACTCGTACTAGTGAATGTAATGTAACACACACCAATACAATGCGCACCACCCCGCGATGTTTTTCAGAAACCTATCCTACATTGCCACTGCATGTTCCCTGACCTCCCCATGCTGACCACCCCGCGGTGCTTTTCTCCATCCTACATTGCCACTAACTGCCTATCCTAATTCAGACCCTTCGATTCACACCACCCCGTGATGTTTTTCTCACTCGTAGTAGTGAATGTAATGTAACACACACCCATACAATGCGCACCACCCCGTGATGTTTTTCTCACTCCTACTAGTGAATGTAACGTAACACACACCCATACAATGCGCACCACCCCGTGATGTTTTTCTCACTCCTACTAGTGAATGTAATGTAACACACACCCATACAATGCGCACCACCCCGTGATGTTTTTCTCACTCCTACTAGTGAATGTAATGTAACTCACACCCATACAATGCGCACCACCCCGTGATGTTTTTCTCACTCCTACTAGTGAATCTAATGTAACACACACACATACAATGCGCACCACCACGTGATGTTTTTCTCACTCCTACTAGTGAATGTAATGTAACACACTCCCATACAATGTGCACCACCCCGCGATGTTTTTCAGAAACCTATCCTACATTGCCACTGCAGGTTCCCTGACCTCCCCATGCTGACCACCCCGCGGTGCTTTTCTCCATCCTACATTGCCAATCACTGCCTATCCTAATTCAGACCCTCCGATTCATACCACCCCGTGTTGTTTTTCTCACTCCTACTAGTGAATGTAATGTAAGACACACCCATACAATGCGCACCACCCCTCGATGTTTTTCAGAAACCTATCCTACATTGCCACTGCATGTTCCCTGACCTCCCCAAGCTGACCATGCCGCGGTGCTTTTCTCCATCCTACATTGCCACTCCCTGCCTATCCTACTTCAGACCCTCCGATTCACACCCCCCGTGATGTTTTTCTCACTCCTACTAGTCAATGTAATGTAACACACACCCATACAATGCGCACCACCATGTGATGTTTTTCTCACTCCTACTAGTCAATGTAATGTAACACACACCCATACAATGCGCACCACCCCGTGATGTTTTTCTCACTCCTACTAGTGAATGTAATGTAACAAACACCCATACAATGCGCACCACTCCGTGATGTTTTTCTCACTCCTACTAGTGAATGTAATGTAACACACACCCATACAATGCGCACCACCCCGTGATGTTTTTCTCACTCCTACTAGTGAATGTAATGTAACACACACCCATACAATGTGCACCACCCCGCGATGTTTTTCAGAAACCTATCCTACATTGCCACAGCATGTTCCCAGACCTCCCCATGCTGACCACCCCGCGGTGCTTTTCTCCATCCTACATTGCCAATCACTGCCTATCCTAATTCAGACCCTCCGATTCACACCACCCCGTGATGTTTTTCTCACTCCTACTAGTGAATCTAATGTAACACACATCCATTCAATGCGCAACACCCCACGATGTTTTTCAGAAACCTATCCTACATTGCCACTGCATGTTCCCTGACCTCCCCATGCTGACCACCCCGCGGTGCTTTTCTCCATCCTACATTGCCACTCACTGCCTATCCTAATTCAGACCCTTCGATTCACACCACCCCGTGATGTTTTTCTCACTCGTAGTAGTGAATGTAATGTAACACACACCCGTACAATGCGCACCACCCCGTGATGTTTTTCTCACTCCTACTAGTGAATGTAATGTAACACACACCCATACAATGCGCACCACTCCGTGATGTTTTTCTCACTCCTACTAGTGAATCTAATGTAACACAAACCCATACAATGCGCACCACCCCGTGATGTTTTTCTCACTCCTACTAGTGAATGTAATGTAACACAAACCCATACAATGCGCACCACCCCGTGATGTTTTTGTCACTCCTACTAGTGAATCTAATGTAACACAAACCCATACAATGCGCACCACCCCGTGATGTTTTTCTCACTCCTACTAGTGAATCTAATGTAACACAAACCCATACAATGCGCACCACCCCGTGATGTTTTTCTCACTCCTACTAGTGAATGTAATGTAACATACACCCATACAATGCGCACCACCCCGTGATGTTTTTCTCACTCCTACTAGTGAATCTAATGTAACACACACACATACAATGCGCACCACCCCGTGATGATTTTCTCACTGGTACTAGTGAATGTAATGTAACACACACCCATACAATGCGCACCACGCCGTGATGTTTTTCTCACTCCTACTAGTGAATGTAATGTAACATACACCCATACAATGCGCACCACCCCGTGATGTTTTTCTCACTCCTACTAGTCAATGTAATGTAACACACACCCATACAATGCGCACCACCCCGCGATGTTTTTCAGAAACCTATCCAACATTGCCACTGCAGGTTCCCTGACCTCCCCATGCTGACAACCCCGCGGTGCTTTTCTCCATCCTACATTGCCAATCACTGCCTATCCTAATTCAGACCCTCCGATTCATACCACCCCGTGATGTTTTTCTCACTCCTACTAGTGAATGTAATGTAACACACACCCATACAATGCGCACCACCCCTCGATGTTTTTCAGAAACCTATCCTACATTGCCACTGCATGTTCCCTGACCTCCCCAAGCTGACCATGCCGCGGTGCTTTTCTCCATCCTACATTGCCACTCCCTGCCTATCCTACTTCAGACCCTCCGATTCACACCCCCCGTGATGTTTTTCTCACTCCTACTAGTCAATGTAATGTAACACACACCCATACAATGCGCACCACCATATGATGTTTTTCTCACTCCTACTAGTCAATGTAATGTAACACACACCCATACAATGCGCACCACCCTGTGATGTTTTTCTCACTCCTACTAGTGAAGTTAATGTAACACACACCCATACAATGCGCACCACCCGTGATGTTTTTCTCACTCCTACTAGTGAATGTAATGTAACACACACGCATACAATGCGCACCACCCCGTGATGTTTTTCTCACTCCTACTAGTGAATGTAATGTAACACACACCCATACAATGCGCTCCACCCCGTGATGTTTTTCTCACTCCTACTAGTGAATGTAATGTAACACACACCCATACAATGCGCACCACCCCGTGATGTTTTTCTCACTCCTACTAGTGAATGTAATGTAACACACACCCATACAATGCGCACCACCCCGTGATGTTTTTCTCACTCCTACTTGTGAATGTAATGTAACACACACCCATACAATGCGCACCACCCCGTGATGTTTTGCTCACTCCTACTAGTGAATGTAATGTAACACACACCCATACAATGCGCACCACCCCGCGATGTTTTTCAGAAACCTATCCTACATTGCCACTGCATGTTCCCTGACCTCCCCATGCTGACCACCCCGCGGTGCTTTTCTCCATCCTACATTGCCAATCACTGCCTATCCTAATTCAGACCCTCCGATTCACACCACCCCGTGATGTTTTTCTCACTCCTACTAGTGAATCTAATGTAACACACACCCATTCAATGCGCACCACCCCGCGATGTTTTTCAGAAACCTATCCTACATTGCCACTGCATGTTCCCTGACCTCCCCATGCTGACCACCCCGCGGTGCTTTTCTCCATCCTACATTGCCAATCACTGCCTATCCTAATTCAGACCCTCCGATTCACACCACCCCGTGATGTTTTTCTCACTCCTACTAGTGAATGTAATGTAACACACACCCATTCAATGCGCACCACCCCGCGATGTTTTTCAGAAAGCTATCCTACATTGCCACTGCATGTTCCCTGACCTCCCCATGCTGACCACCCCGCGGTGCTTTTCTCCATCCTACATTGCCACTCACTGCCTATCCTAAATCAGACCCTTCGATTCACACCACCCCTGATGTTTTTCTCACTCCTACTAGTGAATGTAATGTAACACACACCCATACAATGCGCACCACCCCGCGATGTTTTTCAGAAACCTATCCTACATTGCCACTGCATGTTCCCTGACCTCCCCATACTGACCACCCCGCTGTGCTTTTCTCCATCCTACATTGCCAATCACTGCGTATCCTAATTCAGACCCTCCGATTCACACCACCCCGTGATGTTTTTCTCACTCTTACTAGTGAATGTAATGTAACACACACCCGTACAATGCACACCACACCTCGATGTTTTTCAGAAACCTATCCTACATTGCCACTGCATGTTCCCTGACGTCCCCAAGCTGACCACCCCGTGGTGCTTTTCTCCATCCTACATTGCCACTCACTGCCTATCCTGCTTCCGACCCTCCGATTCACACCCCCCCGTGATGTTTTTCTCACTCCTACTAGTCAAAGTAATGTAACACACACCCGTACAATGCGCACCTCCCCGTGATGTTTTTCTCACTCCTACTAGTGAATGTAATGTAACACACACCCATACAATGCGCACCACCCCGTGATGTTTTTCTCACTCGTACTAGTGAATGTAATGTAACACACACCAATACAATGCGCACCACCCCGCGATGTTTTTCAGAAACCTATCCTACATTGCCACTGCATGTTCCCTGACCTCCCCATGCTGACCACCCCGCGGTGCTTTTCTCCATCCTACATTGCCAATCACTGCCTATCCTAATGCAGACCCTCCGATTCACACCACCCCGTGATGTTTTTCTCACTCCTACTAGTGAATGTAATGTAACACACACCCATACAATGCGCACCACCCCTCGATGTTTTTCAGAAACCTATCCTACATTGCCACTGCATGTTCCCTGACCTCCGCATGCTGACCACCCCGCGGTGCTTTTCTCCATCCTACATTGCCACTCACTGCCTATCCTAATTCAGACCCTCCGATTCACACCACCCCATGATGTTTTTCTCACTCCTACTAGTGAATGTAATGTAACACACACCCATACAATGCGCATCACCCCGTGATGTTTTTCTCACTCCTACTAGTGAATGTAATGTAACACACACCCATACAATGCGCACCACCCCGTGATGTTTTTCTCACTCCTACTAGTGAATGTAATGTAAAACACACCCATACAATGCGCACCACCCCGCGATGTTTTTCAGAAACCTATCCTACATTGCCACTGCAGGTTCCCTGACCTCCCCATGCTGACCACCCCGCGGTGCTTTTCTCCATCCTACATTGCCAATCACTGCCTATCCTAATTCAGACCCTCCGATTCACACCACCCCGTGATGTTTTTCTCACTCCTACTAGTGAATGTAATGTAACACACACCCATTCAATGCGCAACACCCCGCGATGTTTTTCAGAAACCTATCCAACATTGCCACTGCATGTTCCCTGACCTCCCCATGCTGACCACCCCGCGGTACTTTTCTCCATCCTACATTGCCACTCACTGCCTATCCTAAATCAGACCCTTCGATTCACACCACCCCTGATGTTTTTCTCACTCCTACTAGTGAATGTAATGTAACACACACCCATACAATGCGCACCACCCCGCGATGTTTTTCAGAAACCTATCCTACATTGCCACTGCATGTTCCCTGACCTCCCCATACTGACCACCCCGCTGTGCTTTTCTCCATCCTACATTGCCAATCACTGCGTATCCTAATTCAGACCCTCCGATTCACACCACCCCGTGATGTTTTTCTCACTCTTACTAGTGAATGTAATGTAACACACACCCATACAATGCACACCACCCCTCGATGTTTTTCAGAAACCTATCCTACATTGCCACTGCATGTTCCCTGACGTCCCCAAGCTGACCACCCCGCGGTGCTTTTCTCCATCCTACATTGCCACTCACTGCCTATCCTGCTTCCGACCCTCCGATTCACACCCCCCCGTGATGTTTTTCTCACTCCTACTAGTCAATGTAATGTAACACACACCCGTACAATGCGCACCACCCCGTGATGCTTTTCTCACTCCTACTAGTGAATGTAATGTAACACACACCCATACAATGCGCACCACCCCGTGATGTTTTTCTCACTCGTACTAGTGAATGTAATGTAACACACACCAATACAATGCGCACCACCCCGCGATGTTTTTCAGAAACCTATCCTACATTGCCACTGCATGTTCCCTGACCTCCCCATGCTGACCACCCCGCGGTGCTTTTCTCCATCCTACATTGCCACTCACTGCCTATCCTAATTCAGACCCTTCGATTCACACCACCCCGTGATGTTTTTCTCACTCGTAGTAGTGAATGTAATGTAACACACACCCATACAATGCGCACCACCCCGTGATGTTTTTCTCACTCCTACTAGTGAATGTAACGTAACACACACCCATACAATGCGCACCACCCCGTGATGTTTTTCTCACTCCTACTAGTGAATGTAATGTAACACACACCCATACAATGCGCACCACCTCGTGATGTTTTTCTCACTCCTACTAGTGAATGTAATGTAACACACACCCATACAATGCGCACCACCCCGTGATGTTTTTCTCACTCCTACTAGTGAATCTAATGTAACACACACACATACAATGCGCACCACCACGTGATGTTTTTCTCACTCCTACTAGTGAATGTAATGTAACACACTCCCATACAATGCGCACCACCCCGCGATGTTTTTCAGAAACCTATCCTACATTGCCACTGCAGGTTCCCTGACCTCCCCATGCTGACCACCCCGCGGTGCTTTTCTCCATCCTACATTGCCAATCACTGCCTATCCTAATTCAGACCCTCCGATTCATACCACCCCGTGTTGTTTTTCTCACTCCTACTAGTGAATGTAATGTAAGACACACCCATACAATGCGCACCACCCCTCGATGTTTTTCAGAAACCTATCCTACATTGCCACTGCATGTTCCCTGACCTCCCCAAGCTGACCATGCCGCGGTGCTTTTCTCCATCCTACATTGCCACTCCCTGCCTATCCTACTTCAGACCCTCCGATTCACACCCCCCGTGATGTTTTTCTCACTCCTACTAGTCAATGTAATGTAACACACACCCATACAATGCGCACCACCATGTGATGTTTTTCTCACTCCTACTAGTCAATGTAATGTAACACACACCCATACAATGCGCACCACCCCGTGATGTTTTTCTCACTCCTACTAGTGAATGTAATGTAACACACACCCATACAATGCCCACCACCCCGTGATGTTTTTCTCACTCCTACTAGTGAATGTAATGTAACATACACCCATACAATGCGCACCACCCCGTGATGTTTTTCTCACTCCTACTAGTGAATCTAATGTAACACACACACATACAATGCGCACCACCCCGTGATGATTTTCTCACTGGTACTAGTGAATGTAATGTAACACACACCCATACAATGCGCACCACGCCGTGATGTTTTTCTCACTCCTACTAGTGAATGTAATGTAACACACACCCATACAATACGTACCACCCCGCGATGTTTTTCAGAAAGCTATCCTACATTGCCACTGCATGTTCCCTGACCTCCCCATGCTGACCACCCCGCGGTGCTTTTCTCCAACCTACATTGCCACTCACTGCCTATCCTAATTCAGACTCTCCGATTCACACCACCCCGTGATGTTTTTCTCACTCCTAGTAGTGAATGTAATGTAACACACACCCATACAATGCGCACCACCCCGTGATGTTTTTCTCACTCCTAGTAGTGAATGTAATGTAACACACACCCATACAATGCGCACCACCCCGTGATGTTTTTCTCACTCCTACTAGTGAATGTAATGTAACACACACCCATACAATGCGCACCACCCCGTGATGTTTTTCTCACTCCTAGTAGTGAATGTAATGTAACACACACCCATACAATGCGCACCACCCCGTGATGTTTTTCTCACTCCTACTAGTGAATGTAATGTAACACACACCCATACAATGCGCACCACCCCGTGATTTTTTTCTCACTCCTACTAGTGAATGTAATGTAACAAACACCCATACAATGCGCACCACTCCGTGATGTTTTTCTCACTCCTACTAGTGAATGTAATGTAACACACACCCATACAATGCGCACCACCCCGTGATGTTTTTCTCACTCCTACTAGTGAATGTAATGTAACACACACCCATACAATGTACACCACCCCGCGATGTTTTTCAGAAACCTATCCTACATTGCCACAGCATGTTCCCTGACCTCCCCATGCTGACCACCCCGCGGTGCTTTTCTGCATCCTACATTGCCAATCACTGCCTATCCTAATTCAGACCCTCCGATTCACACCACCCCGTGATGTTTTTCTCACTCCTACTAGTGAATCTAATGTAACACACATCCATTCAATGCGCAACACCCCACGATGTTTTTCAGAAACCTATCCTACATTGCCACTGCATGTTCCCTGACCTCCCCATGCTGACCACCCCGCGGTGCTTTTCTCCATCCTACATTGCCACTCACTGCCTATCCTAATTCAGACCCTTCGATTCACACCACCCCGTGATGTTTTTCTCACTCGTAGTAGTGAATGTAATGTAACACACACCCGTACAATGCGCACCACCCCGTGATGTTTTTCTCACTCCTACTAGTGAATGTAATGTAACACACACCCATACAATGCGCACCACCCCGTGATGTTTTTCTCACTCCTACTAGTGAATCTAATGTAACACAAACCCATACAATGCGCACCACCCCGTGATGTTTTTCTCACTCCTACTAGTGAATGTAATGTAACACAAACCCATACAATGCGCACCACCCCGTGATGTTTTTCTCACTCCTACTAGTGAATCTAATGTAACACAAACCCATACAATGCGCACCACCCCGTGATGTTTTTCTCACTCCTACTAGTGAATCTAATGTAACACAAACCCATACAATGCGCACCACCCCATGATGTTTTTCTCACTCCTACTAGTGAATGTAATGTAACATACACCCATACAATGCGCACCACCCCGTGATGTTTTTCTCACTCCTACTAGTGAATCTAATGTAACACACACACATACAATGCGCACCACCCCGTGATGATTTTCTCACTGGTACTAGTGAATGTAATGTAACACACACCCATACAATGCGCACCACGCCGTGATGTTTTTCTCACTCCTACTAGTGAATGTAATGTAACATACACCCATACAATGCGCACCACCCCGTGATGTTTTTCTCACTCCTACTAGTCAATGTAATGTAACACACACCCATACAATGCGCACCACGCCGCGATGTTTTTCAGAAACCTATCCAACATTGCCACTGCAGGTTCCCTGACCTCCCCATGCTGACCACCCCGCGGTGCTTTTCTCAATCCTACATTGCCAATCACTGCCTATCCTAATTCAGACCCTCCGATTCATACCACCCCGTGATGTTTTTCTCACTCCTACTAGTGAATGTAATGTAACACACACCCATACAATGCGCACCACCCCTCGATGTTTTTCAGAAACCTATCCTACATTGCCACTGCATGTTCCCTGACCTCCCCAAGCTGACCATGCCGCGGTGCTTTTCTCCATCCTACATTGCCACTCCCTGCCTATCCTACTTCAGACCCTCCGATTCACTCCCCCCGTGATGTTTTTCTCACTCCTACTAGTCAATGTAATGTAACACACACCCATACAATGCGCACCACCATGTGATGTTTTTCTCACTCCTACTAGTCAATGTAATGTAACACACACCCATACAATGCGCACCACCCTGTGATGTTTTTCTCACTCCTACTAGTGAAGTTAATGTAACACACACCCATACAATGCGCACCACCCGTGATGTTTTTCTCACTCCTACTAGTGAATGTAATGTAACACACACGCATACAATGCGCACCACCCCGTGATGTTTTTCTCACTCCTACTAGTGAATGTAATGTAACACACACCCATACAATGCGCTCCACCCCGTGATGTTTTTCTCACTCCTACTAGTGAATGTAATGTAACACACACCCATACAATGCGCACCACCCCGTGATGTTTTTCTCACTCCTACTAGTGAATGTAATGTAACACACACCCATACAATGCGTACCACCCCGTGATGTTTTTCTCACTCCTACTTGTGAATGTAATGTAACACACACCCATACAATGCACACCACCCCGTGATGTTTTGCTCACTCCTACTAGTGAATGTAATGTAACACACACCCATACAATGCGCACCACCCCGCGATGTTTTTCAGAAACCTATCCTACATTGCCACTGCATGTTCCCTGACCTCCCCATGCTGACCACCCCGCGGTGCTTTTCTCCATCCTACATTGCCAATCACTGCCTATCCTAATTCAGACCCTCCGATTCACACCACCCCGTGATGTTTTTCTCACTCCTACTAGTGAATCTAATGTAACACACACCCATTCAATGCGCACCACCCCGCGATGTTTTTCAGAAACCTATCCTACATTGCCACTGCATTTTCCCTGACCTCCCCATGCTGACCACCCCGCGGTGCTTTTCTCCATCCTACATTGCCAATCACTGCCTATCCTAATTCAGACCCTCCGATTCACACCACCCCGTGATGTTTTTCTCACTCCTACTAGTGAATGTAATGTAACACACACCCATTCAATGCGCACCACCCCGCGATGTTTTTCAGAAAGCTATCCTACATTGCCACTGCATGTTCCCTGACCTCCCCATGCTGACCACCCCGCGGTGCTTTTCTCCATCCTACATTGCCACTCACTGCCTATCCTAAATCAGACCCTTCGATTCACACCACCCCTGATGTTTTTCTCACTCCTACTAGTGAATGTAATGTAACACACACCCATACAATGCGCACCACCCCGCGATGTTTTTCAGAAACCTATCCTACATTGCCACTGCATGTTCCCTGACCTCCCCATACTGACCACCCCCGCTGTGCTTTTCTCCATCCTACATTGCCAATCACTGCGTATCCTAATTCAGACCCTCCGATTCACACCACCCCGTGATGTTTTTCTCACTCTTACTAGTGAATGTAATGTAACACACACCCATACAATGCACACCACACCTCGATGTTTTTCAGAAACCTATCCTACATTGCCACTGCATGTTCCCTGACGTCCCCAAGCTGACCACCCCGCGGTGCTTTTCTCCATCCTACATTGCCACTCACTGCCTATCCTGCTTCCGACCCTCCGATTCACACCCCCCCGTGATGTTTTTCTCACTCCTACTAGTCAAAGTAATGTAACACACACCCGTACAATGCGCACCACCACGTGATGTTTTTCTCACTCCTACTAGTGAATGTAATGTAACACACACCCATACAATGCGCACCACCCCGTGATGTTTTTCTCACTCGTACTAGTGAATGTAATGTAACACACACCAATACAATGCGCACCACCCCGCGATGTTTTTCAGAAACCTATCCTACATTGCCACTGCATGTTCCCTGACCTCCCCATGCTGACCACCCCGCGGTGCTTTTCTCCATCCTACATTGCCAATCACTGCCTATCCTAATGCAGACCCTCCGATTCACACCACCCCGTGTTGTTTTTCTCACTCCTACTAGTGAATGTAATGTAACACACACCCGTACAATGCGCACCACCCCGTGATGTTTTTCTCACTCCTACTAGTGAATCTAATGTAACACACACCCATACAATGCGCACCACCCCGTGATGTTTTTCTCACTCCTACTAGTGAATCTAATGTAACACAAACCCATACAATGCGCACCACCCCGTGATGTTTTTCTCACTCCTACTAGTGAATCTATTGTAACACACACACATACAATGCGCACCACCCCGTGATGTTTTTCTCACTCCTACTAGTGAATGTAATGTAACACACACCCATACAATGCGCACCACCCCGTGATGATTTTCTCACTGGTACTAGTGAATGTAATGTAACACACACCCATACAATGCGCACCACCCCGTGATGTTTTTCTCACTCCTACTAGTGAATGTAATGTAACACACACCCATACAATGCGCACCACCCCGTGATGTTTTTCTCACTCCTACTAGTGAATGTAATGTAACACACACCCATACAATGCGCACCACCCCGTGATGTTTTTCTCACTCCTACTAGTGAATCTAATGTAACACACACCCATACAATGCGCACCACCCCGTGATGTTTTTCTCACTCCTGCTAGTGAATCTAATGTAACACACACACATACAATGCGCACCACCCCGTGATGTTTTTGTCACTCCTACTAGTGAATGTAATGTAACACACACCCATACAATGCGCACCACCCCGTGATGATTTTCTCACTGGTACTAGTGAATGTAATGTAACACACACCCGTACAATGCGCACCACCCCGTGATGTTTTTCTCACTCCTACTAGTGAATGTAATGTAACACACACCCATACAATGCGCACCACCCCGTGATGTTTTTCTCACTCCTACTAGTGAATGTAATGTAACACACACCCATACAATGCGCACCACCCCGTGATGTTTTTCTCACTCCTACTAGTGAATGTAATGTAACACACACCCGTACAATGCGCACCACCCCATGATGTTTTTCTCACTCCTACTAGTGAATGTAATGTAACACACACCCATACAATGCGCACCACCCCGTGATGTTTTTCTCACTCCTACTAGTGAATCTAATGTAACACACACCCATACAATGCGCACCACCCCGTGATGTTTTTCTCACTGCTACTAGTGAATGTAATGTAACACACACCCATACAATGCGCACCACCCCGTGATGTTTTTCTCACTCCTACTAGTGAATGTAATGTAACACACACACATACAATGCGCACCACCCCGTGATGTTTTTCTCACTGCTACTAGTGAATGTAATGTAACACACACCCATACAATGCGCACCACGCCGTGATGTTTTTCTCACTCCTACTAGTGAATGTAATGTAACACACACCCATACAATACGTACCACCCCGCGATGTTTTTCAGAAAGCTATCCTACATTGCCACTGCATGTTCCCTGACCTCCCCATGCTGACCACCCCGTGGTGCTTTTCTCCAACCTACATTGCCACTCACTGCCTATCCTAATTCAGACTCTCCGATTCACACCACCGCGTGATGTTTTCCTCACTCCTAGTAGTGAATGTAATGTAACACACACCCATACAATGCACACCACCCCGTGATGTTTTTCTCACTCCTAGTAGTGAATGTAATGTAACACACACCCATACAATGCGCAGCACCCCGTGATGTTTTTCTCACTCCTACTAGTGAATGTAATGTAACACACACCCATACAATGCGCACCACCCCGTGATGTTTTTCTCACTCCTACTAGTGAATGTAATGTAACACACACCCATACAATGCGCTCCACCCCGTGATGTTTTTCTCACTCCTACTAGTGAATGTAATGTAACACACACCCATACAATGCGCACCACCCCGTGATGTTTTTCTCACTCCTACTAGTGAATGTAATGTAACACACACCCATGCATTGCGCACCACCCCGTGATGTTTTTCTCACTCCTACTAGTGAATGTAATGTAACACACACCCATACAATGCGCACCACCCCGTGATGTTTTGCTCACTCCTACTAGTGAATGTAATGTAACACACACCCATACAATGCGCACCACCCCGCGATGTTTTTCAGAAACCTATCCTACATTGCCACTGCATGTTCCCTGACCTCCCCGTGCTGACCACCCCGCGGTGCTTTTCTCCATCCTACATTGCCAATCACTGCCTATCCTAATTCAGACCCTCCGATTCACACCACCCCGTGATGTTTTTCTCACTCTTACTAGTGAATGTAATGTAACACACACCCATACAATGCACACCACCCCTCGATGTTTTTCAGAAACCTATCCTACATTGCCACTGCATGTTCCCTGACGTCCCCAAGCTGACCACCCCACGGTGCTTTTCTCCATCCTACATTGCCACTCACTGCCTATCCTGCTTCCGACCCTCCGATTCACACCCCCCCGTGATGTTTTTCTCACTCCTACTAGTCAATGTAATGTAACACACACCCGTACAATGCGCACCACCCCGTGATGCTTTTCTCACTCCTACTAGTGAATGTAATGTAACACACACCCATACAATGCGCACAACCCCGTGATGTTTTTCTCACTCGTACTAGTGAATGTAATGTAACACACACCAATACAATGCGCACCACCCCGCGATGTTTTTCAGAAACCTATCCTACATTGCCACTGCATGTTCCCTGACCTCCCCATGCTGACCACCCCGCGGTGCTTTTCTCCATCCTACATTGCCACTCACTGCCTATCCTAATTCAGACCCTCCGATTCACACCACCCCATGATGTTTTTCTCACTCCTACTAGTGAATGTAATGTAACACACACCCATACAATGCGCATCACCCCGTAATGTTTTTCTCACTCCTACTAGTGAATGTAATGTAACACACACCCATACAATGCGCACCACCCCGTGATGTTTTTCTCACTCCTACTAGTGAATGTAATGTAAAACACACCCATACAATGCGCACCACCCCGCGATGTTTTTCAGAAACCTATCCTACATTGCCACTGCATGTTCCCTGACCTCCCCATGCTGACCACCCCGCGGTGCTTTTCTCCATCCTACATTGCCAATCACTGCCTATCCTAATTCAGACCCTCCGATTCACACCACCCCGTGATGATTTTCTCACTCCTACTAGTGAATCTAATGTAACACACAACCATACAATGCGCACCACCCCGTGATGTTTTTCTCACTCCTGCTAGTGAATCTAATGTAACACACACACATACAATGCGCACCACCCCGTGATGTTTTTCTCACTCCTACTAGTGAATGTAATGTAACACACACCCATACAATGCGCACCACCCCGTGATGATTTTCTCACTGGTACTAGTGAATGTAATGTAACACACACCCATACAATGCGCACCACCCCGTGATGTTTTTCTCACTCCTACTAGTGAATGTAATGTAACACACACCCGTACAATGCGCACCACCCCGTGATGTTTTTCTCACTCCTACTAGTGAATGTAATGTAACACACACCCGTACAATGCGCACCACCCCGTGATGTTTTTCTCACTCATACTAGTGAATGTAATGTAACACACACCCATACAATGCGCACCACCCCGTGATGTTTTTCTCACTCCTACTAGTGAATCTAATGTAACACACACCCATACAATGCGCACCACCCCGTGATGTTTTTCTCACTCCTACTAGTGAATGTAATGTAACACACACCCATACAATGCGCACCACCCCGTGATGTTTTTCTCACTCCTACTAGTGAATGTAATGTAACACACACCCATACAATGCGCACCACCCCGTGATGTTTTTCTCACTCCTACTAGTGAATGTAATGTAACACACACCCATACAATGCGCACCACCCCGTGATGTTTTTCTCACTCCTACTAGTGAATGTAATGTAACATACACCCATACAATGCGCACCACCCCGTGATGTTTTTCTCACTCCTACTAGTGAATCTAATGTAACACACACACATACAATGCGCACCACCCCGTGATGATTTTCTCACTGGTACTAGTGAATGTAATGTAACACACACCCATACAATGCGCACCACGCCTTGATGTTTTTCTCACTCCTACTAGTGAACGTAATGTAACACACACCCATACAATACGTACCACCCCGCGATGTTTTTCAGAAAGCTATCCTACTTTGCCAATGCATGTTCCCTGACCTCCCCATGCTGACCACCCCGCGGTGCTTTTCTCCAACCTACATTGCCACTCACTGCCTATCCTAATTCAGACTCTCCGATTCACACCACCCCGTGATGTTTTTCTCACTCCTAGTAGTGAATGTAATGTAACACACACCCATACAATGCGCACCACCCCGTGATGTTTTTCTCACTCCTAGTAGTGAATGTAATGTAACACACACCCATACAATGCGCACCACCCCGTGATGTTTTTCTCACTCCTACTAGTGAATGTAATGTAACACACACCCATACAATGCGCACCACCCCGTGATGTTTTTCTCATTCCTAGTAGTGAATGTAATGTAACACACACCCATACAATGCGCACCACCCCGTGATGTTTTTCTCACTCCTACTAGTGAATGTAATGTAACACACACCCATACAATGCGCACCACCCCGTGATGTTTTTCTCACTCCTACTAGTGAATGTAATGTAACACACACCCATACAATGCGCACCACTCCGTGATGTTTTTCTCACTCCTACTAGTGAATGTAATGAAACACACACCCATACAATGCGCACCACCCCGTGATGTTTTTCTCACTCCTACTAGTGAATGTAATGTAACACACACCCATACAATGCGCACCACCCCGTGATGTTTTTCTCACTCCTACTAGTGAATCTAATGTAACACACACCTATACAATGCGCACCACCCCGTGATGTTTTTCTCACTGCTACTAGTGAATGTAATGTAACACACACCCATACAATGCGCACCACCCCGTGATGTTTTTCTCACTCCTACTAGTGAATGTAATGTAACACACACACATACAATGCGCACCACCCCGTGATGTTTTTCTCACTGCTACTAGTGAATGTAATGTAACACACACCCATACAATGCGCACCACGCCGTGATGTTTTTCTCACTCCTACTAGTGAATGTAATGTAACACACACCCATACAATACGTACCACCCCGCGATGTTTTTCAGAAAGCTATCCTACATTGCCACTGCATGTTCCCTGACCTCCCCATGCTGACCACCCCGCGGTGCTTTTCTCCAACCTACATTGCCACTCACTGCCTATCCTAATTCAGACTCTCCGATTCACACCACCGCGTGATGTTTTTCTCACTCCTAGTAGTGAATGTAATGTAACACACACCCATACAATGCACACCACCCCGTGATGTTTTTCTCACTCCTAGTAGTGAATGTAATGTAACACACACCCATACAATGCGTAGCACCCCGTGATGTTTTTCTCACTCCTACTAGTGAATGTAATGTAACACACACCCATACAATGCGCACCACCCCGTGATGTCTTTCTCACTCCTACTAGTGAATGTAATGTAACACACACCCATACAATGCGCTCCACCCCTCGATGTTTTTCTCACTCCTACTAGTGAATGTAATGTAACACAAACCCATACAATGCGCACCACCCCGTGATGTTTTTCTCACTCCTACTAGTGAATGTAATGTAACACACACCCATGCATTGCGCACCACCCCGTGATGTTTTTCTCACTCCTACTAGTGAATGTAATGTAACACACACCCATACAATGCGCACCACCCCGTGATGTTTTGCTCACTCCTACTAGTGAATGTAATGTAACACACACCCATACAATGCGCACCACCCCGCGATGTTTTTCAGAAACCTATCCTACATTGCCACTGCATGTTCCCTGACCTCCCCATGCTGACCACCCCGCGGTGCTTTTCTCCATCCTACATTGCCAATCACTGCCTATCCTAATTCAGACCCTCAGATTCACACCACCCCGTGATGTTTTTCTCACTCCTACTAGTGAATCTAATGTAACACACACCCATTCAATGCGCACCACCCCGCGATGTTTTTCAGAAACCTATCCTACATTGCCACTGCAGGTTCCCTGACCTCCCTATGCTGACCACCCCGCGGTGCTTTTCTCCATCCTACATTGCCAATCACTGCCTATCCTAATTCAGACCCTCCGATTCACACCACCCCGTGATGTTTTTCTCACTCCTACTAGTGAATGTAATGTAACACACACCCATTCAATGCGCAACACCCCGCGATGTTTTTCAGAAACCTATCCTACATTGCCACTGCATGTTCCCTGACCTCCCCATGCTGACCACCCCGCGGTACTTTTCTCCATCCTACATTGCCACTCACTGCCTATCCTAAATCAGACCCTTCGATTCACACCACCCCTGATGTTTTTCTCACTCCTACTAGTGAATGTAATGTAACACACACCCATACAATGCGCACCACCCCGCGATGTTTTTCAGAAACCTATCCTACATTGCCACTGCATGTTCCCTGACCTCCCCATACTGACCACCCCGCTGTGCTTTTCTCCATCCTACATTGCCAATCACTGCGTATCCTAATTCAGACCCTCCGATTCACACCACCCCGTGATGTTTTTCTCACTCTTACTAGTGAATGTAATGTAACACACACCCATACAATGCACACCACCCCTCGATGTTTTTCAGAAACCTATCCTACATTGCCACTGCATGTTCCCTGACGTCCCAAAGCTGACCACCCCGCGGTGCTTTTCTCCATCCTACATTGCCACTCACTGCCTATCCTGCTTCCGACCCTCCGATTCACACCCCCCCGTGATGTTTTTCTCACTCCTACTAGTCAATGTAATGTAACACACACCCGTACAATGCGCACCACCCCGTGATGCTTTTCTCACTCCTACTAGTGAATGTAATGTAACACACACCCATACAATGCGCATCACCCCGTGATGTTTTTCTCACTCCTACTAGTGAATGTAATGTAACACACACCCATACAATGCGCATCACCCCGTGATGTTTTTCTCACTCCTACTAGTGAATGTAATGTAACACACACCCATACAATGCGCACCACCCCGTGATGTTTTTCTCACTCCTACTAGTGAATGTAATGTAAAACACACCCATACAATGCGCACCACCCCGCGATGTTTTTCAGAAACCTATCCTACATTGCCACTGCATGTTCCCTGACCTCCCCATGCTGACCACCCCGCGGTGCTTTTCTCCATCCTACATTGCCAATCACTGCCTATCCTAATTCAGACCCTCCGATTCACACCACCCCGTGTTGATTTTCTCACTCCTACTAGTGAATCTAATGTAACACACACGCATACAATGCGCACCACCCCGTGATGTTTTTCTCACTCCTGCTAGTGAATCTAATGTAACACACACACATACAATGCGCACCACCCCGTGATGTTTTTCTCACTCCTACTAGTGAATGTAATGTAACACACACCCATACAATGCGCACCACCCCGTGATGATTTTCTCACTGGTACTAGTGAATGTAATGTAACACACACCCATACAATGCGCACCACCCCGTGATGTTTTTCTCACTCCTACTAGTGAATGTAATGTAACACACACCCGTACAATGCGCACCACCCCGTGATGTTTTTCTCACTCCTACTAGTGAATGTAATGTAACACACACCCGTACAATGCGCACCACCCCGTGATGTTTTTCTCACTCCTACTAGTGAATGTAATGTAACACACACCAGTACAATGCGCACCACCCCGTGATGTTTTTCTCACTCCTACTAGTGAATCTAATGTAACACACACCCATACAATGCGCACCACCCCGTGATGTTTTTCTCAGTCCTACTAGTGAATGTAATGTAACACACACCCATACAATGCGCACCACCCCGTGATGTTTTTCTCACTCCTACTAGTGAATGTAATGTAACACACACCCATACAATGCGCACCACCCCGTGATGTTTTTCTCACTCCTACTAGTGAATGTAATGTAACACACACCCATACAATGCGCACAACCCCGTGATGTTTTTCACACTCCTACTAGTGAATGTAATGTAACATACACCCATACAATGCGCACCACCCCGTGATGTTTTTCTCACTCCTACTAGTGAATCTAATGTAACACACACACATACAATGCGCACCACCCCGTGATGATTTTCTCACTGGTACTAGTGAATGTAATGTAACACACACCCATACAATGCGCACCACGCCGTGATGTTTTTCTCACTCCTACTAGTGAACGTAATGTAACACACACCCATACAATACGTACCACCCCGCGATGTTTTTCAGAAAGCTATCCTACTTTGCCAATGCATGTTCCCTGACCTCCCCATGCTGACCACCCCGCGGTGCTTTTCTCCAACCTACATTGCCACTCACTGGCTATCCTAATTCAGACTCTCCGATTCACACCACCCCGTGATGTTTTTCTCACTCCTAGTAGTGAATGTAATGTAACACACACCCATACAATGCGCACCACCCCGTGATGTTTTTCTCACTCCTAGTAGTGAATGTAATGTAACACACACCCATACAATGCGCACCACCCCGTGATGTTTTTCTCACTCCTACTAGTGAATGTAATGTAACACACACCCATACAATGCGCACCACCCCGTGATGTTTTTCTCACTCCTAATAGTGAATGTAATGTAACACACACCCATACAATGCGCACCACCCCGTGATGTTTTTCTCACTCCTACTAGTGAATGTAATGTAACACACACCCATACAATGCGCACCACCCCGTGATGTTTTTCTCACTCCTACTAGTGAATGTAATGTAACACACACCCATACAATGCGCACCACTCCGTGATGTTTTTCTCACTCCTACTAGTGAATGTAATGTAACACACACCCATACAATGCGCACCACCCCGTGATGTTTTTCTCACTCCTACTAGTGAATGTAATGTAACACACACCCATACAATGTGCACCACCCCGCGATGTTTTTCAGAAACCTATCCTACATTGCCACTGCATGTTCCCTGACCTCCCCATGCTGACCACCCCGCGGTACTTTTCTCCATCCTACATTGCCACTCACTGCCTATCCTAAATCAGACCCTTCGATTCACACCACCCCTGATGTTTTTCTCACTCCTACTAGTGAATGTAATGTAACACACACCCATACAATGCGCACCACCCCGCGATGTTTTTCAGAAACCTATCCTACATTGCCACTGCATGTTCCCTGACCTCCCCATACTGACCACCCCGCTGTGCTTTTCTCCATCCTACATTGCCAATCACTGCGTATCCTAATTCAGACCCTCCGATTCACACCACCCCGTGATGTTTTTCTCACTCTTACTAGTGAATGTAATGTAACACACACCCATACAATGCACACCACCCCTCGATGTTTTTCAGAAACCTATCCTACATTGCCACTGCATGTTCCCTGACGTCCCCAAGCTGACCACCCCGCGGTGCTTTTCTCCATCCTACATTGCCACTCACTGCCTATCCTGCTTCCGACCCTCCGATTCACACCCCCCCTGTGATGTTTTTCTCACTCCTAGTAGTGAATGTAATGTAACACACACCCATACAATGCGCACCACCCCGTGATGTTTTTCTCACTCCTAGTAGTGAATGTAATGTAACACACACCCATACAATGCGCACCACCCCGTGATGTTTTTCTCACTCCTACTAGTGAATGTAATGTAACACACACCCATACAATGCGCACCACCCCGTGATGTTTTTCTCACTCCTAGTAGTGAATGTAATGTAACACACACCCATACAATGCGCACCACCCCGTGATGTTTTTCTCACTCCTACTAGTGAATGTAATGTAACACACACCCATACAATGCGCACCACCCCGTGATGTTTTTCTCACTCCTACTAGTGAATGTAATGTAACACACACCCATACAATGCGCACCACTCCGTGATGTTTTTCTCACTCCTACTAGTGAATGTAATGTAACACACACCCATACAATGCGCACCACCCCGTGATGTTTTTCTCACTCCTACTAGTGAATGTAATGTAACACACACCCATACAATGTGCACCACCCCGCGATGTTTTTCAGAAACCTATCCTACATTGCCACTGCATGTTCCCTGACCTCCCCATGCTGACCACCCCGCGGTACTTTTCTCCATCCTACATTGCCACTCACTGCCTATCCTAAATCAGACCCTTCGATTCACACCACCCCTGATGTTTTTCTCACTCCTACTAGTGAATGTAATGTAACACACACCCATACAATGCGCACCACCCCGCGATGTTTTTCAGAAACCTATCCTACATTGCCACTGCATGTTCCCTGACCTCCCCATACTGACCACCGCGCTGTGCTTTTCTCCATCCTACATTGCCAATCACTGCGTATCCTAATTCAGACCCTCCGATTCACACCACCCCGTGATGTTTTTCTCACTCTTACTAGTGAATGTAATGTAACACACACCCATACAATGCACACCACCCCTCGATGTTTTTCAGAAACCTATCCTACATTGCCACTGCATGTTCCCTGACGTCCCCAAGCTGACCACCCCGCGGTGCTTTTCTCCATCCTACATTGCCACTCACTGCCTATCCTGCTTCCGACCCTCCGATTCACACCCCCCCGTGATGTTTTTCTCACTCCTACTAGTCAATGTAATGTAACACACACCCGTACAATGCGCACCACCCCGTGATGCTTTTCTCACTCCTACTAGTGAATGTAATGTAACACACACCCATACAATGCGCACCACCCCGTGATGTTTTTCTCACTCGTACTAGTGAATGTAATGTCACACACACCAATACAATGCGCACCACCCCGCGATGTTTTTCAGAAACCTATCCTACATTGCCACTGCATGTTCCCTGACCTCCCCATGCTGACCACCCCGCGGTGCTTTTCTCCATCCTACATTGCCACTCACTGCCTATCCTAATTCAGACCCTCCGATTCACACCACCCCATGATGTTTTTCTCACTCCTACTAGTGAATGTAATGTAACACACACCCATACAATGCGCATCACCCCGTGATGTTTTTCTCACTCCTACTAGTGAATGTAATGTAACACACACCCATACAATGCGCACCACCCCGTGATGTTTTTCTCACTCCTACTAGTGAATGTAATGTAAAACAAACCCATACAATGCGCACCACCCCGCGATGTTTTTCAGAAACCTATCCTACATTGCCACTGCATGTTCCCTGACCTCCCCATGCTGACCACCCCGCGGTGCTTTTCTCCATCCTACATTGCCAATCACTGCCTATCCTAATTCAGACCCTCCGATTCACACCACCCCGTGATGATTTTCTCACTCCTACTAGTGAATCTAATGTAACACACACGCATACAATGCGCACCACCCCGTGATGTTTTTCTCACTCCTGCTAGTGAATCTAATGTAACACACACACATACAATGCGCACCACCCCGTGATGTTTTTCTCACTCCTACTAGTGAATGTAATGTAACACACACCCATACAATGCGCACCACCCCGTGATGATTTTCTCACTGGTACTAGTGAATGTAATGTAACACACACCCATACAATGCGCACCACCCCGTGATGTTTTTCTCACTCCTACTAGTGAATGTAATGTAACACACACCCGTACAATGCGCACCACCCCGTGATGTTTTTCTCACTCCTACTAGTGAATGTAATGTAACACACACCCGTACAATGCGCACCACCCCGTGATGTTTTTCTCACTCCTACTAGTGAATGTAATGTAACACACACCCATACAATGCGCACCACCCCGTGATGTTTTTCTCACTCCTACTAGTGAATCTAATGTAACACACACCCATACAATGCGCACCATCCCGTGATGTTTTTCTCACTCCTACTAGTGAATGTAATGTAACACACACCCATACAATGCGCACCACCCCGTGATGTTTTTCTCACTCCTACTAGTGAATGTAATGTAACACACACCCATACAATGCGCACCACCCCGTGATGTTTTTCTCACTCCTACTAGTGAATGTAATGTAACACACACCCATACAATGCGCACCACCCCGTGATGTTTTTCTCACTCCTACTAGTGAATGTAATGTAACATACACCCATACAATGCGCACCACCCCGTGATGTTTTTCTCACTCCTACTAGTGAATCTAATGTAACACACACACATACAATGCGCACCACCCCGTGATGATTTTCTCACTGGTACTAGTGAATGTAATGTAACACACACCAGTACAATGCGCACCACCCCGCGATGTTTTTCAGAAAGCTATCCTACTTTGCCAATGCATGTTCCCTGACCTCCCCATGCTGACCACCCCGCGGTGCTTTTCTCCAACCTACATTGCCACTCACTGCCTATCCTAATTCAGACTCTCCGATTCACACCACCCCGTGATGTTTTTCTCACTCCTAGTAGTGAATGTAATGTAACACACACCCATACAATGCGCACCACCCCGTGATGTTTTTCTCACTCCTAGTAGTGAATGTAATATAACACACACCCATACAATGCGCACCACCCCGTGATGTTTTTCTCACTCCTACTAGTGAATGTAATGTAACACACACCCATACAATGCGCACCACCCCGTGATGTTTTTCTCACTCCTAGTAGTGAATGTAATGTAACACACACCCATACAATGCGCACCACCCCGTGATGTTTTTCTCACTCCTACTAGTGAATGTAATGTAACACACACCCATACAATGCGCACCACCCCGTGATGTTTTTCTCACTCCTACTAGTGAATGTAATGTAACACACACCCATACAATGCGCACCACTCCGTGATGTTTTTCTCACTCCTACTAGTGAATGTAATGTAACACACACCCATACAATGCGCACCACCCCGTGATGTTTTTCTCACTCCTACTAGTGAATGTAATGTAACACACACCCATACAATGTGCACCACCCCGCGATGTTTTTCAGAAACCTATCCTACATTGCCACAGCATATTCCCTGACCTCCCCATGCTGACCACCCCGCGGTGCTTTTCTCCATCCTACATTGCCAATCACTGCCTATCCTAATTCAGACCATCCGATTCACACCACCCCGTGATGTTTTTCTCACTCCTACTAGTGAATCTAATGTAACACACATCCATTGAATGCGCATCACCCCACGATGTTTTTCAGAAACCTATCCTACATTGCCACTGCATGTTCCCTGACCTCCCCATGCTGACCACCCCGCGGTGCTTTTCTCCATCCTACATTGCCACTCACTGCCTATCCTAATTCAGACCCTTCGATTCACACCACCCCGTGATGTTTTTCTCACTCGTAGTAGTGAATGTAATGTAACACACACCCATACAATGCGCACCACCCCGTGATGTTTTTCTCACTCCTACTAGTGAATATAACGTAACACACACCCATACAATGCGCACCACCCCGTGATGTTTTTCTCACTCCTACTAGTGAATGTAATGTAACACACACCCATACAATGCGTACCACCCCGTGATGTTTTTCTCACTCCTACTAGTGAATGTAATGTAACACACACCCATACAATGCGCACCACCCCGTGATGTTTTTCTCACTCCTACTAGTGAATCTAATGTAACACACACACATACAATGCGCACCACCACGTGATGTTTTTCTCACTCCTACTAGTGAATGTAATGTAACACACACCAATACAATGCGCACCACCCCGTGATGATTTTCTCACTGGTACTAGTGTATGTAATGTAACACACACCCATACAATGCGCACCACCCCGTGATGTTTTTCTCACTCCTACTAGTGAATGTAATGTAACACACACCCATACAATACGTACCACCCCGCGATGTTTTTCAGAAAGCTATCCTACATTGCCACTGCATGTTCCCTGACCTCCCCATGCTGACCACCCCTCGGTGCTTTTCTCCATCCTACATTGCCACTCACTGCCTATCCTAATTCAGACTCTCCGATTCACACCACCCCGTGATGTTTTTCTCACTCCTACTAATGAATGTAATGTAACACACACCCATACAATGCGCACCACCCCGTGATGTTTTTCTCACTCCTAGTAGTGAATGTAATGTAACACACACCGATACAATGCGCACCACCCCGTGATGTTTTTCTCACTCCTACTAGTGAATGTAATGTAACACACACCCATACAATGCGCACCACACCGTGATGTTTTTCTCACTCCTAGTATGAATGTAATGTAACACACACCCATACAATGCGCACCACCCCGTGATGTTTTTCTCACTCCTACTAGTGAATGTAATGTAACACACACCCATACAATGCGCACCACACCGTGATGTTTTTCTCACTCCTAGTATGAATGTAATGTAACACACACCCATACAATGCACACCACCCCTCGATGTTTTTCAGAAACCTATCCTACATTGCCACTGCATGTTCCCTGACGTCCCCAAGCTGACCACCCCGCGGTGCTTTTCTCCATCCTACATTGCCACTCACTGCCTATCCTGCTTCCGACCCTCCGATTCACACCCCCCCGTGATGTTTTTCTCACTCCTACTAGTCAATGTAATGTAACACACACCCGTACAATGCGCACCACCCCGTGATGTTTTTCTCACTCCTACTAGTGAATGTAATGTAACACACACCCATACAATGCGCACCACCCCGTGATGTTTTTCTCACTCGTACTAGTGAATGTAATGTAACACACACCAATACAATGCGCACCACCCCGCGATGTTTTTCAGAAACCTATCCTACATTGCCACTGCATGTTCCCTGACCTCCCCATGCTGACCACCCCGCGGTGCTTTTCTCCATCCTACATTGCCAATCACTGCCTATCCTAATGCAGACCCTCCGATTCACACCACCCCGTGATGTTTTTCTCACTCCTACTAGTGAATCTAATGTAACACACACCCATACAATGCGCACCACCCCGCGATGTATTTCAGAAACCTATCCTACATTGCCACTGCATGTTCCCTGACCTCCCCATGCTGACCACCCCGCGGTGCTTTTCTCCATCCTACATTGCCACTCACTGCCTATCCTAATTCAGACCCTCCGATTCACACCACCCCATGATGTTTTTCTCACTCCTACTAGTGAATGTAATGTAACACACACCCATACAATGCGCACCACACCGTGATGTTTTTCTCACTCCTACTAGTGAATGTAATGTAACACACACCCGTACAATGCGCACCACCCCGTGATGTTTTTCTCACTCCTACTAGTGAATGTAATGTAACACACACCCGTACAATGCGCACCACCCCGTGATGTTTTTCTCACTCCTACTAGTGAATGTAATGTAACACACACCCGTACAATGCGCACCACCCAGTGATGTTTTTCTCACTCCTACTAGTGAATGTAATGTAACACACACCCGTACAATGCGCACCACCCCGTGATGTTTTTCTCACTCCTACTAGTGAATGTAATGTAACACACACCCGTACAATGCGCACCACCCCGTGATGTTTTTCTCACTCCTACTAGTGAATGTAATGTAACACACACCCGTACAATGCGCACCACCCCGTGATGTTTTTCTCACTCCTACTAGTGAATCTAATGTAACACACACCCATACAATGCGCACCACCCCGTGATGTTTTCCTCACTCCTACTAGTGAATGTAATGTAACACACACCCATACAATGCGCACCACCCCGTGATGTTTTTCTCACTCCTACTAGTGAATGTAATGTAACATACACCCATACAATGCGCACCACCCCGTGATGTTTTTCTCACTCCTACTAGTGAATCTAATGTAACACACACACATACAATGCGCACCACCCCGTGATGATTTTCTCACTGGTACTAGTGAATGTAATGTAACACACACCCATACAATGCGCACCACGCCGTGATGTTTTTCTCACTCCTACTAGTGAATGTAATGTAACACACACCCATACAATACGTACCACCCCGCGATGTTTTTCAGAAAGCTATCCTACATTGCCACTGCATGTTCCCTGACCTCCCCATGCTGACCACCCCGCGGTGCTTTTCTCCAACCTACATTGCCACTCACTGCCTATCCTAATTCAGACTCTCCGATTCACACCACCCCGTGATGTTTTTCTCACTCCTAGTAGTGAATGTAATGTAACACACACCCATACAATGCGCACCACCCCGGGATGTTTTTCTCACTCCTACTAGTGAATGTAATGTAACACACACCCATACAATGCGCACCACCCCGTGATGTTTTTCTCACTCCTACTAGTGAATGTAATGTAACACACACCAATACAATGCGCACCACCCCGTGATGATTTTCTCACTGGTACTAGTGTATGTAATGTAACACACACCCATACAATGCGCACCACCCCGTGATGTTTTTCTCACTCCTACTAGTGAATGTAATGTAACACACACCCATACAATACGTACCACCCCGCGATGTTTTTCAGAAAGCTATCCTACATTGCCACTGCATGTTCCCTGACCTCCCCATGCTGACCAGCCCTCGGTGCTTTTCTCCATCCTACATTGCCACTCACTGCCTATCCTAATTCAGACGCTCCGATTCACACCACCCCGTGATGTTTTTCTCACTCCTACTAATGAATGTAATGTAACACACACCCATACAATGCGCACCACCCCGTGATGTTTTTCTCACTCCTAGTAGTGAATGTAATGTAACACACACCCATACAATGCGCACCACCCCGTGATGTTTTTCTCACTCCTACTAGTGAATGTAATGTAACACACACCCATAAAATGCGCACCACACCGTGATGTTTTTCTCACTCCTAGTATGAATGTAATGTAACACACACCCATACAATGCGCACCACCCCGTGATGTTTTTCTCACTCCTACTAGTGAATGTAATGTAACACACACCCATACAATGCGCACCACACCGTGATGTTTTTCTCACTCCTAGTATGAATGTAATGTAACACACACCCATACAATGCACACCACCCCTCGATGTTTTTCAGAAACCTATCCTACATTGCCACTGCATGTTCCCTGACGTCCCCAAGCTGACCACCCCGCGGTGCTTTTCTCCATCCTACATTGCCACTCACTGCCTATCCTGCTTACGACCCTCCGATTCACACCCCCCCGTGATGTTTTTCTCACTCCTACTAGTCAATGTAATGTAACACACACCCGTACAATGCCAACCACCCCGTGATGTTTTTCTCACTCCTACTAGTGAATGTAATGTAACACACACCCATACAATGCGCACCACCCCGTGATGTTTTTCTCACTCGTACTAGTGAATGTAATGTAACACACACCAATACAATGCGCACCACCCCGCGATGTTTTTCAGAAACCTATCCTACATTGCCACTGCATGTTCCCTGACCTCCCCATGCTGACCACCCCGCGGTGCTTTTCTCCATCCTACATTGCCAATCACTGCCTATCCTAATGCAGACCCTCCGATTCACACCACCCCGTGATGTTTTTCTCACTCCTACTAGTGAATCTAATGTAACACACACCCATACAATGCGCACCACACCGTGATGTTTTTCTCACTCCTACTAGTGAATGTAATGTAACACACACCCGTACAATGCGCACCACCCCGTGATGTTTTTCTCACTCCTACTAGTGAATGTAATGTAACACACACCCGTACAATGCGCACCACAACGTGATGTTTTTCTCACTCCTACTAGTGAATGTAATGTAACACACACCCGTACAATGCGCACCACCCCGTGATGTTTTTCTCACTCCTACTAGTGAATGTAATGTAACACACACCCGTACAATGCGCACCACCCCGTGATGTTTTTCTCACTCCTACTAGTGAATGTAATGTAACACACACCCGTACAATGCGCACCACCCCGTGATGTTTTTCTCACTCCTACTAGTGAATCTAATGTAACACACACCCATACAATGCGCACCACCCCGTGATGTTTTCCTCACTCCTACTAGTGAATGTAATGTAACACACACCCATACAATGCGCACCACCCCGTGATGTTTTTCTCACTCCTACTAGTGAATGTAATGTAACATACACCCATACAATGCGCACCACCCCGTGATGTTTTTCTCACTCCTACTAGTGAATCTAATGTAACACACACACATACAATGCGCACCACCCCGTGATGATTTTCTCACTGGTACTAGTGAATGTAATGTAACACACACCCATACAATGCGCACCACGCCGTGATGTTTTTCTCACTCCTACTAGTGAATGTAATGTAACACACACCCATACAATACGTACCACCCCGCGATGTTTTTCAGAAAGCTATCCTACATTGCCACTGCATGTTCCCTGACCTCCCCATGCTGACCACCCCGCGGTGCTTTTCTCCAACCTACATTGCCACTCACTGCCTATCCTAATTCAGACTCTCCGATTCACACCACCCCGTGATGTTTTTCTCACTCCTAGTAGTGAATGTAATGTAACACACACCCATACAATGCGCACCACCCCGTGATGTTTTTCTCACTCCTAATAGTGAATGTAATGTAACACACACCCATACAATGCGCACCACCCCGTGATGTTTTTCTCACTCCTACTAGTGAATGTAATGTAACACACACCCATACAATGCGCACCACCCCGTGATGTTTTTCTCACTCCTAGTAGTGAATGTAATGTAACACACACCCATACAATGCGCACCACCCCGTGATGTTTTTCTCACTCCTACTAGTGAATGTAATGTAACACACACCCATACAATGCGCACCACCCCGTGATGTTTTTCTCACTCCTACTAGTGAATGTAATGTAACACACACCCATACAATGCGCACCACTCCGTGATGTTTTTCTCACTCCTACTAGTGAATGTAATGTAACACACACCCATACAATGCGCACCACCCCGTGATGTTTTTCTCACTCCTACTAGTGAATGTAATGTAACACACACCCATACAATGTGCACCACCCCGCGATGTTTTTCAGAAACCTATCCTACATTGCCACAGCATGTTCCCTGACCTCCCCATGCTGACCACCCCGCGGTGCTTTTCTCCATCCTACATTGCCAATCACTGCCTATCCTAATTCAGACCCTCCGATTCACACCACCCCGTGATGTTTTTCTCACTCCTACTAGTGAATCTAATGTAACACACATCCATTCAATGCGCATCACCCCACGATGTTTTTCAGAAACCTATCCTACATTGCCACTGCATGTTCCCTGACCTCCCCATGCTGACCAGCCCGCGGTGCTTTTCTCCATCCTACATTGCCACTCACTGCCTATCCTAATTCAGACCCTTCGATTCACACCTCCCCGTGATGTTTTTCTCACTCGTAGTAGTGAATGTAATGTAACACACACCCATACAATGTGCACCACCCCGTGATGTTTTTCTCACTCCTACTAGTGAATGTAACGTAACACACACCCGTACAATGCGCACCACCCCGTGATGTTTTTCTCACTCCTACTAGTGAATGTAATGTAACACACACCCATACAATGTGCACCACCCCGTGATGTTTTTCTCACTCCTACTAGTGAATGTAATGTAACACACACCCATACAATGCGCACCACCCCGTGATGTTTTTCTCACTCCTACTAGTGAATCTAATGTAACACACACACATACAATGCGCACCACCCCGTGATGTTTTTCTCACTCCTACTAGTGAATGTAATGTAACACACTCCCATACAATGCACACCACCCCGTGATGTTTTTCTCACTCCTACTAGTGAATGTAATGTAACACACACCAATACAATGCGCACCACCCCGTGATGATTTTCTCACTGGTACTAGTGTATGTAATGTAACACACACCCATACAATGCGCACCACCCCGTGATGTTTTTCTCACTCCTACTAGTGAATGTAATGTAACACACACCCATACAATACGTACCACCCCGCGATGTTTTTCAGAAAGCTATCCTACATTGCCACTGCATGTTCCCTGACCTCCCCATGCTGACCACCCCTCGGTGCTTTTCTCCATCCTACATTGCCACTCACTGCCTATCCTAATTCAGACTCTCTGATTCACACCACCCCGTGATGTTTTTCTCACTCCTACTAATGAATGTAATGTAACACACACCCATACAATGCGCACCACCCCGTGATGTTTTTCTCACTCCTAGTAGTGAATGTAATGTAACACACACCCATACAATGCGTACCACCCCGTGATGTTTTTCTCACTCCTACTAGTGAATGTAATGTAACACACACCCATACAATGCGCACCACACCGTGATGTTTTTCTCACTCCTAGTATGAATGTAATGTAACACACACCCATACAATGCGCACCACCCCGTGATGTTTTTCTCACTCCTACTAGTGAATGTAATGTAACACACACCCATACAATGCGCACCACACCGTGATGTTTTTCTCACTCCTAGTATGAATGTAATGTAACACACACCCATACAATGCACACCACCCCTCGATGTTTTTCAGAAACCTATCCTACATTGCCACTGCATGTTCCCTGACGTCCCCAAGCTGACCACCCCGCGGTGCTTTTCTCCATCCTACATTGCCACTCACTGCCTATCCTGCTTAGGACCCTCCGATTCACACCCCCCCGTGATGTTTTTCTCACTCCTACTAGTCAATGTAATGTAACACACACCCGTACAATGCGCACCACCCCGTGATGTATTTCTCACTCCTACTAGTGAATGTAATGTAACACACACCCATACAATGCGCACCACCCCGTGATGTTTTTCTCACTCGTACTAGTGAATGTAATGTAACACACACCAATACAATGCGCACCACCCCGCGATGTTTTTCAGAAACCTATCCTACATTGCCACTGCATGTTCCCTGACCTCCCCATGCTGACCACCCCGCGGTGCTTTTCTCCATCCTACATTGCCAATCACTGCCTATCCTAATGCAGACCCTCCGATTCACACCACCCCGTGATGTTTTTCTCACTCCTACTAGTGAATCTAATGTAACACACACCCATACAATGCGCACCACCCCGCGATGTTTTTCAGAAACCTATCCTACATTGCCACTGCATGTTCCCTGACCTCCCCATGCTGACCACCCCGCGGTGCTTTTCTCCATCCTACATTGCCACTCACTGCCTATCCTAATTCAGACCCTCCGATTCACACCACCCCATGATGTTTTTCTCACTCCTACTAGTGAATGTAATGTAACACACACCCATACAATGCACACCACACCGTGATGTTTTTCTCACTCCTACTAGTGAATGTAATGTAGCACACACCCGTACAATGCGCACCACCCCGTGATGTTTTTCTCACTCCTACTAATGAATGTAATGTAACACTCACCCATACAATGCGCACCACCACGTGATGTTTTTCTCACTCCTACTAGTGAATGTAATGTAACACACACCCATACAATGCGCACCACCCCGTGATGTTTTTCTCACTCCTAATAGTGAATGTAATGTAACACACACCCATACAATGCGCACCACCCCGTGATGTTTTTCTCACTCCTACTAGTGAATGTAATGTAACACACACCCATACAATGCGCACCACCCCGTGTTGTTTTTCTCACTCCTACTAGTGAATCTAATGTAACACACACACATACAATGCGCAACACCCCGTGATGTTTTTCTCACTCCTACTAGTGAATGTAATGTAACACACACCCATACAATGCGCACCACCCCGTGATGTTTTTCTCACTCCTACTAGTCAATGTAATGGAACACCCACCCATACAATGCGCACCACCCCGTGATGTTTTTCTCACTCCTACTGGTGAATGTAATGTAACACACACCCATACAATGCGCACCACCCCGCGATGTTTTTCAGAAACCTATCCTACATTGCCACTGCATGTTCCCTGACCTCCCCATGCTGACCACCCCGCGGTGCTTTTCTCCATCCTACATTGCCACTCACTGCCTATCCTAATTCAGACTCTCCAATTCACACCACCCCGTGATGTTTTTCTCACTCCTAGTAGTGAATGTAATGTAACACACACCCATACAATCCGCACCACCCCGTGATGTTTTTCTCACTCCTACTAGTGAATGTAATGTAACACACACCCATACAATGCGCACCACCCCGTGATGTTTTTCTCACTCCTACTAGTGAATGTAATGTAACACACACCCATACAATGCGCACCACCCCGTGATGTTTTTCTCACTCCTACTAGTGAATGTAATGTAACACACACCCATACAATGCGCACCACCGCGTGATGTTTTTCTCACTCCTACTAGTGAATGTAATGTAACACACACCCATACAATGCGCACCACCCCGCGATGTTTTTCAGAAACCTATCCTACATTGCCACTGCATGTTCCCTGACCTCCCCAAGCTGACCACCCCGCGGTGCTTTTCTCCATCCTACATTGCCACTCACTGCCTATCCTAATTCAGACCCTCCGATTCACACCACCCCGTGATGTTTTTCTCACTCGTACTAGTGAATCTAATGTAACACACACCCATACAATGAGCACCACCCCGTGATGTTTTTCTCACTCCTACTAGTGAATGTAATGTAACACACACACATACACTGCGCACCACCCCGTGATGTTTTTCTCACTCCTACTAGTGAATGTAATGTAACACACACCCGTACAATGCGCACCAACCCGTGATGTTTTTCTCACTCCTACTAGTGAATGTAATGTAACACACACCCATACAATGCGCACCACCCCGCGATGTTTTTCAGAAACCTATCCTACATTGCCACTGCATGTTCCCTGACCTCCCCATGCTGACCACCCCGCGGCGCTTTTCTCCATCCTACATTGCCAATCACTGCCTATCCTAATTCAGACCCTCCGATTCACACCACCCCGTGATATTTTTCTCACTCCTAATAGTGAATGTAATGTAACACACACCCATACAATGCGCACCACCCCTCGATATTTTTCAGAAACCTATCCTACATTGCCACTGCATGTTCCCTGACCTCCCCAAGCTGACCACCCCGCGGTGCTTTTCTCTATCCTACATTGCCAGTCACTGCCTATCCTACTTCCGACCCTCCGATTCACACACCCCCCCGTGATGTTTTTCTCACTCCTACTAGTCAATGTAATGTAACACCCACCCATACAATGCGCACCACCCCGTGATGTTTTTTTCACTGCTACTAGTCAATGTAATGTAACACACACCCATACAATGCGCACCACCCCGTGATGTTTTTCTCACTCCTACTAATGAATGTAATGTAACACACACCCATACAATGCGCACCACCCCGTGATGTTTTTCTCACTCCTAATAGTGAATGTAATGTAACACACACCCATACAATGCGCACCACCCCGTGATGTTTTTCTAACTCCTACTAGTGAATGTAATGTAACACACACCCATACAATGCGCACCACCCCGTGATGTTTTTCTCACTCCTACTAGTGAATGTAATGTATCACACACCCATACAATGCGCACCACCCCGTTATGTTTTTCTCACTCCTACTAGTGAATGTAATGTAACACACACCCATACAATGCGCACCACACCGCGATGTTTTTGAGAAACCTATCCTACATTGCCACAGCATGTTCCCTGACCTCCCCATGCTGACCACCCCGCGGTGCTTTTCTCCATCCTACATTGCCACTCACTGCCTATCCTAATTCAGACCCTCCGATTCACACCACCCCGTGATGTTTTTCTCACTCCTAGTAGTGAATGTAATGTAACACACACCCATACAATGCGCACCACCCCGTGATGTTTTTCTCACTCCTACTAGTGAATGTAATGTAACACACACCCATACAATGCGCAGCACCCCGTGATGTTTTTCTCACTCCTACTAGTGAATGTAATGTAACACACACCCATACAATGCGCACCACCCCGTGATGTTTTTCTCACTCCTACTAGTGAATGTAATGTAACACACACCCATACAATGCGCACCACCCCGTGATGTTTTTCTCACTCCTACTAGTGAATGTAATGTAACACACACCCATACAATGCGCACCACCCCGTGATGTTTTTCTCAATCCTACTAGTGAATGTAATGTAACACACACCCATAAAATACGCACAACCCCGCGATGTTTTTCAGAAACCTATCCTACATTGCCACTGCATGTTCCCTGACCTCCCCATGCTGACCACCCACGGTGCTTTTCTCCATCCTACATTGCCACTCACTGCCTATCCTAATTCAGACCCTTCGATTCACACCACCACGTGATGTTTTTCTCACTCGTAGTAGTGAATGTAATGTAACACACACCCATACAATGCGCACCACCCCGTGATGTTTTTCTCACTCCTACTAGTGAATGTAATGTAACACACACCCATACAATGCGCACCACCCCGTGATGTTTTTCTCACTCCTAGTAGTGAATGTAATGTAACAACACCCATACAATGCGCACCACCCCGTGATGTTTTTCTCACTCCTACTAGTGAATGTAATGTAACACACAACCATACAATGCGCACCACCCCGTGATGTTTTTCTCACTCCTACTAGTGAATGTAATGTAACACACACCCATACAATGCACACCACCCCGTCATGTTTTTCTCACTCCTACTATTGAATCTAATGTAACACACACCCATACAATGCGCACCACCCCGTGATGTTTTTCTCACTCCTACAAGTGAATCTAATGTAACACACACTCATACAATGCGCACCACCCCGTGATGTTTTTCTCACTCCTACTAGTGAATGTAATGTAACACACAACCATACAATGCGCACCACCCCGTGATGTTTTTCTCACTCCTACTAGTGAATCTAATGAAACACACACCCATACAATGCGCACCACCCCGTGATGTTTTTCTCACTCCTACTAGTGAATGTAATGTAACACACACCCATACAATGCGCACCACCCCGTGATGTTTTTCTCATTCCTACTAGTGAATCTAATGTAACACACACCCATACAATGCGCACCACCCCGTGATGTTTTTCTCACTCCTACTAGTGAATGTAATGTAACACACACCCATACAATGCGCACCACCCCGTGATGTTTTTCTCACTCCTACTAGTGAATGTAATGTAACACACACCCATACAATGCGCACCACCGCGTGATGTTTTTCTCACTCCTACTAGTGAATGTAATGTAACACACACCCATACAATGCGCACCACCACGCGATGTTTTTCAGAAACCTATCCTACATTGCCACTGCATGTTCCCTGACCTCCCCAAGCTGACCACCCCGCGGTGCTTTTCTCCATCCTACATTGCCACTCACTGCCTATCCTAATTCAGACCCTCCGATTCACACCACCCCGTGATGTTTTTCTCACTCGTACTAGTGAATCTAATGTAACACACATCCATACAATGAGCACGACCCCGTGATGTTTTTCTCACTCGTACTAGTGAATGGAATGTAACACAAACACATACACTGCGCACCACCCCGTGATGTTTTTCTCACTCCTACTAGTGAATGTAATGTAACACACACCCATACAATGCGCACCACCCCGTGATGTTTTTCGCACTCCTACTAGTGAATGTAATGTAACACACACCCATACAATGCGCACCACCCCGCGATGTTTTTCAGAAACCTATCCTACATTGCCACTGCATGTTCCCTGACCTCCCCATGCTGACCACCCCGCGGTGCTTTTCTCCATCCTACATTGCCAATCACTGCCTATCCTAATTTAGACCCTCCGATTCACACCACCCCGTGATGTTTTTCTCACTCCTACTATTGAATCTAATGTAACACACACCCATTCAATGCGCACCACCCCGCGATGTTTTTCAGAAACCTATCCTACATTGCCACTGCATGTTCCCTGACCTCCCCATGCTGACCACCCCGCGGCGCTTTTCTCCATCCTACATTGCCAATCACTGCCTATCCTAATTCAGACCCTCCGATTCACACCACTCCGTGATATTTTTCTCACTCCTATTAGTGAATGTAATGTAACACACACCCATACAATGCGCACCACCCCTCGATATTTTTCAGAAACGTATCCTACATTGCCACTGCATGTTCCCTGACCTCTCCAAGCTGACCACCCCGCGGTGCTTTTCTCCATCCTACATTGCCACTCACTGCCTATCCTACTTCCGACCCTGCGATTCACACCCCCCCCGTGATGTTTTTCTCACTCCTACTAGTCAATGTAATGTAACACCCACCCATACAATGCGCACCACCCCGTGATGTTTTTCTCACTCCTACTAGTCAATGTAATGTAACACACACCCATACAATGCGCACCACCCCGTGATGTTTTTCTCACTCCTACTAATGAATGTAATGTAACACACACCCATACAATGCGCACCACCCCGTGATGTTTTTCTCACTCCTAATAGTGAATGTAATGTAACACACACCCATACAATGCGCACCACCCCGCGATGTTTTTCAGAAACCTATCCTACATTGCCACTGCATGTTCCCTGACCTCCCCATGCTGACCACCCCGCGGTGCTTTTCTCCATCCTACATTGCCACTCACTGCCTATCCTAATTCAGACTCTCCAATTCACACCACCCCGTGATGTTTTTCTCACTCCTAGTAGTGAATGTAATGTAACACACACCCATACAATGCGCACCACCCCGTGATGTTTTTCTCACTCCTACTAGTGAATGTAATGTAACACACACCCATACAATGCACACCACCCCGTCATGTTTTTCTCACTCCTACTAGTGAATCTAATGTAACACACACCCATACAATGCGCACCACCCCGTGATGTTTTTCTCACTCCTACAAGTGAATCTAATGTAACACACACTCATACAATGCGCACCACCCCGTGATGTTTTTCTCACTCCTACTAGTGAATGTAATGTAACACACAACCATACAATGCGCACCACCCCGTGATGTTTTTCTCACTCCTACTAGTGAATCTAATGAAACACACACCCATACAATGCGCACCACCCCGTGATGTTTTTCTCACTCCTACTAGTGAATGTAATGTAACACACACCCATACAATGCGCACCACCCCGTGATGTTTTTCTCATTCCTACTAGTGAATCTAATGTAACACACACCCATACAATGCGCACCACCCCGTGATGTTTTTCTCACTCCTACTAGTGAATGTAATGTAACACACACCCATACAATGCGCACCACCCCGTGATGTTTTTCTCACTCCTACTAGTGAATGTAATGTAACACACACCCATACAATGCGCACCACACCGTGATGTTTTTCTCACTCCTACTAGTGAATGTAATGTAACACACACCCATACAATGCGCACCACCCCGCGATCTTTTTCAGAAACCTATCCTACATTGCCACTGCATGTTCCCTGACCTCCCCAAGCTGACCACCCCGCGGTGCTTTTCTCCATCCTACATTGCCACTCACTGCCTATCCTAATTCAGACCCTCCGATTCACACCACCCCGTGATGTTTTTCTCACTCGTACTAGTGAATCTAATGTAACACACACCCATACAATGAGCACGACCCCGTGATGTTTTTCTCACTCGTACTAGTGAATGTAATGTAACACACACACATACACTGCGCACCACCCCGTGATGTTTTTCTCACTCCTACTAGTGAATGTAATGTAACACACACCCATACAATGCGCACCACCCCGTGATGTTTTTCTCACTCCTACTAGTGAATGTAATGTAACACACACCCATACAATGCGCACCACCCCGCGATGTTTTTCAGAAACCTATCCTACATTGCCACTGCATGTTCCCTGACCTCCCCATGCTGACCACCCCGCGGTGCTTTTCTCCATCCTACATTGCCAATCACTGCCTATCCTAATTTAGACCCTCCGATTCACACCACCCCGTGATGTTTTTCTCACTCCTACTATTGAATGTAATGTAACACACACCCATTCAATGCGCACCACCCCGCGATGTTTTTCAGAAACCTATCCTACATTGCCACTGCATGTTCCCTGACCTCCCCATGCTGACCACCCCGCGGCGCTTTTCTCCATCCTACATTGCCAATCACTGCCTATCCTAATTCAGACAATCCGATTCACACCACCCCGTGATATTTTTCTCACTCCTACTAGTGAATGTAATGTAACACACACCCATACAATGCGCACCACCCCTCGATATTTTTCAGAAACCTATCCTACATTGCCACTGCATGTTCCCTGACCTCCCCAAGCTGACCACCCCGCGGTGCTTTTCTCCATCCTACATTGCCACTCACTGCCTATCCTAATTCAGACCCTCTGATTCACTCCACCCCATGATGTTTTTCTCTCTCCTACTAGTGAATGTAATGTAACACACACCCATGCAATGCGCACCACCCCGTGATGTTTTTCTCACTCCTACTAGTGAATGTAATGTAACACACACCCATACAATGCGCACCACCCCGTGATGTTTTTCTCACTCCTACTAATGAATGTAATGTAACACTCACCCATACAATGCGCACCACCACGTGATGTTTTTCTCACTCCTACTAGTGAATGTAATGTAACACACACCCATACAATGCGCACCACCCCGTGATGTTTTTCTCACTCCTAATAGTGAATGTAATGTAACACACACCCATACAATGCGCACCACCCCGTGATGTTTTTCTCACTCCTACTAGTGAATGTAATGTAACACACACCCATACAATGCGCACCACCCCGTGTTGTTTTTCTCACTCCTACTAGTGAATCTAATGTAACACACACACATACAATGCGCAACACCCCGTGATGTTTTTCTCACTCCTACTAGTGAATGTAATGTAACACACACCCATACAATGCGCACCACCCCGTGATGTTTTTCTCACTCCTACTAGTCAATGTAATGGAACACCCACCCATACAATGCGCACCACCCCGTGATGTTTTTCTCACTCCTACTGGTGAATGTAATGTAACACACACCCATACAATGCGCACCACCCCGCGATGTTTTTCAGAAACCTATCCTACATTGCCACTGCATGTTCCCTGACCTCCCCATGCTGACCACCCCGCGGTGCTTTTCTCCATCCTACATTGCCACTCACTGCCTATCCTAATTCAGACTCTCCAATTCACACCACCCCGTGATGTTTTTCTCACTCCTAGTAGTGAATGTAATGTAACACACACCCATACAATCCGCACCACCCCGTGATGTTTTTCTCACTCCTACTAGTGAATGTAATGTAACACACACCCATACAATGCGCACCACCCCGTGATGTTTTTCTCACTCCTACTAGTGAATGTAATGTAACACACACCCATACAATGCGCACCACCCCGTGATGTTTTTCTCACTCCTACTAGTGAATGTAATGTAACACACACCCATACAATGCGCACCACCGCGTGATGTTTTTCTCACTCCTACTAGTGAATGTAATGTAACACACACCCATACAATGCGCACCACCCCGCGATGTTTTTCAGAAACCTATCCTACATTGCCACTGCATGTTCCCTGACCTCCCCAAGCTGACCACCCCGCGGTGCTTTTCTCCATCCTACATTGCCACTCACTGCCTATCCTAATTCAGACCCTCCGATTCACACCACCCCGTGATGTTTTTCTCACTCATACTAGTGAATCTAATGTAACACACACCCATACAATGAGCACCACCCCGTGATGTTTTTCTCACTCCTACTAGTGAATGTAATGTAACACACACACATACACTGCGCACCACCCCGTGATGTTTTTCTCACTCCTACTAGTGAATGTAATGTAACACACACCCGTACAATGCGCACCAACCCGTGATGTTTTTCTCACTCCTACTAGTGAATGTAATGTAACACACACCCATACAATGCGCACCACCCCGCGATGTTTTTCAGAAACCTATCCTACATTGCCACTGCATGTTCCCTGACCTCCCCATGCTGACCACCCCGCGGCGCTTTTCTCCATCCTACATTGCCAATCACTGCCTATCCTAATTCAGACCCTCCGATTCACACCACCCCGTGATATTTTTCTCACTCCTAATAGTGAATGTAATGTAACACACACCCATACAATGCGCACCACCCCTCGATATTTTTCAGAAACCTATCCTACATTGCCACTGCATGTTCCCTGACCTCCCCAAGCTGACCACCCCGCGGTGCTTTTCTCTATCCTACATTGCCACTCACTGCCTATCCTACTTCCGACCCTCCGATTCACAAACCCCCCCGTGATGTTTTTCTCACTCCTACTAGTCAATGTAATGTAACACCCACCCATACAATGCGCACCACCCCGTGATGTTTTTCTCACTGCTACTAGTCAATGTAATGTAACACACACCCATACAATGCGCACCACCCCGTGATGTTTTTCTCACTCCTACTAATGAATGTAATGTAACACACACCCATACAATGCGCACCACCCCGTGATGTTTTTCTCACTCCTAATAGTGAATGTAATGTAACACACACCCATACAATGCGCACCACCCCGTGATGTTTTTCTAACTCCTACTAGTGAATGTAATGTAACACACACCCATACAATGCGCACCACCCCGTGATGTTTTTCTCACTCCTACTAGTGAATGTAATGTATCACACACCCATACAATGCGCACCAACCCGTTATGTTTTTCTCACTCCTACTAGTGAATGTAATGTAACACACACCCATACAATGCGCACCACACCGCGATGTTTTTGAGAAACCTATCCTACATTGCCACAGCATGTTCCCTGACCTCCCCATGCTGACCACCCCGCGGTGCTTTTCTCCATCCTACATTGCCACTCACTGCCTATCCTAATTCAGACCCTCCGATTCACACCACCCCGTGATGTTTTTCTCACTCCTAGTAGTGAATGTAATGTAACACACACCCATACAATGCGCACCACCCCGTGATGTTTTTCTCACTCCTACTAGTGAATGTAATGTAACACACACCCATACAATGCGCAGCACCCCGTGATGTTTTTCTCACTCCTACTAGTGAATGTAATGTAACACACACCCATACAATGCGCACCACCCCGTGATGTTTTTCTCACTCCTACTAGTGAATGTAATGTAACACACACCCATACAATGCGCACCACCCCGTGATGTTTTTCTCACTCCTACTAGTGAATGTAATGTAACACACACCCATACAATGCGCACCACCCCGTGATGTTTTTCTCACTCCTACTAGTGAATGTAATGTAACACTCACCCATAAAATACGCACAACCCCGCGATGTTTTTCAGAAACCTATCCTACATTGCCACTGCATGTTCCCTGACCTCCCCATGCTGACCACCCACGGTGCTTTTCTCCATCCTACATTGCCACTCACTGCCTATCCTAATTCAGACCTTTCGATTCACACCACCACGTGATGTTTTTCTCACTCGTAGTAGTGAATGTAATGTAACACACACCCATACAATGCGCACCACCCCGTGATGTTTTTCTCACTCCTACTAGTGAATGTAATGTAACACACACCCATACAATGCGCACCACCCCGTGATGTTTTTCTCACTCCTAGTAGTGAATGTAATGTAACAACACCCATACAATGCGCACCACCCCGTGATGTTTTTCTCACTCCTACTAGTGAATGTAATGTAACACACACCCATACAATGCGCACCACCCCGTGATGTTTTTCTCACTCCTACTAGTGAATGTAATGTAACACACACCCATACAATGCACACCACCCCGTCATGTTTTTCTCACTCCTACTATTGAATCTAATGTAACACACACCCATACAATGCGCACCACCCCGTGATGTTTTTCTCACTCCTACAAGTGAATCTAATGTAACACACACTCATACAATGCGCACCACCCCGTGATGTTTTTCTCACTCCTACTAGTGAATGTAATGTAACACACAACCATACAATGCGCACCACCCCGTGATGTTTTTCTCACTCCTACTAGTGAATCTAATGAAACACACACCCATACAATGCGCACCACCCCGTGATGTTTTTCTCACTCCTAATAGTGAATGTAATGTAACACACACCCATACAATGCGCACCACCCCTCGATATTTTTCAGAAACCTATCCTACATTGCCACTGCATGTTCCCTGACCTCCCCAAGCTGACCACCCCGCGGTGCTTTTCTCTATCCTACATTGCCACTCACTGCCTATCCTACTTCCGACCCTCCGATTCACACACCCCCCCGTGATGTTTTTCTCACTCCTACTAGTCAATGTAATGTAACACCCACCCATACAATGCGCACCACCCCGTGATGTTTTTCTCACTGCTACTAGTCAATGTAATGTAACACACACCCATACAATGCGCACCACCCCGTGATGTTTTTCTCACTCCTACTAATGAATGTAATGTAACACACACCCATACAATGCGCACCACCCCGTGATGTTTTTCTCACTCCTAATAGTGAATGTAATGTAACACACACCCATACAATGCGCACCACCCCGTGATGTTTTTCTAACTCCTACTAGTGAATGTAATGTAACACACACCCATACAATGCGCACCACCCCGTGATGTTTTTCTCACTCCTACTAGTGAATGTAATGTATCACACACCCATACAATGCGCACCACCCCGTTATGTTTTTCTCACTCCTACTAGTGAATGTAATGTAACACACACCCATACAATGCGCACCACACCGCGATGTTTTTGAGAAACCTATCCTACATTGCCACAGCATGTTCCCTGACCTCCCCATGCTGACCACCCCGCGGTGCTTTTCTCCATCCTACATTGCCACTCACTGCCTATCCTAATTCAGACCCTCCGATTCACACCACCCCGTGATGTTTTTCTCACTCCTAGTAGTGAATGTAATGTAACACACACCCATACAATGCGCACCACCCCGTGATGTTTTTCTCACTCCTACTAGTGAATGTAATGTAACACACACCCATACAATGCGCAGCACCCCGTGATGTTTTTCTCACTCCTACTAGTGAATGTAATGTAACACACACCCATACAATGCGCACCACCCCGTGATGTTTTTCTCACTCCTACTAGTGAATGTAATGTAACACACACCCATACAATGCGCACCACCCCGTGATGTTTTTCTCACTCCTACTAGTGAATGTAATGTAACACACACCCATACAATGCGCACCACCCCGTGATGTTTTTCTCACTCCTACTAGTGAATGTAATGTAACACTCACCCATAAAATACGCACAACCCCGCGATGTTTTTCAGAAACCTATCCTACATTGCCACTGCATGTTCCCTGACCTCCCCATGCTGACCACCCACGGTGCTTTTCTCCATCCTACATTGCCACTCACTGCCTATCCTAATTCAGACCCTTCGATTCACACCACCACGTGATGTTTTTCTCACTCGTAGTAGTGAATGTAATGTAACACACACCCATACAATGCGCACCACCCCGTGATGTTTTTCTCACTCCTACTAGTGAATGTAATGTAACACACACCCATACAATGCGCACCACCCCGTGATGTTTTTCTCACTCCTAGTAGTGAATGTAATGTAACAACACCCATACAATGCGCACCACCCCGTGATGTTTTTCTCACTCCTACTAGTGAATGTAATGTAACACACACCCATACAATGCGCACCACCCCGTGATGTTTTTCTCACTCCTACTAGTGAATGTAATGTAACACACACCCATACAATGCACACCACCCCGTCATGTTTTTCTCACTCCTACTATTGAATCTAATGTAACACACACCCATACAATGCGCACCACCCCGTGATGTTTTTCTCACTCCTACAAGTGAATCTAATGTAACACACACTCATACAATGCGCACCACCCCGTGATGTTTTTCTCACTCCTACTAGTGAATGTAATGTAACACACAACCATACAATGCGCACCACCCCGTGATGTTTTTCTCACTCCTACTAGTGAATCTAATGAAACACACACCCATACAATGCGCACCACCCCGTGATGTTTTTCTCACTCCTACTAGTGAATGTAATGTAACACACACCCATACAATGCGCACCACCCCGTGATGTTTTTCTCATTCCTACTAGTGAATCTAATGTAACACACACCCATACAATGCGCACCACCCCGTGATGTTTTTCTCACTCCTACTAGTGAATGTAATGTAACACACACCCATACAATGCGCACCACCCCGTGATGTTTTTCTCACTCCTACTAGTGAATGTAATGTAACACACACCCATACAATGCGCACCACCGCGTGATGTTTTTCTCACTCCTACTAGTGAATGTAATGTAACACACACCCATACAATGCGCACCACCACGCGATGTTTTTCAGAAACCTATCCTACATTGCCACTGCATGTTCCCTGACCTCCCCAAGCTGACCACCCCGCGGTGCTTTTCTCCATCCTACATTGCCACTCACTGCCTATCCTAATTCAGACCCTCCGATTCACACCACCCCGTGATGTTTTTCTCACTCGTACTAGTGAATCTAATGTAACACACATCCATACAATGAGCACGACCCCGTGATGTTTTTCTCACTCGTACTAGTGAATGTAATGTAACACACACACATACACTGCGCACCACCCCGTGATGTTTTTCTCACTCCTACTAGTGAATGTAATGTAACACACACCCATACAATGCGCACCACCCCGTGATGTTTTTCTCACTCCTACTAGTGAATGTAACGTAACACACACCCATACAATGCGCACCACCCCGCGATGTTTTTCAGAAACCTATCCTACATTGCCACTGCATGTTCCCTGACCTCCCCATGCTGACCACCCCGCGGTGCTTTTCTCCATCCTACATTGCCAATCACTGCCTATCCTAATTTAGACCCTCCGATTCACACCACCCCGTGATGTTTTTCTCACTCCTACTATTGAATCTAATGTAACACACACCCATTCAATGCGCACCACCCCGCGATGTTTTTCAGAAACCTATCCTACATTGCCACTGCATGTTCCCTGACCTCCCCATGCTGACCACCCCGCGGCGCTTTTCTCCATCCTACATTGCCAATCACTGCCTATCCTAATTCAGACCCTCCGATTCACACCACTCCGTGATATTTTTCTCACTCCTATTAGTGAATGTAATGTAACACACACCCATACAATGCGCACCACCCCTCGATATTTTTCAGAAACCTATCCTACATTGCCACTGCATGTTCCCTGACCTCTCCAAGCTGACCACCCCGCGGTGCTTTTCTCCATCCTACATTGCCACTCACTGCCTATCCTACTTCCGACCCTGCGATTCACACCCCCCCCCGTGATGTTTTTCTCACTCCTACTAGTCAATGTAATGTAACACCCACCCATACAATGCGCACCACCCCGTGATGTTTTTCTCACTCCTACTAGTCAATGTAATGTAACACACACCCATACAATGCGCACCACCCCGTGATGTTTTTCTCACTCCTACTAATGAATGTAATGTAACACACACCCATACAATGCTCACCACCCCGTGATGTTTTTCTCACTCCTAATAGTGAATGTAATGTAACACACACCCATACAATGCGCACCACCCCGCGATGTTTTTCAGAAACCTATCCTACATTGCCACTGCATGTTCCCTGACCTCCCCATGCTGACCACCCCGCGGTGCTTTTCTCCATCCTACATTGCCACTCACTGCCTATCCTAATTCAGACTCTCCAATTCACACCACCCCGTGATGTTTTTCTCACTCCTAGTAGTGAATGTAATGTAACACACACCCATACAATGCGCACCACCCCGCGATGTTTTTCAGAAACCTATCCTACATTGCCACTGCATGTTCCCTGACCTCCCCATGCTGACCACCCCGCGGTGCTTTTCTCCATCCTACATTGCCACTCACTGCCTATCCTAATTCAGACTCTCCAATTCACACCACCCCGTGATGTTTTTCTCACTCCTAGTAGTGAATGTAATGTAACACACACCCATACAATCCGCACCACCCCGTGATGTTTTTCTCACTCCTACTAGTGAATGTAATGTAACACACACCCATACAATGCGCACCACCCCGTGATGTTTTTCTCACTCCTACTAGTGAATGTAATGTAACACACACCCATACAATGCGCACCACCGCGTGATGTTTTTCTCACTCCTACTAGTGAATGTAATGTAACACACACCCATACAATGCGCACCACCCCGCGATGTTTTTCAGAAACCTATCCTACATTGCCACTGCATGTTCCCTGACCTCCCCAAGCTGACCACCCCGCGGTGCTTTTCTCCATCCTACATTGCCACTCACTGCCTATCCTAATTCAGACCCTCCGATTCACACCACCCCGTGATGTTTTTCTCACTCGTACTAGTGAATCTAATGTAACACACACCCATACAATGAGCACCACCCCGTGATGTTTTTCTCACTCGTACTAGTGAATGTAATGTAACACACACACATACACTGCGCACCACCCCGTGATGTTTTTCTCACTCCTACTAGTGAATGTAATGTAACACACACCCGTACAATGCGCACCAACCCGTGATGTTTTTCTCACTCCTACTAGTGAATGTAATGTAACACACACCCATACAATGCGCACCACCCCGTGATGTTTTTCAGAAACCTATCCTACATTGCCACTGCATGTTCCCTGACCTCCCCATGCTGACCACCCCGCGGCGCTTTTCTCCATCCTACATTGCCAATCACTGCCTATCCTAATTCAGACCCTCCGATTCACACCACCCTGTGATATTTTTCTCACTCCTAATAGTGAATGTAATGTAACACACACCCATACAATGCGCACCACCCCGTGATGTTTTTCAGAAACCTATCCTACATTGCCACTGCATGTTCCCTGACCTCCCCAAGCTGACCACCCCGCGGTGCTTTTCTCCATCCTACATTGCCACTCACTGCCTATCCTACTTCCGACCCTGCGATTCACACCCCCCCCCGTGATGTTTTTCTCACTCCTATTAGTCAATGTAATGTAACACCCACCCATACAATGCGCACCACCCCGTGATGTTTTTCTCACTCCTACTAGTCAATGTAATGTAACACACACCCATACAATGCGCACCACCCCGTGATGTTTTTCTCACTCCTACTAATGAATGTAATTTAACACACACCCATACAATGCGCACCACCCCGTGATGTTTTTCTCACTCCTAATAGTGAATGTAATGTAACACACACCCATACAATGCGCACCACCCCGTGATGTTTTTCTCACTCCTACTAGTGAATGTAATGTAACACACACCCATACAATGCGCACCACACCGCGATGTTTTTGAGAAACCTATCCTACATTGCCACAGCATGTTCCCTGACCTCCCCATGCTGACCACCCCGCGGTGCTTTTCTCCATCCTACATTGCCACTCACTGCCTATCCTAATTCAGACCCTCCGATTCACACCACCCCGTGATGTTTTTCTCACTCCTAGTAGTGAATGTAATGTAACACACACCCATACAATGCGCACCACCCCGTGATGTCTTTCTCACTCCTACTAGTGAATGTAATGTAACACACACCCATACAATGCGCACCACCCCGTGATGTTTTTCTCACTCCTACTAGTGAATGTAATGTAACACACACCCATACAATGCGCACCACCCCGCGATGTTTTTCAGAAACCTATCCTACATTGCCCCTGCATGTTCCCTGACCTCCACATGCTGACCAACCCGCGGTGCTTTTCCCCGTCCTACATTGCCAATCACTGCCTATCCTAATTCAGACCCTCCGATTCACACCACCCCGTGATGTTTTTCTCACTCCTACTAGTGAATCTAATATAACACACACCCATAGAATGCGCACCACCCCGCGATGTTTTTCAGAAACCTATCCTACATTGCCACTGCATGTTCCCTGACCTCCCCATGCTGACCACCCCGCGGTGCTTTTCTCCATCCTACATTGCCACTCACTGCCTATCCTAATTCAGACCCTCCGATTCACTCCACCCCATGATGTTTTTCTCTCTCCTACTAGTGAATGTAATGTAACACACACCCATGCAATGCGCACCACCCCGTGATGTTTTTCTCACTCCTACTAGTGAATGTAATGTAACACACACCCATACAATGCGCACCACCCCGTGATGTTTTTCTCACTCCTACTAATGAATGTAATGTAACACTCACCCATACAATGCGCACCACCACGTGATGTTTTTCTCACTCCTACTAGTGAATGTAATGTAACACACACCCATACAATGCGCACCACCCCGTGTTGTTTTTCTCACTCCTACTAGTGAATCTAATGTAACACACACACATACAATGCGCACCACCCCGTGATGTTTTTCTCACTCCTACTAGTGAATCCAATGTAACACACACCCATACAATGCGCACCACCCCGTGATGTTTTTCTCACTCCTACTAGTGAATGTAATGTAACACACACCCATACAATGCGCACCACCCCGTGATGTTTTTCTCACTCCTACTAGTGAATCTAATGTAACACACACCCATACAATGCGCACCACCCCGTGATGTTTTTCTCACTCCTACTAGTGAATGTAATGTAACACACACCCATACAATGCGCACCACCCCGCGATGTTTTTCAGAAACCTATCCTACATTGCCACTGCATGTTCCCTGACCTCCCCATGCTGACCACCCGCGGTGCTTTTCTCCATCCTACATTGCCACTCACTGCCTATCCTAATTCAGACCCTCCGATTCACACCACCCCGTGATGTTTTTCTCACTCCTAGTAGTGAATGTAATGTAACACACACCCATACAATGCGCACCACCCCGTGATGTTTTTCTCACTCCTATTAGTGAATGTAATGTGACACACACCCATACAATGCGCACCACCCCGTGATGTTTTTCTCACTCCTACTAGTGAATCGAATGTAACACACACCCATACAATGCGCACCACCCCGTGATGTTTTTCTCACTCCTACTAGTGAATGTAATGTAACACACACCCATACAGTGCACACCATCCCGTCATGTTTTTCTCACTCCTACTAGTGAATCTAATGTAACACACACCCATACATTGCGCACCACCCCGTGATGTTTTTCTCACTCCTACAAGTGAATCTAATGTAACACACACTCATACATTGCGCACCACCCCGTGATGTTTTTCTCACTCCTACAAGTGAATCTAATGTAACACACACTCATACAAAGCGCACCACCCCGTGATGTTTTTCTCACTCCTACTAGTGAATGTAATGTAACACACATCCATACAATGCGCACCACCCCGTGATGTTTTTCTCACTCCTACTAGTGAATCTAATGTAACACACACCCATACAATGCGCACCACCCCGTGATGTTTTTCTCACTCCTACTAGTGAATGTAATGTAACACACACCCATACAATGCGCACCACCCCGTGATGTTTTTCTCACTCCTACTAGTGAATGTAATGTAACACACACCCATACAATGCGCACCACCCCGCGATGTTTTTCAGAAACCTATCCTACATTGCCACGGCAAGTTCCATGACCTCCCCATGCTGACCACCCCGCGGTGCTTTTCTCCATCCTACATTGCCAATCACTGCCTATTCTAATTCAGACCCTTCGATTCACACCACCCCGTGATGTTTTTCTCACTCGTAGTAGTGAATGTAATGTAACACACACCAATACAATGCGCACCACCCCGAGATGTTTTTCTCACTCCTACTAGTGAATGTAATATAAAACACACCCATACAATGCGCACCACCCCGCGATGTTTTTCAGAAACCTATCCTACATTGCCCCTGCATGTTCCCTGACCTCCACATGCTGACCACCCCGCGGTGCTTTTCCCCATCCTACATTGCCAATCACTGCCTATCCTAATTCAGACTCTCCGATTCACACCACCCCGTGATGTTTTTCTCACTCCTACTAGTGAATCTAATGTAACACACACCCATACAATGCGCACCACCCCGTGATGTTTTTCAGAAACCTATCCTACATTGCCACTGCATGTTCCCTGACCTCCCCATGCTGACCACCCCGCGGTGCTTTTCTCCATCCTACATTGCCACTCACTGCCTATCCTAATTCAGACCCTCTGATTCACTCCACCCCATGATGTTTTTCTCTCTCCTACTAGTGAATGTAATGTAACACACACCCATGCAATGCGCACCACCCCGTGATGTTTTTCTCACTCCTACTAGTGAATGTAATGTAACACATACCCATACAATGCGCACCACCCCGTGATGTTTTTCTCACTCCTACTAATGAATGTAATGTAACACTCACACATACAATGCGCACCACCACGTGATGTTTTTCTCACTCCTACTAGTGAATGTAATGTAACACACACCCATACAATGCGCACCACCCCGTGATGTTTTTCTCACTCCTACTAGTGAATGTAATGTAACACACACCCATACAATGCGCACCACCCCGTGTTGTTTTTCTCACTCCTACTAGTGAATCTAAGGTAACACACACACATACAATGCGCAACACCCCGTGATGTTTTTCTCACTCCTACTAGTGAATGTAATGTAACACACACCCATACAATGCGCACCACCCCGTGATGTTTTTCTCACTCCTACTAGTCAATGTAATGTAACACCCACCCATACAATGCGCACCACCCCGTGATGTTTTTCTCACTCCTACTGGTGAATGTAATGTAACACACACCCATACAATGCGCACCACCCCGTGATGTTTTTCAGAAACCTATCCTACATTGCCACTGCATGTTCCCTGACCTCCCCATGCTGACCACCCCGCGGTGCTTTTCTCCATCCTACATTGCCACTCACTGCCTATCCTAATTCAGACTCTCCAATTCACACCACCCCGTGATGTTGTTCTCACTCCTAGTAGTGAATGTAATGTAACACACACCCATACAATCCGCACCACCCCGTGATGTTTTTCTCACTCCTACTAGTGAATGTAATGTAACACACACCCATACAATGCGCACCACCCCGTGATGTTTTTCTCACTCCTACTAGTGAATGTAATGTAACACACACCCATACAATGCGCACCACCCCGTGATGTTTTTCTCACTCCTACTAGTGAATGTAATGTAACACACACCCATACAATGCGCACCACCGCGTGATGTTTTTCTCACTCCTACTAGTGAATGTAATGTAACACACACCCATACAATGCGCACCACCCCGCGATGTTTTTCAGAAACCTATCCTACATTGCCACTGCATGTTCCCTGACCTCCCCAAGCTGACCACCCCGCGGTGCTTTTCTCCATCCTACATTGCCACTCACTGCCTATCCTAATTCAGACCCTCCGATTCACACCACCCCGTGATGTTTTTCTCACTCGTACTAGTGAATCTAATGTAACACACACCCATACAATGAGCACCACCCCGTGATGTTTTTCTCACTCGTACTAGTGAATGTAATGTAACACACACACATACACTGCGCACCACCCCGTGATGTTTTTCTCACTCCTACTAGTGAATGTAATGTAACACACACCCGTACAATGCGCACCAACCCGTGATGTTTTTCTCACTCCTACTAGTGAATGTAATGTAACACACACCCATACAATGCGCACCACCCCGCGATGTTTTTCAGAAACCTATCCTACATTGCCACTGCATGTTCCCTGACCTCCCCATGCTGACCACCCCGCGGCGCTTTTCTCCATCCTACATTGCCAATCATTGCCTATCCTAATTCAGACCCTCCGATTCACACCACCCCGTGATATTTTTCTCACTCCTAATAGTGAATGTAATGTAACACACACCCATACAATGCGCACCACCCCTCGATATTTTTCAGAAACCTATCCTATATTGCCACTGCATGTTCCCTGACCTCCCCAAGCTGACCACCCCGCGGTGCTTTTCTCTATCCTACATTGCCACTCACTGCCTATCCTACTTCCGACCCTCCGATTCACACCCCCCCCCCGTGATGTTTTTCTCACTCCTACTAGTCAATGTAATGTAACACCGACCCATACAATGCGCACCACCCCGTGATGTTTTTCTCACTGCTACTAGTCAATGTAATGTAACACACACCCATACAATGCGCACCACCCCGTGATGTTTTTCTCACTCCTACTAATGAATGTAATGTAACACACACCCATACAATGCGCACCACCCCGTGATGTTTTTCTCACTCCTAATAGTGAATGTAATGTAACACACAACCATACAATGCGCACCACCCCGTGATGTTTTTCTCACTCCTACTAGTGAATGTAATGTAACACACACCCATACAATTTCACCACCCCGTGATGTTTTTCTCACTCCTACTACTGAATGTAATGTATCACACACCCATACAATGCGCACCACCCCGTTATGTTTTTCTCACTCCTACTAGTGAATGTAATGTAACACACACCCATACAATGCGCACCACACCGCGATGTTTTTGAGAAACCTATCCTACATTGCCACAGCATGTTCCCTGACCTCCCCATGCTGACCACCCCGCGGTGCTTTTCTCCATCCTACATTGCCACTCACTGCCTATCCTAATTCAGACCCTCCGATTCACACCACCCCGTGATGTTTTTCTCACTCCTAGTAGTGAATGTAATGTAACACACACCCATACAATGCGCACCACCCCGTGATGTTTTTCTCACTCCTACTAGTGAATGTAATGTAACACACACCCATACAATGCGCACCACCCCGTGATGTTTTTCTCACTCCTACTAGTGAATGTAATGTAACACACACCCATACAATGCGCACCACCCCGTGATGTTTTTCTCACTCCTAGTAGTGAATGTAATGTAACAACACCCATACAATGCGCACCACCCCGTGATGTTTTTCTCACTCCTACTAGTGAATGTAATGTAACACACACCCATACAATGCGCACCACCCCGTGATGTTTTTCTCACTCCTACTAGTGAATGTAATGTAACACACACCCATACAATGCACACCACCCCGTCATGTTTTTCTCACTCCTACTAGTGAATCTAATGTAACACACACCCATACAATGCGCACCACCCCGTGATGTTTTTCTCACTCCTACAAGTGAATCTAATGTAACACACACTCATACAATGCGCACCACCCCGTGATGTTTTTCTCACTCCTACTAGTGAATGTAATGTAACACACAACCATACAATGCGCACCACCCCGTGATGTTTTTCTCACTCCTACTAGTGAATCTAATGAAACACACACCCATACAATGCGCACCACCCCGTGATGTTTTTCTCACTCCTACTAGTGAATGTAATGTAACACACACCCATACAATGCGCACCACCCCGTGATGTTTTTCTCATTCCTACTAGTGAATCTAATGTAACACACACCCATACAATGCGCACCACCCCGTGATGTTTTTCTCACTCCTACTGGTGAATGTAATGTAACACACACCCATACAATGCGCACCACCCCGCGATGTTTTTCACAAACCTATCCTACATTGCCACTGCATGTTCCCTGACCTCCCCATGCTGACCACCCCGCGGTGCTTTTCTCCATCCTACATTGCCACTCACTGCCTATCCTAATTCAGACTCTCCAATTCACACCACCCCGTGATGTTTTTCTCACTCCTAGTAGTGAATGTAATGTAACACACACCCATACAATCCGCACCACCCCGTGATGTTTTTCTCACTCCTACTAGTGAATGTAATGTAACACACACCCATACAATGCGCACCACCCCGTGATGTTTTTCTCACTCCTACTAGTGAATGTAATGTAACACACACCCATACAATGCGCACCACCCCGTGATGTTTTTCTCACTCCTACTAGTGAATGTAATGTAACACACACCCATACAATGCGCACCACCCCTCGATATTTTTCAGAAACCTATCCTATATTGCCACTGCATGTTCCCTGACCTCCCCAAGCTGACCACCCCGCGGTGCTTTTCTCTATCCTACATTGCCACTCACTGCCTATCCTACTTCCGACCCTCCGATTCACACCCCCCCCCCCGTGATGTTTTTCTCACTCCTACTAGTCAATGTAATGTAACACCCACCCATACAATGCGCACCACCCCGTGATGTTTTTCTCACTGCTACTAGTCAATGTAATGTAACACACACCCATACAATGCGCACCACCCCGTGATGTTTTTCTCACTCCTACTAATGAATGTAATGTAACACACACCCATACAATGCGCTCCACCCCGTGATGTTTTTCTCACTCCTAATAGTGAATGTAATGTAACACACAACCATACAATGCGCACCACCCCGTGATGTTTTTCTCACTCCTACTAGTGAATGTAATGTAACACACACCCATACAATTTCACCACCCCGTGATGTTTTTCTCACTCCTACTACTGAATGTAATGTATCACACACCCATACAATGCGCACCACCCCGTTATGTTTTTCTCACTCCTACTAGTGAATGTAATGTAACACACACCCATACAATGCGCACCACACCGCGATGTTTTTGAGAAACCTATCCTACATTGCCACAGCATGTTCCCTGACCTCCCCATGCTGACCACCCCGCGGTGCTTTTCTCCATCGTACATTGCCACTCACTGCCTATCCTAATTCAGACCCTCCGATTCACACCACCCCGTGATGTTTTTCTCACTCCTAGTAGTGAATGTAATGTAACACACACCCATACAATGCGCACCACCCCGTGATGTTTTTCTCACTCCTACTAGTGAATGTAATGTAACACACACCCATACAATGCGCACCACCCCGTGATGTTTTTCTCACTCCTACTAGTGAATGTAATGTAACACACACCCATACAATGCGCACCACCCCGTGATGTTTTTCTCACTCCTACTAGTGAATGTAATGTAACACACACCCATACAATGCGCACCACCCCGTGATGTTTTTCTCACTCCTACTAGTGAATGTAATGTAACACACACCCATACAATGCGCACCACCCCGTGATGTTTTTCTCACTCCTACTAGTGAATGTAATGTAACACACACCCATAAAATACGCACAACCCCGCGATGTTTTTCAGAAACCTATCCTACATTGCCACTGCATGTTCCCTGACCTCCCCATGCTGACCACCCACGGTGCTTTTCTCCATCCTACATTGCCACTCACTGCCTATCCTAATTCAGACCCTTCGATTCACACCACCACGTGATGTTTTTCTCACTCGTAGTAGTGAATGTAATGTAACACACACCCATACAATGCGCACCACCCCGTGATGTTTTTCTCACTCCTACTAGTGAATGTAATGTAACACACACCCATACAATGCGCACCACCCCGTGATGTTTTTCTCACTCCTAGTAGTGAATGTAATGTAACAACACCCATACAATGCGCACCACCCCGTGATGTTTTTCTCACTCCTACTAGTGAATGTAATGTAACACACACCCATACAATGCGCACCACCCCGTGATGTTTTTCTCACTCCTACTAGTGAATGTAATGTAACACACACCCATACAATGCACACCACCCCGTCATGTTTTTCTCACTCCTACTAGTGAATCTAATGTAACACACACCCATACAATGCGCACCACCCCGTGATGTTTTTCTCACTCCTACAAGTGAATCTAATGTAACACACACTCATACAATGCGCACCACCCCGTGATGTTTTTCTCACTCCTACTAGTGAATGTAATGTAACACACAACCATACAATGCGCACCACCCCGTGATGTTTTTCTCACTCCTACTAGTGAATCTAATGAAACACACACCCATACAATGCGCACCACCCCGTGATGTTTTTCTCACTCCTACTAGTGAATGTAATGTAACACACACCCATACAATGCGCACCACCCCGTGATGTTTTTCTCATTCCTACTAGTGAATCTAATGTAACACACACCCATACAATGCGCACCACCCCGTGATGTTTTTCTCACTCCTACTGGTGAATGTAATGTAACACACACCCATACAATGCGCACCACCCCGCGATGTTTTTCACAAACCTATCCTACATTGCCACTGCATGTTCCCTGACCTCCCCATGCTGACCACCCCGCGGTGCTTTTCTCCATCCTACATTGCCACTCACTGCCTATCCTAATTCAGACTCTCCAATTCACACCACCCCGTGATGTTTTTCTCACTCCTAGTAGTGAATGTAATGTAACACACACCCATACAATCCGCACCACCCCGTGATGTTTTTCTCACTCCTACTAGTGAATGTAATGTAACACACACCCATACAATGCGCACCACCCCGTGATGTTTTTCTCACTCCTACTAGTGAATGTAATGTAACACACACCCATACAATGCGCACCACCCCGTGATGTTTTTCTCACTCCTACTAGTGAATGTAATGTAACACACACCCATACAATGCGCACCACCCCGCGATGTTTTTCACAAACCTATCCTACATTGCCACTGCATGTTCCCTGACCTCCCCATGCTGACCACCCCGCGGTGCTTTTCTCCATCCTACATTGCCACTCACTGCCTATCCTAATTCAGACTCTCCAATTCACACCACCCCGTGATGTTTTTCTCACTCCTAGTAGTGAATGTAATGTAACACACACCCATACAATCCGCACCACCCCGTGATGTTTTTCTCACTCCTACTAGTGAATGTAATGTAACACACACCCATACAATGCGCACCACCCCGTGATGTTTTTCTCACTCCTACTAGTGAATGTAATGTAACACACACCCATACAATGCGCACCACCCCGTGATGTTTTTCTCACTCCTACTAGTGAATGTAATGTAACACACACCCATACAATGCGCACCACCCCTCGATATTTTTCAGAAACCTATCCTATATTGCCACTGCATGTTCCCTGACCTCCCCAAGCTGACCACCCCGCGGTGCTTTTCTCTATCCTACATTGCCACTCACTGCCTATCCTACTTCCGACCCTCCGATTCACACCCCCCCCCCGTGATGTTTTTCTCACTCCTACTAGTCAATGTAATGTAACACCCACCCATACAATGCGCACCACCCCGTGATGTTTTTCTCACTGCTACTAGTCAATGTAATGTAACACACACCCATACAATGCGCACCACCCCGTGATGTTTTTCTCACTCCTACTAATGAATGTAATGTAACACACACCCATACAATGCGCTCCACCCCGTGATGTTTTTCTCACTCCTAATAGTGAATGTAATGTAACACACAACCATACAATGCGCACCACCCCGTGATGTTTTTCTCACTCCTACTAGTGAATGTAATGTAACACACACCCATACAATTTCACCACCCCGTGATGTTTTTCTCACTCCTACTACTGAATGTAATGTATCACACACCCATACAATGCGCACCACCCCGTTATGTTTTTCTCACTCCTACTAGTGAATGTAATGTAACACACACCCATACAATGCGCACCACACCGCGATGTTTTTGAGAAACCTATCCTACATTGCCACAGCATGTTCCCTGACCTCCCCATGCTGACCACCCCGCGGTGCTTTTCTCCATCGTACATTGCCACTCACTGCCTATCCTAATTCAGACCCTCCGATTCACACCACCCCGTGATGTTTTTCTCACTCCTAGTAGTGAATGTAATGTAACACACACCCATACAATGCGCACCACCCCGTGATGTTTTTCTCACTCCTACTAGTGAATGTAATGTAACACACACCCATACAATGCGCACCACCCCGTGATGTTTTTCTCACTCCTACTAGTGAATGTAATGTAACACACACCCATACAATGCGCACCACCCCGTGATGTTTTTCTCACTCCTACTAGTGAATGTAATGTAACACACACCCATACAATGCGCACCACCCCGTGATGTTTTTCTCACTCCTACTAGTGAATGTAATGTAACACACACCCATACAATGCGCACCACCCCGTGATGTTTTTCTCACTCCTACTAGTGAATGTAATGTAACACACACCCATAAAATACGCACAACCCCGCGATGTTTTTCAGAAACCTATCCTACATTGCCACTGCATGTTCCCTGACCTCCCCATGCTGACCACCCACGGTGCTTTTCTCCATCCTACATTGCCACTCACTGCCTATCCTAATTCAGACCCTTCGATTCACACCACCACGTGATGTTTTTCTCACTCGTAGTAGTGAATGTAATGTAACACACACCCATACAATGCGCACCACCCCGTGATGTTTTTCTCACTCCTACTAGTGAATGTAATGTAACACACACCCATACAATGCGCACCACCCCGTGATGTTTTTCTCACTCCTAGTAGTGAATGTAATGTAACAACACCCATACAATGCGCACCACCCCGTGATGTTTTTCTCACTCCTACTAGTGAATGTAATGTAACACACACCCATACAATGCGCACCACCCCGTGATGTTTTTCTCACTCCTACTAGTGAATGTAATGTAACACACACCCATACAATGCACACCACCCCGTCATGTTTTTCTCACTCCTACTAGTGAATCTAATGTAACACACACCCATACAATGCGCACCACCCCGTGATGTTTTTCTCACTCCTACAAGTGAATCTAATGTAACACACACTCATACAATGCGCACCACCCCGTGATGTTTTTCTCACTCCTACTAGTGAATGTAATGTAACACACAACCATACAATGCGCACCACCCCGTGATGTTTTTCTCACTCCTACTAGTGAATCTAATGAAACACACACCCATACAATGCGCACCACCCCGTGATGTTTTTCTCACTCCTACTAGTGAATGTAATGTAACACACACCCATACAATGCGCACCACCCCGTGATGTTTTTCTCATTCCTACTAGTGAATCTAATGTAACACACACCCATACAATGCGCACCACCCCGTGATGTTTTTCTCACTCCTACTGGTGAATGTAATGTAACACACACCCATACAATGCGCACCACCCCGCGATGTTTTTCACAAACCTATCCTACATTGCCACTGCATGTTCCCTGACCTCCCCATGCTGACCACCCCGCGGTGCTTTTCTCCATCCTACATTGCCACTCACTGCCTATCCTAATTCAGACTCTCCAATTCACACCACCCCGTGATGTTTTTCTCACTCCTAGTAGTGAATGTAATGTAACACACACCCATACAATCCGCACCACCCCGTGATGTTTTTCTCACTCCTACTAGTGAATGTAATGTAACACACACCCATACAATGCGCACCACCCCGTGATGTTTTTCTCACTCCTACTAGTGAATGTAATGTAACACACACCCATACAATGCGCACCACCCCGTGATGTTTTTCTCACTCCTACTAGTGAATGTAATGTAACACACACCCATACAATGCGCACCACCGCGTGATGTTTTTCTCACTCCTACTAGTGAATGTAATGTAACACACACCCATACAATGCGCACCACCCCGCGATGTTTTTCAGAAACCTATCCTACATTGCCACTGCATGTTCCCTGACCTCCCCAAGCTGACCACCCCGCGGTGCTTTTCTCCATCCTACATTGCCACTCACAGCCTATCCTAATTCAGACCCTCCGATTCACACCACCCCGTGATGTTTTTCTCACTCGTACTAGTGAATCTAATGTAACACACACCCATACAATGAGCACCACCCCGTGATGTTTTTCTCACTCGTACTAGTGAATGTAATGTAACAGACACACATACACTGCGCACCACCCCGTGATGTTTTTCTCACTCCTACTAGTGAATGTAATGTAACACACACCCGTACAATGCGCACCAACCCGTGATGTTTTTCTCACTCCTACTAGTGAATGTAATGTAACACACATCCATACAATGCGCACCACCCCGCGATGTTTTTCAGAAACCTATCCTACATTGCCACTGCATGTTCCCTGACCTCCCCATGCTGACCACCCAACGGCGCTTTTCTCCATCCTACATTGCCAATCACTGCCTATCCTAATTCAGACCCTCCGATTCACACCACCCCGTGATATTTTTCTCACTCCTAATAGTGAATGTAATGTAACACACACCCATACAATGCGCACCACCCCTCGATATTTTTCAGAAACCTATCCTACATTGCCACTGCATGTTCCCTGACCTCCCCAAGCTGACCACCCCGCGGTGCTTTTCTCTATCCTACATTGCCACTCACTGCCTATCCTACTTCCGACCCTCCGATTCACACTCCCCCCCGTGATGTTTTTCTCACTCCTACTAGTCAATGTAATGTAACACCCACCCATACAATGCGCACCACCCCGTGATGTTTTTCTCACTGCTACTAGTCAATGTAATGTAACACACACCCATACAATGCGCACCACCCCGTGATGTTTTTCTCACTCCTACTAATGAATGTAATGTAACACACACCCATACAATGCGCACCACCCCGTGATGTTTTTCTCACTCCTAATAGTGAATGTAATGTAACACACACCCATACAATGCGCACCACCCCGTGATGTTTTTCTCACTCCTACTAGTGAATGTAATGTAACACACACCCATACAATGCGCACCACCCCGTGATGTTTTTCTCACTCCTACTAGTGAATGTAATGTATCACACACCCATACAATGCGCACCACCCCGTTATGTTTTTCTCACTCCTACTAGTGAATGTAATGTAACACACACCCATACAATGCGCACCACACCGCGATGTTTTTGAGAAACCTATCCTACATTGCCACAGCATGTTCCCTGACCTCCCCATGCTGACCACCCCGCGGTGCTTTTCTCCATCCTACATTGCCACTCACTGCCTATCCTAATTCAGACCCTCCGATTCACACCACCCCGTGATGTTTTTCTCACTCCTAGTAGTGAATGTAATGTAACACACACCCATACAATGCGCACCATCCCGTGATGTTTTTCTCACTCCTACTAGTGAATGTAATGTAACACACACCCATACAATGCGCACCACCCCGTGATGTTTTTCTCACTCCTACTAGTGAATGTAATGTAACACACACCCATACAATGCGCACCACCCCGTGATGTTTTTCTCACTCCTACTAGTGAATGTAATGTAACACACACCCATACAATGCGCACCACCCCGTGATGTTTTTCTCACTCCTACTAGTGAATGTAATGTAACACACACCCATACAATGCGCACCACCCCGTGATGTTTTTCTCACTCCTACTAGTGAATGTAATGTAACACACACCGATAAAATACGCACAACCCCGCGATGTTTTTCAGAAACCTATCCTACATTGCCACTGCATGTTCCCTGACCTCCCCATGCTGACCACCCACGGTGCTTTTCTCCATCCTACATTGCCACTCACTGCCTATCCTAATTCAGACCCTTCGATTCACACCACCACGTGATGTTTTTCTCACTCGTAGTAGTGAATGTAATGTAACACACACCCATACAATGCGCACCACCCCGTGATGTTTTTCTCACTCCTACTAGTGAATGTAATGTAACACACACCCATACAATGCGCACCACCCCGTGATGTTTTTCTCACTCCTAGTAGTGAATGTAATGTAACAACACCCATACAATGCGCACCCCCCCGTGATGTTTTTCTCACTCCTACTAGTGAATGTAATGTAACACACACCCATACAATGCGCACCACCCCGTGATGTTTTTCTCACTCCTACTAGTGAATGTAATGTAACACACACCCATACAATGCACACCACCCCGTCATGTTTTTCTCACTCCTACTATTGAATCTAATGTAACACACACCCATACAATGCGCACCACCCCGTGATGTTTTTCTCACTCCTACAAGTGAATCTAATGTAACACACACTCATACAATGCGCACCACCCCGTGATGTTTTTCTCACTCCTACTAGTGAATGTAATGTAACACACAACCATACAATGCGCACCACCCCGTGATGTTTTTCTCACTCCTACTAGTGAATCTAATGAAACACACACCCATACAATGCGCACCACCCCGTGATGTTTTTCTCACTCCTACTAGTGAATGTAATGTAACACACACCCATACAATGGGCACCACCCCGTGATGTTTTTCTCATTCCTACTAGTGAATCTAATGTAACACACACCCATACAATGCGCACCACCCCGTGATGTTTTTCTCACTCCTACTAGTGAATGTAATGTAACACACACCCATACAATGCGCACCACCCCGTGATGTTTTTCTCACTCCTACTAGTGAATGTAATGTAACACACACCCATACAATGCGCACCACCCCGTGATGTTTTTCTCACTCCTACTAGTGAATGTAATGTAACACACACCCATACAATGCGCACCACCCCGTGATGTTTTTCTCACTCCTACTAGTGAATGTAATGTAACACACACCCATAAAATACGCACAACCCCGCGATGTTTTTCAGAAACCTATCCTACATTGCCACTGCATGTTCCCTGACCTCCCCATGCTGACCACCCACGGTGCTTTTCTCCATCCTACATTGCCACTCACTGCCTATCCTAATTCAGACCCTTCGATTCACACCACCACGTGATGTTTTTCTCACTCGTAGTAGTGAATGTAATGTAACACACACCCATACAATGCGCACCACCCCGTGATGTTTTTCTCACTCCTACTAGTGAATGTAATGTAACACACACCCATACAATGCGCACCACCCCGTGATGTTTTTCTCACTCCTAGTAGTGAATGTAATGTAACAACACCCATACAATGCGCACCACCCCGTGATGTTTTTCTCACTCCTACTAGTGAATGTAATGTAACACACACCCATACAATGCGCACCACCCCGTGATGTTTTTCTCACTCCTACTAGTGAATGTAATGTAACACACACCCATACAATGCACACCACCCCGTCATGTTTTTCTCACTCCTACTATTGAATCTAATGTAACACACACCCATACAATGCGCACCACCCCGTGATGTTTTTCTCACTCCTACAAGTGAATCTAATGTAACACACACTCATACAATGCGCACCACCCCGTGATGTTTTTCTCACTCCTACTAGTGAATGTAATGTAACACACAACCATACAATGCGCACCACCCCGTGATGTTTTTCTCACTCCTACTAGTGAATCTAATGAAACACACACCCATACAATGCGCACCACCCCGTGATGTTTTTCTCACTCCTACTAGTGAATGTAATGTAACACACACCCATACAATGGGCACCACCCCGTGATGTTTTTCTCATTCCTACTAGTGAATCTAATGTAACACACACCCATACAATGCGCACCACCCCGTGATGTTTTTCTCACTCCTACTAGTGAATGTAATGTAACACACACCCATACAATGCGCACCACCCCGTGATGTTTTTCTCACTCCTACTAGTGAATGTAATGTAACACACACCCATACAATGCGCACCACTGCGTGATGTTTTTCTCACTCCTACTAGTGAATGTAATGTAACACACACCCATACAATGCGCACCACCACGCGATGTTTTTCAGAAACCTATCCTACATTGCCACTGCATGTTCCCTGACCTCCCCAAGCTGACCACCTCGCGGTGCTTTTCTCCATCCTACATTGCCAGTCACTGCCTATCCTAATTCAGACCCTCCGATTCACACCACCCCGTGATGTTTTTCTCACTCGTACTAGTGAATCTAATGTAACACACACCCATACAATGAGCACGACCCCGTGATGTTTTTCTCACTCCTACTAGTGAATGTAATGTAACACACACCCATACAATGCGCACCACCCCGTGATGTTTTTCTCACTCCTACTAGTGAATGTAATGTAACACACACCCATACAATGGGCACCACCCCGTGATGTTTTTCTCATTCCTACTAGTGAATCTAATGTAACACACACCCATACAATGCGCACCACCCCGTGATGTTTTTCTCACTCCTACTAGTGAATGTAATGTAACACACACCCATACAATGCGCACCACCCCGTGATGTTTTTCTCACTCCTACTAGTGAATGTAATGTAACACACACCCATACAATGCGCACCACCCCGTGATGTTTTTCTCACTCCTACTAGTGAATGTAATGTAACACACACCCATACAATGCGCACCACCCCGTGATGTTTTTCTCACTCCTACTAGTGAATGTAATGTAACACACACCCATAAAATACGCACAACCCCGCGATGTTTTTCAGAAACCTATCCTACATTGCCACTGCATGTTCCCTGACCTCCCCATGCTGACCACCCACGGTGCTTTTCTCCATCCTACATTGCCACTCACTGCCTATCCTAATTCAGACCCTTCGATTCACACCACCACGTGATGTTTTTCTCACTCGTAGTAGTGAATGTAATGTAACACACACCCATACAATGCGCACCACCCCGTGATGTTTTTCTCACTCCTACTAGTGAATGTAATGTAACACACACCCATACAATGCGCACCACCCCGTGATGTTTTTCTCACTCCTAGTAGTGAATGTAATGTAACAACACCCATACAATGCGCACCACCCCGTGATGTTTTTCTCACTCCTACTAGTGAATGTAATGTAACACACACCCATACAATGCGCACCACCCCGTGATGTTTTTCTCACTCCTACTAGTGAATGTAATGTAACACACACCCATACAATGCACACCACCCCGTCATGTTTTTCTCACTCCTACTATTGAATCTAATGTAACACACACCCATACAATGCGCACCACCCCGTGATGTTTTTCTCACTCCTACAAGTGAATCTAATGTAACACACACTCATACAATGCGCACCACCCCGTGATGTTTTTCTCACTCCTACTAGTGAATGTAATGTAACACACAACCATACAATGCGCACCACCCCGTGATGTTTTTCTCACTCCTACTAGTGAATCTAATGAAACACACACCCATACAATGCGCACCACCCCGTGATGTTTTTCTCACTCCTACTAGTGAATGTAATGTAACACACACCCATACAATGGGCACCACCCCGTGATGTTTTTCTCATTCCTACTAGTGAATCTAATGTAACACACACCCATACAATGCGCACCACCCCGTGATGTTTTTCTCACTCCTACTAGTGAATGTAATGTAACACACACCCATACAATGCGCACCACCCCGTGATGTTTTTCTCACTCCTACTAGTGAATGTAATGTAACACACACCCATACAATGCGCACCACCGCGTGATGTTTTTCTCACTCCTACTAGTGAATGTAATGTAACACACACCCATACAATGCGCACCACCACGCGATGTTTTTCAGAAACCTATCCTACATTGCCACTGCATGTTCCCTGACCTCCCCAAGCTGACCACCCCGCGGTGCTTTTCTCCATCCTACATTGCCAGTCACTGCCTATCCTAATTCAGACCCTCCGATTCACACCACCCCGTGATGTTTTTCTCACTCGTACTAGTGAATCTAATGTAACACACACCCATACAATGAGCACGACCCCGTGATGTTTTTCTCACTCGTACTAGTGAATGTAATGTAACACACACACATACACTGCGCACCACCCCGTGATGTTTTTCTCACTCCTACTAGTGAATGTAATGTAACACACACCCATACAATGCGCACCACCCCGTGATGTTTTTCTCACTCCTACTAGTGAATGTAATGTAACACACACCCATACAATGCGCACCACCCCGCGATGTTTTTCAGAAACCTATCCTACATTGCCACTGCATGTTCCCTGACCTCCCCATGCTGACCACCCCGCGGCGCTTTTCTCCATCCTACATTGCCAATCACTGCCTATCCTAATTCAGACCCTCCGATTCACACCACCCCGTGATATTTTTCTCACTCCTACTAGTGAATGTAATGTAACACACACCCATACAATGCGCACCACCCCTCGATATTTTTCAGAAACCTATCCTACATTGCCACTGCATGTTCCCTGACCTCCCCAAGCTGACCACCCCGCGGTGCTTTTCTCCATCCTACATTGCCACTCACTGCCTATCCTACTTCCGACCCTGCGATTCACACCCCCCCCCGTGATGTTTTTCTCACTCCTACTAGTCAATGTAATGTAACACCCACCCATACAATGCGCACCACCCCGTGATGTTTTTCTCACTCCTACTAGTCAATGTAATGTAACACACACCCATACAATGCGCACCACCCCGTGATGTTTTTCTCACTCCTACTAATGAATGTAAGGTAACACACACCCATACAATGCGCACCACCCCGTGATGTTTTTCTCACTCCTAATAGTGAATGTAATGTAACACACACCCATACAATGCGCACCACCCCGCGATGTTTTTCAGAAACCTATCCTACATTGCCACTGCATGTTCCCTGACCTCCCCATGCTGACCACCCCGCGGTGCTTTTCTCCATCCTACATTGCCACTCACTGCCTATCCTAATTCAGACTCTCCGATTCACACCACCCCGTGATGTTTTTCTCACTCCTAGTAGTGAATGTAATGTAACACACACCCATTCAATGCGCACCACCCCGCGATGTTTTTGAGAAACCTATCCTACATTGCCACTGCATGTTCCCTGACCTCCCCATGCTGACCACCCCGCGGCGCTTTTCTCCATCCTACATTGCCAATCACTGCCTATCCTAATTCAGACCCTCCGATTCACACCACCCCGTGATATTTTTCTCACTCCTACTAGTGAATGTAATGTAACACACACCCATACAATGCGCACCACCCCTCGATATTTTTCAGAAACCTATCCTACATTGCCACTGCATGTTCCCTGACCTCCCCAAGCTGACCACCCCGCGGTGCTTTTCTCCATCCTACATTGCCACTCACTGCCTATCCTACTTCCGACCCTGCGATTCACACCCCCCCCGTGATGTTTTTCTCACTCCTACTAGTCAATGTAATGTAACACCCACCCATACAATGCGCACCACCCCGTGATGTTTTTCTCACTCCTACTAGTCAATGTAATGTAACACACACCCATACAATGCGCACCACCCCGTGATGTTTTTCTCACTCCTACTAATGAATGTAAGGTAACACACACCCATACAATGCGCACCACCCCGTGATGTTTTTCTCACTCCTAATAGTGAATGTAATGTAACACACACCCATACAATGCGCACCACCCCGCGATGTTTTTCAGAAACCTATCCTACATTGCCACTGCATGTTCCCTGACCTCCCCATGCTGACCACCCCGCGGTGCTTTTCTCCATCCTACATTGCCACTCACTGCCTATCCTAATTCAGACTCTCCAATTCACACCACCCCGTGATGTTTTTCTCACTCCTAGTAGTGAATGTAATGTAACACACACCCATACAATGCGCACCACCCCGCGATGTTTTTCAGAAACCTATCCTACATTGCCACTGCATGTTCCCTGACCTCCCCATGCTGACCACACCGCGGTGCTTTTCTCCATCCTACATTGCCACTCACTGCCTATCCTAATTCAGACTCTCCAATTCACACCACCCCGTGATGTTGTTCTCACTCCTAGTAGTGAATGTAATGTAACACACACCCATACAATCCGCACCACCCCGTGATGTTTTTCTCACTCCTACTAGTGAATGTAATGTAACACACACCCATACAATGCGCACCACCCCGTGATGTTTTTCTCACTCCTACTAGTGAATGTAATGTAACACACACCCATACAATGCGCACCACCGCGTGTTTTTCTCACTCCTACTAGTGAATGTAATGTAACACACACCCATACAATGCGCACCACCCCGCGATGTTTTTCAGAAACCTATCCTACATTGCCACTGCATGTTCCCTGACCTCCCCAAGCTGACCACCCCGCGGTGCTTTTCTCCATCCTACATTGCCACTCACTGCCTATCCTAATTCAGACCCTCCGATTCACACCACCCCGTGATGTTTTTCTCACCCGTACTAGTGAATCTAATGTAACACACACCCATACAATGAGCACCACCCCGTGATGTTTTTCTCACTCGTACTAGTGAATGTAATGTAACACACACACATACACTGCGCACCACCCCGTGATGTTTTTCTCACTCCTACTAGTCAATGTAATGTAACACACACCCGTACAATGCGCACAAACCCGTGATGTTTTTCTCACTCCTACTAGTGAATGTAATGTAACACACACCCATACAATGCGCACCACCCCGCGATGTTTTTCAGAAACCTATCCTACATTGCCACTGCATGTTCCCTGACCTCCCCATGCTGACCACCCCGCGGCGCTTTTCTCCATCCTACATTGCCAATCACTGCCTATCCTAATTCAGACCCTCCGATTCACACCACCCCGTGATATTTTTCTCACTCCTAATAGTGAATGTAATGTAACACACACCCATACAATGCGCACCACCCCTCGATATTTTTCAGAAACCTATCCTACATTGCCACTGCATGTTCCCTGACCTCCCCAAGCTGACCACCCCGCGGTGCTTTTCTCTATCCTACATTGCCACTCACTGCCTATCCTACTTCCGACCCTCCGATTCACACCCCCCCCCCGTGATGTTTTTCTCACTCCTACTAGTCAATGTAATGTAACACCCACCCATACAATGCGCACCACCCCGTGATGTTTTTCTCACTGCTACTAGTCAATGTAATGTAACACACACCCATACAATGCGCACCACCCCGTGATGTTTTTCTCACTCCTACTAATGAATGTAATGTAACACACACCCATACAATGCGCACCACCCCGTGATGTTTTTCTCACTCCTAATAGTGAATGTAATGTAACACACACCCATACAATGCGCACCACCCCGTGATGTTTTTCTCACTCCTACTAGTGAATGTAATGTAACACACACCCATACAATGCGCACCACCCCGTGATGTTTTTCTCACTCCTACTAGTGAATGTAATGTATCACACACCCATACAATGCGCACCACCCCGTTATGTTTTTCTCACTCCTACTAGTGAATGTAATGTAACACACACCCATACAATGCGCACCACACCGCGATGTTTTTGAGAAACCTATCCTACATTGCCACAGCATGTTCCCTGACCTCCCCATGCTGACCACCCCGCGGTGCTTTTCTCCATCCTACATTGCCACTCACTGCCTATCCTAATTCAGACCCTCCGATTCACACCACCCCGTGATGTTTTTCTCACTCCTAGTAGTGAATGTAATGTAACACACACCCATACAATGCGCACCACCCCGTGATGTTTTTCTCACTCCTACTAGTGAATGTAATGTAACACACACCCATACAATGCGCACCACCCCGTGATGTTTTTCTCACTCCTACTAGTGAATGTAATGTAACACACACCCATACAATGCGCACCACCCCGTGATGTTTTTCTCACTCCTACTAGTGAATGTAATGTAACACACACCCATACAATGCGCACCACCCCGTGATGTTTTTCTCACTCCTACTAGTGAATGTAATGTAACACACACCCATACAATGCGCACCACCCCGTGATGTTTTTCTCACTCCTACTAGTGAATGTAATGTAACACACACCCATAAAATACGCACAACCCCGCGATGTTTTTCAGAAACCTATCCTACATTGCCACTGCATGTTCCCTAACCTCCCCATGCTGACCACCCACGGTGCTTTTCTCCATCCTACATTGCCACTCACTGCCTATCCTAATTCAGACCCTTCGATTCACACCACCACGTGATGTTTTTCTCACTCGTAGTAGTGAATGTAATGTAACACACACCCATACAATGCGCACCACCCCGTGATGTTTTTCTCACTCCTACTAGTGAATGTAATGTAACACACACCCATACAATGCGCACCACCCCGTGATGTTTTTCTCACTCCTACTAGTGAATGTAATGTAACACACACCCATACAATGCGCAGCACCCCGTGATGTTTTTCTCACTCCTACTAGTGAATGTAATGTAACACACACCCATACAATGCGCACCACCCCGTGATGTTTTTCTCACTCCTACTAGTGAATGTAATGTAACACACACCCATACAATGCGCACCACCCCGTGATGTTTTTCTCACTCCTACTAGTGAATGTAATGTAACACACACCCATACAATGCGCACCACCCCGTGATGTTTTTCTCACTCCTACTAGTGAATGTAATGTAACACACACCCATAAAATACGCACAACCCCGCGATGTTTTTCAGAAACCTATCCTACATTGCCACTGCATGTTCCCTGACCTCCACATGCTGACCACCCACGGTGCTTTTCTCCATCCTACATTGCCACTCACTGCCTATCCTAATTCAGACCCTTCGATTCACACCACCACGTGATGTTTTTCTCACTCGTAGTAGTGAATGTAATGTAACACACACCCATACAATGCGCACCACCCCGTGATGTTTTTCTCACTCCTACTAGTGAATGTAATGTAACACACACCCATACAATGCGCACCACCCCGTGATGTTTTTCTCACTCCTAGTAGTGAATGTAATGTAACAACACCCATACAATGCGCACCACCCCGTGATGTTTTTCTCACTCCTACTAGTGAATGTAATGTAACACACACCCATACAATGCGCACCACCCCGTGATGTTTTTCTCACTCCTACTAGTGAATGTAATGTAACACACACCCATACAATGCGCACCACCCCGTCATGTTTTTCTCACTCCTACTATTGAATCTAATGTAACACACACCCATACAATGCGCACCACCCCGTGATGTTTTTCTCACTCCTACAAGTGAATCTAATGTAACACACACTCATACAATGCGCACCACCCCGTGATGTTTTTCTCACTCCTACTAGTGAATGTAATGTAACACACAACCATACAATGCGCACCACCCCGTGATGTTTTTCTCACTCCTACTAGTGAATCTAATGAAACACACACCCATACAATGCGCACCACCCCGTGATGTTTTTCTCACTCCTACTAGTGAATGTAATGTAACACACACCCATACAATGCGCACCACCCCGTGATGTTTTTCTCATTCCTACTAGTGAATCTAATGTAACACACACCCATACAATGCGCACCACCCCGTGATGTTTTTCTCACTCCTACTAGTGAATGTAATGTAACACACACCCATACAATGCGCACCACCCCGTGATGTTTTTCTCACTCCTACTAGTGAATGTAATGTAACACACACCCATACAATGCGCACCACCGCGTGATGTTTTTCTCACTCCTACTAGTGAATGTAATGTAACACACACCCATACAATGCGCACCACCACGCGATGTTTTTCAGAAACCTATCCTACATTGCCACTGCATGTTCCCTGACCTCCCCAAGCTGACCACCCCACGGTGCTTTTCTCCATCCTACATTGCCACTCACTGCCTATCCTAATTCAGACCCTCCGATTCACACCACCCCGTGATGTTTTTCTCACTCGTACTAGTGAATCTAATGTAACACACATCCATACAATGAGCACGACCCCGTGATGTTTTTCTCACTCGTACTAGTGAATGTAATGTAACACACACACATACACTGCGCACCACCCCGTGATGTTTTTCTCACTCCTACTAGAGAATGTAATGTAACACACACCCATACAATGCGCACCACCCCGTGATGTTTTTCTCACTCCTACTAGTGAATGTAATGTAACACACACCCATACAATGCGCACCACCCCGCGATGTTTTTCAGAAACCTATCCTACATTGCCACTGCATGTTCCCTGACCTCCCCATGCTGACCACCCCGCGGTGCTTTTCTCCATCCTACATTGCCAATCACTGCCTATCCTAATTTAGACCCTCCGATTCACACCACCCCGTGATGTTTTTCTCACTCCTACTATTGAATCTAATGTAACACACACCCATTCAATGCGCACCACCCCGCGATGTTTTTCAGAAACCTATCCTACATTGCCACTGCATGTTCCCTGACCTCCCCATGCTGACCACCCCGCGGCGCTTTTCTCCATCCTACATTGCCAATCACTGCCTATCCTAATTCAGACCCTCCGATTCACACCACTCCGTGATATTTTTCTCACTCCTATTAGTGAATGTAATGTAACACACACCCATACAATGCGCACCACCCCTCGATATTTTTCAGAAACCTATCCTACATTGCCACTGCATGTTCCCTGACCTCCCCAAGCTGACCACCCCGCGGTGCTTTTCTCCATCCTACATTGCCACTCACTGCCTATCCTACTTCCGACCCTGCGATTCACACCCCCCCCCGTGATGTTTTTCTCACTCCTACTAGTCAATGTAATGTAACACCCACCCATACAATGCGCACCACCCCGTGATGTTTTTCTCACTCCTACTAGTCAATGTAATGTAACACACACCCATACAATGCGCACCACCCCGTGATGTTTTTCTCACTCCTACTAATGAATGTAATGTAACACACACCCATACAATGCGCACCACCCCGTGATGTTTTTCTCACTCCTAATAGTGAATGTAATGTAACACACACCCATACAATGCGCACCACCCCGCGATGTTTTTCAGAAACCTATCCTACATTGCCACTGCATGTTCCCTGACCTCCCCATGCTGACCACCCCGCGGTGCTTTTCTCCATCCTACATTGCCACTCACTGCCTATCCTAATTCAGACTCTCCAATTCACACCACCCCGTGATGTTTTTCTCACTCCTAGTAGTGAATGTAATGTAACACACACCCATACAATGCGCACCACCCCGCGATGTTTTTCAGAAACCTATCCTACATTGCCACTGCATGTTCCCTGACCTCCCCATGCTGACCACCCCGCGGTGCTTTTCTCCATCCTACATTGCCACTCACTGCCTATCCTAATTCAGACTCTCCAATTCACACCACCCCGTGATGTTTTTCTCACTCCTAGTAGTGAATGTAATGTAACACACACCCATACAATCCGCACCACCCCGTGATGTTTTTCTCACTCCTACTAGTGAATGTAATGTAACACACACCCATACAATGCGCACCACCCCGTGATGTTTTTCTCACTCCTACTAGTGAATGTAATGTAACACACACCCATACAATGCGCACCACCGCGTGATGTTTTTCTCACTCCTACTAGTGAATGTAATGTAACACACACCCATACAATGCGCACCACCCCGCGATGTTTTTCAGAAACCTATCCTACATTGCCAATGCATGTTCCCTGACCTCCCCAAGCTGACCACCCCGCGGTGCTTTTCTCCATCCTACATTGCCACTCACTGCCTATCCTAATTCAGACCCTCCGATTCACACCACCCCGTGATGTTTTTCTCACTCGTACTAGTGAATCTAATGTAACACACACCCATACAATGAGCACCACCCCGTGATGTTTTTCTCACTCGTACTAGTGAATGTAATGTAACACACACACATACACTGCGCACCACCCCGTGATGTTTTTCTCACTCCTACTAGTGAATGTAATGTAACACACACCCGTACAATGCGCACCAACCCGTGATGTTTTTCTCACTCCTACTAGTGAATGTAATGTAACACACACCCATACAATGCGCACCACCCCGTGATGTTTTTCAGAAACCTATCCTACATTGCCACTGCATGTTCCCTGACCTCCCCATGCTGACCACCCCGCGGCGCTTTTCTCCATCCTACATTGCCAATCACTGCCTATCCTAATTCAGACCCTCCGATTCACACCACCCCGTGATATTTTTCTCACTCCTAATAGTGAATGTAATGTAAAACACACCCATACAATGCGCACCACCCCGTGATGTTTTTCAGAAACCTATCCTACATTGCCACTGCATGTTCCCTGACCTCCCCAAGCTGACCACCCCGCGGTGCTTTTCTCCATCCTACATTGCCACTCACTGCCTATCCTACTTCCGACCCTGCGATTCACACCCCCCCCGTGATGTTTTTCTCACTCCTATTAGTCAATGTAATGTAACACCCACCCATACAATGCGCACCACCCCGTGATGTTTTTCTCACTCCTACTAGTCAATGTAATGTAACACACACCCATACAATGCGCACCACCCCGTGATGTTTTTCTCACTCCTACTAATGAATGTAATGTAACACACACCCATACAATGCGCACCACCCCGTGATGTTTTTCTCACTCCTAATAGTGAATGTAATGTAACACACACCCATACAATGCGCACCACCCCGTGATGTTTTTCTCACTCCTACTAGTGAATGTAATGTAACACACACCCATACAATGCGCACCACACCGCGATGTTTTTGAGAAACATATCCTACATTGCCACAGCATGTTCCCTGACCTCCCCATGCTGACCACCCCGCGGTGCTTTTCTCCATCCTACATTGCCACTCACTGCCTATCCTAATTCAGACCCTCCGATTCACACCACCCCGTGATGTTTTTCTCACTCCTAGTAGTGAATGTAATGTAACACACACCCATACAATGCGCACCACCCCGTGATGTCTTTCTCACTCCTACTAGTGAATGTAATGTAACACACACCCATACAATGCGCACCACCCCGTGATGTTTTTCTCACTCCTACTAGTGAATGTAATGTAACACACACCCATACAATGCGCACCACCCCGCGATGTTTTTCAGAAACCTATCCTACATTGCCCCTGCATGTTCCCTGACCTCCACATACTGACCAACCCGCGGTGCTTTTCCCCGTCCTACATTGCCAATCACTGCCTATCCTAATTCAGACCCTCCGATTCACACCACCCCGTGATGTTTTTCTCACTCCTACTAGTGAATCTAATATAACACACACCCATAAAATGCGCACCACCCCGCGATGTTTTTCAGAAACCTATCCTACATTGCCACTGCATGTTCCCTGACCTCCCCATGCTGACCACCCCGCGGTGCTTTTCTCCATCCTACATTGCCACTCACTGCCTATCCTAATTCAGACCCTCCGATTCACTCCACCCCATGATGTTTTTCTCTCTCCTACTAGTGAATGTAATGTAACACACACCCATGCAATGCGCACCACCCCGTGATGTTTTTCTCACTCCTACTAGTGAATGTAATGTAACACACACCCATACAATGCGCACCACCCCGTGATGTTTTTCTCACTCCTACTAATGAATGTAATGTAACACTCACCCATACAATGCGCACCACCACGTGATGTTTTTCTCACTCCTACTAGTGAATGTAATGTAACACACACCCATACAATGCGCACCACCCCGTGATGTTTTTCTCACTCCTAATAGTGAATGTAATGTAACACACACCCATACAATGCGCACCACCCCGTGATGTTTTTCTCACTCCTACTAGTGAATGTAATGTAACACACACCCATACAATGCGCACCACCCCGTGTTGTTTTTCTCACTCCTACTAGTGAATCTAATGTAACACACACACATACAATGCGCACCACCCCGTGATGTTTTTCTCACTCCTACTAGTGAATCTAATGTAACACACACCCATACAATGCGCACCACCCCGTGATGTTTTTCTCACTCCTACTAGTGAATGTAATGTAACACACACCCATACAATGCGCACCACCCCGTGATGTTTTTCTCACTCCTACTAGTGAATCTAATGTAACACACACCCATACAATGCGCACCACCCCGTGATGTTTTTCTCACTCCTACTAGTGAATGTAATGTAACACACACCCATACAATGCGCACCACCCCGCGATGTTTTTCAGAAACCTATCCTACATTGCCACTGCATGTTCCCTGACCTCCCCATGCTGACCACCCGCGGTGCTTTTCTCCATCCTACATTGCCACTCACTGCCTATCCTAATTCAGACCCTCCAATTCACACCACCCCGTGATGTTTTTCTCACTCCTAGTAGTGAATGTAATGTAACACACACCCATACAATGCGCACCACCCCGTGATGTTTTTCTCACTCCTACTAGTGAATGTAATGTGACACACACCCATACAATGCGCACCACCCCGTGATGTTTTTCTCACTCCTACTAGTGAATCGAATGTAACACACACCCATACAATGCGCACCACCCCGTGATGTTTTTCTCACTCCTACTAGTGAATGTAATGTAACACGCACCCATACAATGCGCACCACCCCGTGATGTTTTTCTCACTCCTACTAGTGAATGTAATGTAACACACACCCATACAATGCACACCATCCCGTCATGTTTTTCTCACTCCTACTAGTGAATCTAATGTAACACACACCCATACATTGCGCACCACCCCGTGATGTTTTTCTCACTCCTACAAGTGAATCTAATGTAACACACACTCATACAAAGCGCACCACCCCGTGATGTTTTTCTCACTCCTACTAGTGAATGTAATGTAACACACATCCATACAATGCGCACCACCCCGAGATGTTTTTCTCACTCCTACTAGTGAATCTAATGTAACACACACCCATACAATGCGCACCACCCCGTGATGTTTTTCTCACTCCTACTAGTGAATGTAATGTAACACACACCCATACAATGCGCACCACCCCGTGATGTTTTTCTCATTCCTACTAGTGAATCTAATGTAACACACACCCATACAATGTGCACCACCCCGTGATGTTTTTCTCACTCCTACTAGTGAATGTAATGTAACACACACCCATACAATGCGCACCACCCCGCGATGTTTTTGAGAAACCTATCCTACATTGCCACTGCATGTTCCCTGACCTCCCCATGCTGACCACCCCGCGGTGCTTTTCTCCATCCTACATTGCCACTCACCGCCTATCCTAATTCAGACCCTCCGATTCACACCACCCTGGTATGTTTTTCTCACTCCTAGTAGTGAATGTAATGTAACACACACCCATACAATGCGCATCACACCGTGATATTTTTCTCACTCCTACTAGTGAATGTAATGTAACACACACCCATACAATGCGCACCACCCCGTGATGTTTTTCTCACTCCTACTAGTGAATCGAATGTAACACACACCCATACAATGCGCACCACCCCGTGATGTTTTTCTCACTCCTACTAGTGAATCTAATGTAACACACACCCATACAATGCGCACCACTCCGTGATGTTTTTCTCACTCCTACTAGTGAATGTAATGTAACACACACCCATACAATGCGCACCACCCCGTGATGTTTTTCTCACTCCTACTAGTGAATGTAATGTAACACACACCCATACAATGCGCACCACCCCGTGATGTTTTTCTCATTCCTACTAGTGAATCTAATGTAACACACACCCATACAATGTGCACCACCCCGTGATGTTTTTCTCACTCCTACTAGTGAATGTAATGTAACACACACCCATACAATGCGCACCACCCCGCGATGTTTTTGAGAAACCTATCCTACATTGCCACTGCATGTTCCCTGACCTCCCCATGCTGACCACCCCGCGGTGCTTTTCTCCATCCTACATTGCCACTCACCGCCTATCCTAATTCAGACCCTCCGATTCACACCACCCTGGTATGTTTTTCTCACTCCTAGTAGTGAATGTAATGTAACACACACCCATACAATGCGCATCACACCGTGATATTTTTCTCACTCCTACTAGTGAATGTAATGTAACACACACCCATACAATGCGCACCACCCCGTGATGTTTTTCTCACTCCTACTAGTGAATCGAATGTAACACACACCCATACAATGCGCACCACCCCGTGATGTTTTTCTCACTCCTACTAGTGAATCTAATGTAACACACACCCATACAATGCGCACCACTCCGTGATGTTTTTCTCACTCCTACTAGTGAATGTAATGTAACACACACCCATACAATGCGCACCACCCCGTGATGTTTTTCTCACTCCTACTAGTGAATGTAATGTAACACACACCCATACAATGCGCACCACCCCGCGATGTTTTTCAGAAACCTATCCTACATTGCCACGGCAAGTTCCATGACCTCCCCATGCTGACCACCCCGCGGTGCTTTTCTCCATCCTACATTGCCAATCACTGCCTATTCTAATTCAGACCCTTCGATTCACACCACCCCGTGATGTTTTTCTCACTCATAGTAGTGAATGTAATGTAACACACACCAATACAATGCGCACCACCCCGAGATGTTTTTCTCACTCCTACTAGTGAATGTAATGTAAAACACACCCATACAATGCGCACCACCCCGCGATGTTTTTCAGAAACCTATCCTACATTGCCCCTGCATGTTCCCTGACCTCCACATGCTGACCACCCCGCGGTGCTTTTCCCCATCCTACATTGCCAATCACTGCCTATCCTAATTCAGACTCTCCGATTCACACCACCCCGTGATGTTTTTCTCACTCCTACTAGTGAATCTAATGTAACACACACCCATACAATGCGCACCACCCCGCGATGTTTTTCAGAAACCTATCCTACATTGCCACTGCATGTTCCCTGACCTCCCCATGCTGACCACCCCGCGGTGCTTTTCTCCATCCTACATTGCCACTCACTGCCTATCCTAATTCAGACCCTCTGATTCACTCCACCCCATGATGTTTTTCTCTCTCCTACTAGTGAATGTAATGTAACACACACCCATGCAATGCGCACCACCCCGTGATGTTTTTCTCACTCCTACTAGTGAATGTAATGTAACACATACCCATACAATGCGCACCACCCCGTGATGTTTTTCTCACTCCTACTAATGAATGTAATGTAACACTCACACATACAATGCGCACCACCACGTGATGTTTTTCTCACTCCTACTAGTGAATGTAATGTAACACACACCCATACAATGCGCACCACCCCGTGATGTTTTTCTCACTCCTAATAGTGAATGTAATGTAACACACACCCATACAATGCGCACCACCCCGTGATGCTTTTCTCACTCCTACTAGTGAATGTAATGTAACACACACCCATACAATGCGCACCACCCCGTGTTGTTTTTCTCACTCCTACTAGTGAATCTAAGGTAACACACACACATACAATGCGCAACACCCCGTGATGTTTTTCTCACTCCTACTAGTGAATGTAATGTAACACACACCCATACAATGCGCACCACCCCGTGATGTTTTTCTCACTCCTACTAGTCAATGTAATGTAACACCCACCCATACAATGCGCACCACCCCGTGATGTTTTTCTCACTCCTACTGGTGAATGTAATGTAACACACACTCATACAATGCGCACCACCCCGTGATGTTTTTCAGAAACCTATCCTACATTGCCACTGCATGTTCCCTGACCTCCCCATGCTGACCACCCCGCGGTGCTTTTCTCCATCCTACATTGCCACTCACTGCCTATCCTAATTCAGACTCTCCAATTCACACCACCCCGTGATGTTGTTCTCACTCCTAGTAGTGAATGTAATGTAACACACACCCATACAATCCGCACCACCCCGTGATGTTTTTCTCACTCCTACTAGTGAATGTAATGTAACACACACCCATACAATGCGCACCACCCCGTGATGTTTTTCTCACTCCTACTAGTGAATGTAATGTAACACACACCCATACAATGCGCACCACCCCGTGATGTTTTTCTCACTCCTACTAGTGAATGTAATGTAACACACACCCATACAATGCGCACCACCGCGTGATGTTTTTCTCACTCCTACTAGTGAATGTAATGTAACACACACCCATACAATGCGCACCACCCCGCGATGTTTTTCAGAAACCTATCCTACATTGCCACTGCATGTTCCCTGACCTCCCCAAGCTGACCACCCCGCGGTGCTTTTCTCCATCCTACATTGCCACTCACTGCCTATCCTAATTCAGACCCTCCGATTCACACCACCCCGTGATGTTTTTCTCACTCGTACTAGTGAATCTAATGTAACACACACCCATACAATGAGCACCACCCCGTGATGTTTTTCTCACTCGTACTAGTGAATGTAATGTAACACACACACATACACTGCGCACCACCCCGTGATGTTTTTCTCACTCCTACTAGTGAATGTAATGTAACACACACCCGTACAATGCGCACCAACCCGTGATGTTTTTCTCACTCCTACTAGTGAATGTAATGTAACACACACCCATACAATGCGCACCACCCCGCGATGTTTTTCAGAAACCTATCCTACATTGCCACTGCATGTTCCCTGACCTCCCCATGCTGACCACCCCGCGGCGCTTTTCTCCATCCTACATTGCCAATCATTGCCTATCCTAATTCAGACCCTCCGATTCACAACACCCCGTGATATTTTTCTCACTCCTAATAGTGAATGTAATGTAACACACACCCATACAATGCGCACCACCCCTCGATATTTTTCAGAAACCTATCCTACATTGCCACTGCATGTTCCCTGACCTCCCCAAGCTGACCACCCCGCGGTGCTTTTCTCTATCCTACATTGCCACTCACTGCCTATCCTACTTCCGACCCTCCGATTCACACCCCCCCCCCGTGATGTTTTTCTCACTCCTACTAGTCAATGTAATGTAACACCCACCCATACAATGCGCACCACCCCGTGATGTTTTTCTCACTCCTACTAGTGAATGTAATGTAACACACACGCATACAATGCGCACCACCCCGTGATGTTTTTCTCACTCCTACTAGTGAATGTAATGTAACACACACCCATACAATGCGCACCACACCGCGATGTTTTTGAGAAACCTATCCTACATTGCCACAGCATGTTCCCTGACCTCCCCATGCTGACCACCCCGCGGTGCTTTTCTCCATCCTACATTGCCACTCACTGCCTATCCTAATTCAGACCCTCCGATTCACACCACCCCGTGATGTTTTTCTCACTCCTAGTAGTGAATGTAATGTAACACACACCCATACAATGCGCACCACCCCGTGATGTTTTTCTCACTCCTACTAGTGAATGTAATGTAACACACACCCATACAATGCGCACCACCCCGTGATGTTTTTCTCACTCCTACTAGTGAATGTAATGTAACACACACCCATACAATGCGCACCACCCCGTGATGTTTTTCTCACTCCTACTAGTGAATGTAATGTAACACACACCCATACAATGCGCACCACCCCGTGATGTTTTTCTCACTCCTACTAGTGAATGTAATGTAACACACACCCATACAATGCGCACCACCCCGTGATGTTTTTCTCACTCCTACTAGTGAATGTAATGTAACACACACCCATAAAATACGCACAACCCCGCGATGTTTTTCATAAACCTATCCTACATTGCCACTGCATGTTCCCTGACCTCCCCATGCTGACCACCCACGGGGCTTTTCTCCATCCTACATTGCCACTCACTGCCTATCCTAATTCAGACCCTTCGATTCACACCACCACGTGATGTTTTTCTCACTCGTAGTAGTGAATGTAATGTAACACACACCCATACAATGCGCACCACCCCGTGATGTTTTTCTCACTCCTACTAGTGAATGTAATGTAACACACACCCATACAATGTGCACCACCCCGTGATGTTTTTCTCACTCCTAGTAGTGAATGTAATGTAACAACACCCATACAATGCGCACCACCCCGTGATGTTTTTCTCACTCCTACTAGTGAATGTAATGTAACACACACCCATACAATGCGCACCACCCCGTGATGTTTTTCTCACTCCTACTAGTGAATGTAATGTAACACACACCCATACAATGCACACCACCCCGTCATGTTTTTCTCACTCCTACTATTGAATCTAATGTAACACACACCCATACAATGCGCACCACCCCGTGATGTTTTTCTCACTCCTACAAGTGAATCTAATGTAACACACACTCATACAATGCGCACCACCCCGTGATGTTTTTCTCACTCCTACTAGTGAATGTAATGTAACACACAACCATACAATGCGCACCACCCCGTGATGTTTTTCTCACTCCTACTAGTGAATCTAATGAAACACACACCCATACAATGCGCACCACCCCGTGATGTTTTTCTCACTCCTACTAGTGAATGTAATGTAACACACACCCATACAATGCGCACCACCCCGTGATGTTTTTCTCATTCCTACTTTGTGAATCTAATGTAACACACACCCATACAATGCGCACCACCCCGTGATGTTTTTCTCACTCCTACTAGTGAATGTAATGTAACACACACCCATACAATGCGCACCACCCCGTGATGTTTTTCTCACTCCTACTAGTGAATGTAATGTAACACACACCCATACAATGCGCACCACCGCGTGATGTTTTTCTCACTCCTACTAGTGAATGTAATGTAACACACACCCATACAATGCGCACCACCACGCGATGTTTTTCAGAAACCTATCCTACATTGCCACTGCATGTTCCCTGACCTCCCCAAGCTGACCACCCCGCGGTGCTTTTCTCCATCCTACATTGCCAGTCACTGCCTATCCTAATTCAGACCCTCCGATTCACACCACCCCGTGATGTTTTTCTCACTCGTACTAGTGAATCTAATGTAACACACACCCATACAATGAGCACGACCCCGTGATGTTTTTCTCACTCGTACTAGTGAATGTAATGTAACACACACACATACACTGCGCACCACCCCGTGATGTTTTTCTCACTCCTACTAGTGAATGTAATGTAACACACACCCATACAATGCGCACCACCCCGTGATGTTTTTCTCACTCCTACTAGTGAATGTAATGTAACACACACCCATACAATGCGCACCACCCCGCGATGTTTTTCAGAAACCTATCCTACATTGCCACTGCATGTTCCCTGACCTCCCCATGCTGACCACCCCGCGGTGCTTTTCTCCATCCTACATTGCCAATCACTGCCTATCCTAATTTAGACCCTCCGATTCACACCACCCCGTGATGTTTTTCTCACTCCTACTATTGAATCTAATGTAACACACACCCATTCAATGCGCACCACCCCGCGATGTTTTTCAGAAACCTATCCTACATTGCCACTGCATGTTCCCTGACCTCCCCATGCTGACCACCCCGCGGCGCTTTTCTCCATCCTACATTGCCAATCACTGCCTATCCTAATTCAGACCCTCCGATTCACACCACCCCGTGATATTTTTCTCACTCCTACTAGTGAATGTAATGTAACACACACCCATACAATGCGCACCACCCCTCGATATTTTTCAGAAACCTATCCTACATTGCCACTGCATGTTCCCTGACCTCCCCAAGCTGACCACCCCGCGGTGCTTTTCTCCATCCTACATTGCCACTCACTGCCTATCCTACTTCCGACCCTGCGATTCACACCCCCCCCCGTGATGTTTTTCTCACTCCTACTAGTCAATGTAATGTAACACCCACCCATACAATGCGCACCACCCCGTGATGTTTTTCTCACTCCTACTAGTCAATGTAATGTAACACACACCCATACAATGCGCACCACCCCGTGATGTTTTTCTCACTCCTACTAATGAATGTAAGGTAACACACACCCATACAATGCGCACCACCCCGTGATGTTTTTCTCACTCCTAATAGTGAATGTAATGTAACACACACCCATACAATGCGCACCACCCCGCGATGTTTTTCAGAAACCTATCCTACATTGCCACTGCATGTTCCCTGACCTCCCCATGCTGACCACCCCGCGGTGCTTTTCTCCATCCTACATTGCCACTCACTGCCTATCCTAATTCAGATTCTCCAATTCACACCACCCCGTGATGTTTTTCTCACTCCTAGTAGTGAATGTAATGTAACACACACCCATACAATGCGCACCACCCCGCGATGTTTTTCAGAAACCTATCCTACATTGCCACTGCATGTTCCCTGACCTCCCCATGCTGACCACACCGCGGTGCTTTTCTCCATCCTACATTGCCACTCACTGCCTATCCTAATTCAGACTCTCCAATTCACACCACCCCGTGATGTTGTTCTCACTCCTAGTAGTGAATGTAATGTAACACACACCCATACAATCCGCACCACCCCGTGATGTTTTTCTCACTCCTACTAGTGAATGTAATGTAACACACACCCATACAATGCGCACCACCCCGTGATGTTTTTCTCACTCCTACTAGTGAATGTAATGTAACACACACCCATACAATGCGCACCACCCCGTGATGTTTTTCTCACTCCTACTAGTGAATGTAATGTAACACACACCCATACAATGCGCACCACCGCGTGATGTTTTTCTCACTCCTACTAGTGAATGTAATGTAACACACACCCATACAATGCGCACCACCCCGCGATGTTTTTCAGAAACCTATCCTACATTGCCACTGCATGTTCCCTGACCTCCCCAAGCTGACCACCCCGCGGTGCTTTTCTCCATCCTACATTGCCACTCACTGCCTATCCTAATTCAGACCCTCCGATTCACACCACCCCGTGATGTTTTTCTCACTCGTACTAGTGAATCTAATGTAACACACACCCTTACAATGAGCACCACCCCGTGATGTTTTTCTCACTCGTACTAGTGAATGTAATGTAACACACACACATACACTGCGCACCACCCCGTGATGTTTTTCTCACTCCTACTAGTGAATGTAATGTAACACACACCCGTACAATGCACACAAACCCGTGATGTTTTTCTCACTCCTACTAGTGAATGTAATGTAACACACACCCATACAATGCGCACCACCCCGCGATGTTTTTCAGAAACCTATCCTACATTGCCACTGCATGTTCCCTGACCTCCCCATGCTGACCACCCCGCGGTGCTTTTCTCCATCCTACATTGCCACTCACTGCCTATCCTAATTCAGACTCTCCAATTCACACCACCCCGTGATGTTTTTCTCACTCCTACTATTGAATCTAATGTAACACACACCCATTCAATGCGCACCACCCCGCGATGTTTTTCAGAAACCTATCCTACATTGCCACTGCATGTTCCCTGACCTCCCCATGCTGACCACCCCGCGGCGCTTTTCTCCATCCTACATTGCCAATCACTGCCTATCCTAATTCAGACCCTCCGATTCACACCACCCCGTGATATTTTTCTCACTCCTACTAGTGAATGTAATGTAACACACACCCATACAATGCGCACCACCCCTCGATATTTTTCAGAAACCTATCCTACATTGCCACTGCATGTTCCCTGACCTCCCCAAGCTGACCACCCCGCGGTGCTTTTCTCCATCCTACATTGCCACTCACTGCCTATCCTACTTCCGACCCTGCGATTCACACCCCCCCCCGTGATGTTTTTCTCACTCCTACTAGTCAATGTAATGTAACACCCACCCATACAATGCGCACCACCCCGTGATGTTTTTCTCACTCCTACTAGTCAATGTAATGTAACACACACCCATACAATGCGCACCACCCCGTGATGTTTTTCTCACTCCTACTAATGAATGTAAGGTAACACACACCCATACAATGCGCACCACCCCGTGATGTTTTTCTCACTCCTAATAGTGAATGTAATGTAACACACACCCATACAATGCGCACCACCCCGCGATGTTTTTCAGAAACCTATCCTACATTGCCACTGCATGTTCCCTGACCTCCCCATGCTGACCACCCCGCGGTGCTTTTCTCCATCCTACATTGCCACTCACTGCCTATCCTAATTCAGACTCTCCAATTCACACCACCCCGTGATGTTTTTCTCACTCCTAGTAGTGAATGTAATGTAACACACACCCATACAATGCGCACCACCCCGCGATGTTTTTCAGAAACCTATCCTACATTGCCACTGCATGTTCCCTGACCTCCCCATGCTGACCACACCGCGGTGCTTTTCTCCATCCTACATTGCCACTCACTGCCTATCCTAATTCAGACTCTCCAATTCACACCACCCCGTGATGTTGTTCTCACTCCTAGTAGTGAATGTAATGTAACACACACCCATACAATCCGCACCACCCCGTGATGTTTTTCTCACTCCTACTAGTGAATGTAATGTAACACACACCCATACAATGCGCACCACCCCGTGATGTTTTTCTCACTCCTACTAGTGAATGTAATGTAACACACACCCATACAATGCGCACCACCCCGTGATGTTTTTCTCACTCCTACTAGTGAATGTAATGTAACACACACCCATACAATGCGCACCACCGCGTGATGTTTTTCTCACTCCTACTAGTGAATGTAATGTAACACACACCCATACAATGCGCACCACCCCGCGATGTTTTTCAGAAACCTATCCTACATTGCCACTGCATGTTCCCTGACCTCCCCAAGCTGACCACCCCGCGGTGCTTTTCTCCATCCTACATTGCCACTCACTGCCTATCCTAATTCAGACCCTCCGATTCACACCACCCCGTGATGTTTTTCTCACTCGTACTAGTGAATCTAATGTAACACACACCCTTACAATGAGCACCACCCCGTGATGTTTTTCTCACTCGTACTAGTGAATGTAATGTAACACACACACATACACTGCGCACCACCCCGTGATGATTTTCTCACTCCTACTAGTGAATGTAATGTAACACACACCCGTACAATGCACACAAACCCGTGATGTTTTTCTCACTCCTACTAGTGAATGTAATGTAACACACACCCATACAATGCTCACCACCCCGCGATGTTTTTCAGAAACCTATCCTACATTGCCACTGCATGTTCCCTGTCCTCCCCATGCTGACCACCCCGCGGCGCTTTTCTCCATCCTACATTGCCAATCACTGCCTATCCTAATTCAGACCCTCCGATTCACACCACCCCGTGATATTTTTCTCACTCCTAATAGTGAATGTAATGTAACACACACCCATACAATGCGCACCACCCCTCGATATTTTTCAGAAACCTATCCTACATTGCCACTGCATGTTCCCTGACCTCCCCAAGCTGACCACCCCGCGGTGCTTTTCTCTATCCTACATTGCCACTCACTGCCTATCCTACTTCCGACCCTCCGATTCACACCCCCCCCGTGATGTTTTTCTCACTCCTACTAGTCAATGTAATGTAACACCCACCCATACAATGCGCACCACCCCGTGATGTTTTTCTCACTGCTACTAGTCAATGTAATGTAACACACACCCATACAATGCGCACCACCCCGTGATGTTTTTCTCACTCCTACTAATGAATGTAATGTAACACACACCCATACAATGCGCACCACCCCGTGATGTTTTTCTCACTCCTAATAGTGAATGTAATGTAACACACACCCATACAATGCGCACCACCCCGTGATGTTTTTCTCACTCCTACTAGTGAATGTAATGTAACACACACCCATACAATGCGCACCACCCCGTGATGTTTTTCTCACTCCTACTAGTGAATGTAATGTATCACACACCCATACAATGCGCACCACCCCGTGATGTTTTTCTCACTCCTACTAGTGAATGTAATGTAACACACACCCATACAATGCGCACCACCCCGTGATGTTTTTCTCACTCCTACTAGTGAATGTAATGTATCACACACCCATACAATGCGCACCACCCCGTTATGTTTTTCTCACTCCTACTAGTGAATGTAATGTAACACACACCCATACAATGCGCACCACACCGCGATGTTTTTGAGAAACCTATCCTACATTGCCACAGCATGTTCCCTGACCTCCCCATGCTGACCACCCCGCGGTGCTTTTCTCCATCCTACATTGCCACTCACTGCCTATCCTAATTCATACCCTCCGATTCACACCACCCCGTGATGTTTTTCTCACTCCTAGTAGTGAATGTAATGTAACACACACCCATACAATGCGCACCACCCCGTGATGTTTTTCTCACTCCTACTAGTGAATGTAATGTAACACACACCCATACAATGCGCACCACCCCGTGATGTTTTTCTCACTCCTACTAGTGAATGTAATGTAACACACACCCATACAATGCGCACCACCCCGTGATGTTTTTCTCACTCCTACTAGTGAATGTAATGTAACACACACCCATACAATGCGCACCACCCCGTGATGTTTTTCTCACTCCTACTAGTGAATGTAATGTAACACACACCCATGCAATGCGCACCACCCCGTGATGTTTTTCTCACTCCTACTAGTGAATGTAATGTAACACACACCCATAAAATACGCACAACCCCGCGATGTTTTTCAGAAACCTATCCTACATTGCCACTGCATGTTCCCTGACCTCCCCATGCTGACCACCCACGGTGCTTTTCTCCATCCTACATTGCCACTCACTGCCTATCCTAATTCAGACCCTTCGATTCACACCACCACGTGATGTTTTTCTCACTCGTAGTAGTGAATGTAATGTAACACACACCCATACAATGCGCACCACCCCGTGATGTTTTTGTCACTCCTACTAGTGAATGTAATGTAACACACACCCATACAATGCGCACCACCCCGTGATGTTTTTCTCACTCCTAGTAGTGAATGTAATGTAACAACACCCATACAATGCGCACCACCCCGTGATGTTTTTCTCACTCCTACTAGTGAATGTAATGTAACACACACCCATACAATGCGCACCACCCCGTGATGTTTTTCTCACTCCTACTAGTGAATGTAATGTAACACACACCCATACAATGCACACCACCCCGTCATGTTTTTCTCACTCCTACTAGTGAATCTAATGTAACACACACCCATACAATGCGCACCACCCCGTGATGTTTTTCTCACTCCTACAAGTGAATCTAATGTAACACACACTCATACAATGCGCACCACCCCGTGATGTTTTTCTCACTCCTACTAGTGAATGTAATGTAACACACAACCATACAATGCGCACCACCCCGTGATGTTTTTCTCACTCCTACTAGTGAATCTAATGAAACACACACCCATACAATGCGCACCACCCCGTGATGTTTTTCTCACTCCTACTAGTGAATGTAATGTAACACACACCCATACAATGGGCACCACCCCGTGATGTTTTTCTCATTCCTACTAGTGAATCTAATGTAACACACACCCATACAATGCGCACCACCCCGTGATGTTTTTCTCACTCCTACTAGTGAATGTAATGTAACACACACCCATACAATGCGCACCACCCCGTGATGTTTTTCTCACTCCTACTAGTGAATGTAATGTAACACACACCCATACAATGCGCACCACCGCGTGATGTTTTTCTCACTCCTACTAGTGAATGTAATGTAACACACACCCATACAATGCGCACCACCCCGCGATGTTTTTCAGAAACCTATCCTACATTGCCACTGCATGTTCCCTGACCTCCCCAAGCTGACCACCCCGCGGTGCTTTTCTCCATCCTACATTGCCACTCACTGCCTATCCTAATTCAGAACCTCCGATTCACACCACCCCGTGATGTTTTTCTCACTCGTACCAGTGAATCTAATGTAACACACACCCATACAATGAGCACGACCCCGTGATGTTTTTCTCACTCGTACTAGTGAATGTAATGTAACACACACACATACACTGCGCACCACCCCGTGATGTTTTTCTCACTCCTACTAGTGAATGTAATGTAACACACACCCATACAATGCGCACCACCCCGTGATGTTTTTCTCACTCCTACTAGTGAATGTAATGTAACACACACCCATACAATGCGCACCACCCCGCGATGTTTTTCAGAAACCTATCCTACATTGCCACTGCATGTTCCCTGACCTCCCCATGCTGACCACCCCGCGGTGCTTTTCTCCATCCTACATTGCCAATCACTGCCTATCCTAATTTAGACCCTCCGATTCACACCACCCCGTGATGTTTTTCTCACTCCTACTATTGAATCTAATGTAACACACACCCATTCAATGCGCACCACCCCGCGATGTTTTTCAGAAACCTATCCTACATTGCCACTGCATGTTCCCTGACCTCCCCATGCTGACCACCCCGCGGCGCTTTTCTCCATCCTACATTGCCAATCACTGCCTATCCTAATTCAGACCCTCCGATTCACACCACCCCGTGATATTTTTCTCACTCCTACTAGTGAATGTAATGTAACACACACCCATACAATGCGCACCACCCCTCGATATTTTTCAGAAACCTATCCTACATTGCCACTGCATGTTCCCTGACCTCCCCAAGCTGACCACCCCGCGGTGCTTTTCTCCATCCTACATTGCCACTCACTGCCTATCCTACTTCCGACCCTGCGATTCACACCCCCCCCGTGATGTTTTTCTCACTCCTACTAGTCAATGTAATGTAACACCCACCCATACAATGCGCACCACCCCGTGATGTTTTTCTCACTCCTACTAGTCAATGTAATGTAACACACACCCATACAATGCGCACCACCCCGTGATGTTTTTCTCACTCCTAATAGTGAATGTAATGTAACACACACCCATACAATGCGCACCACCCCGTGATGTTTTTCTCACTCCTACTAGTGAATGTAATGTAACACACACCCATACAATGCGCACCACCCCGTGATGTTTTTCTCACTCCTACTAGTGAATGTAATGTAACACACACCCATACAATGCGCACCACACCGCGATGTTTTTGAGAAACATATCCTACATTGCCACAGCATGTTCCCTGACCTCCCCATGCTGACCACCCCGCGGTGCTTTTCTCCATCCTACATTGCCACTCACTGCCTATCCTAATTCAGACCCTCCGAATCACACCACCCCGTGATGTTTTTCTCACTCCTAGTAGTGAATGTAATGTAACACACACCCATACAATGCGCACCACCCCGTGATGTCTTTCTCACTCCTACTAGTGAATGTAATGTAACACACACCCATACAATGCGCACCACCCCGTGATGTTTTTCTCACTCCTACTAGTGAATGTAATGTAACACACACCCATACAATGCGCACCACCCCGCGATGTTTTTCAGAAACCTATCCTACATTGCCCCTGCATGTTCCCTGACCTCCACATGCTGACCACCCCGCTGTGCTTTTCCCCATCCTACATTGCCAATCACTGCCTATCCTAATTCAGACCCTCCGATTCACACCACCCCGTGATGTTTTTCTCACTCCTACTAGTGAATCTAATGTAACACACACCCATACAATGCGCACCACCCCGCGATCTTTTTCAGAAACCTATCCTACATTGCCACAGCATGTTCCCTGACCTCCCCATGCTGACCACCCCGTGGTGCTTTTCTCCATACTACATTGCCACTCACTGCCTATCCTAATTCAGACCCTCCGATTCACTCCACCCCATGATGTTTTTCTCTCTCCTACTAGTGAATGTAATGTAACACACACCCATGCAATGCGCACCACCCCGTGATGTTTTTCTCACTCCTACTAGTGAATGTAATGTAACACACACCCATACAATGCGCACCACCCCGTGATGTTTTTCTCACTCCTACTAATGAATGTAATGTAACACTCACCCATACAATGCGCACCACCACGTGATGTTTTTCTCACTCCTACTAGTGAATGTAATGTAACACACACCCATACAATGCGCACCACCCCGTGATGTTTTTCTCACTCCTAATAGTGAATGTAATGTAACACACACCCATACAATGCGCACCACCCCGTGATGTTTTTCTCACTCCTACTAGTGAATGTAATGTAACACACACCCATACAATGCGCACCACCCCGTGTTGTTTTTCTCACTCCTACTAGTGAATCTAATGTAACACACACACATACAATGCGCAACACCCCGTGATGTTTTTCTCACTCCTACTAGTGAATGTAACGTAACACACAAACATACAATGTGCACCACCCCTCGATGTTTTTCAGAAACCTATCCTACATTGCCACTGCATGTTCCCTGAACTCCCCAAGCTGACCACCCCGCGGTGCTTTTCTCCATCCTACATTGCCACTCAATGCCTATCCTACTTCAGACCCTCCGATTCACACCCCCCCGTGATGTTTTTCTCACTCCTACTAGTCAATGTAATGTAACACACACCCATACAATGCGCACCACCCCGTGATGTTTTTCTCACTCCTACTAGTGAATGTAATGTAACACACACCCATACAATGCGCACCGCCCCGTGATGTTTTTCTCACTCCTACTAGTGAATGTAATGCAACACACACACATACAATGCGCTCCACCCCGTGATGTTTTTCTCACTCCTACTAGTGAATGTAATGTAACACACACCCATACAATGCGCACCGCCCCGTGATGTTTTTCTCACTCCTACTAGTGAATGTAATGTAACACACACCCATACAATGCGCACCACCCCGTGATGTTTTTCTCACTCCTGCTATTGAATGTAATGTAACACACACCCATACAATGCGCACCACCCTGTGATGTTTTTCTCACTCCTACTAGTGAATGTAATGTAACACACACCCATACAATGCGCACCACCCCGCGATGTTTTTCAGAAACCTATCCTACATTGCCACTGCATGTTCCCTGACCTCCCCATGCTGACCACCCCGCGGTGCTTTTCTCCATCCTACATTGCCAATCACTGCCTATCCTAATTCAGACCCTCCGATTCACACCACCCCGTGATGTTTTTCTCACTCCTACTAGTGAATGTAATGTAACACACACTCATACAATGCGCACCACCCCTCGATATTTTTCAGAAACCTATCCTACATTGCCACTGCATGTTCCCTGACCTCCCCAAGCTGACCACCCCGCGGTGCTTTTCTCCATCCTACATTGCCACTCATCGCCTATCCTACTTCCGACCCTCCGATTCACACCCCCCCTTGATGTTTTTCTCACTCCTACTAGTCAATGTAATGTAACACCCACCCATACAATGCGCACCACCCCGTGATGTTTTTCTCACTCCTACTAGTCAATGTAATGTAACACCCACCCATACACTGCGCACCACCCCGTGATGTTTTTCTCACTCCTACTGGTGAATGTAATGTAACACACACCCATACAATGCGCACCACCCCGTGATGTTTTTCTCACTCCTACTAGTGAATGTAATGTAACACACACCCATACAATGCGCACCACCCCGTGATGTTTTCTCACTCCTATTAGTGAATGTAATGTAACACACACCCATGCAATGCGCACCACCCCGTGATGTTTTTCTCACTCCTACTAGTGAATGAGATGTAACACACACCCATACAATGCGCACCACCCCGCGATGTTTTTCAGAAACCTATCCTACATTGCCACTGCATGTTCCCTGACCTCCCCATGCTGACCACCCCGCGGTGCTTTTCTCCATTCTACATTGCCACTCACTGCCTATCCTAATTCAGACTCTCCAATTCACACCACCCCGTGATGTTTTTCTCACTCCTAGTAGTGAATGTAATGTAACACACACCCATACAATCCGCACCACCCCGTGATGTTTTTCTCACTCCTACTAGTGAATGTAATGTAACACACACCCATACAATGCGCACCACCCCGTGATGTTTTTCTCACTCCTACTAGTGAATGTAATGTAACACACACCCATACAATGCGCACCACCCCGTGATGTTTTTCTCACTCCTACTAGTGAATGTAATGTAACACACACCCATACAATGCGCACCACCGCGTGATGTTTTTCTCACTCCTACTAGTGAATGTAATGTAACACACACCCATACAATGCGCACCACCCCGCGATGTTTTTCAGAAACCTATCCTACATTGCCACTGCATGTTCCCTGACCTCCCCAAGCTGACCACCCCGCGGTGCTTTTCTCCATCCTACATTGCCACTCACTGCCTATCCTAATTCAGACACTCCGATTCACACCACCCCGTGATGTTTTTCTCACTCGTACTAGTGAATCTAATGTAACACACACCCATACAATGAGCACCACCCCGTGATGTTTTTCTCACTCGTACTAGTGAATGTAATGTAACACACACACATACACTGCGCACCACCCCGTGATGTTTTTCTCACTCCAACTAGTGAATGTAATGTAACACACACCCGTACAATGCGCACCAACCCGTGATGTTTTTCTCACTCCTACTAGTGAATGTAATGTAACACACACCCATACAATGCGCACCACCCCGCGAAGTTTTTCAGAAACCTATCCTACATTGCCATTGCATGTTCCCTGACCTCCCCATGCTGACCACCCCGCGGTGCTTTTCTCCATCCTACATTGTCAATCACTGCCTATCCTAATTCAGACCCTCCGATTCACACCACCCCGTGATGTTTTTCTCACTCCTACTATTGAATCTAATGTAACACACACCCATTCAATGCGCACCACCCCGCGATGTTTTTCAGAAACCTTTCCTACATTGCCACTGCATGTTCCCTGACCTCCCCATGCTGACCACCCCGCGGTGCTTTTCTCCATCCTACATTGCCACTCACTGCCTATCCTAATTCAGACCCTTCGATTCACACCACCCCGTGATGTTTTTCTCACTCCTACTAGTGAATGTAATGTAACACACACCCATACAATGCGCACCACCCCGCGATGTTTTTCAGAAACCTATCCTACATTGCCACTGCATGTTCCCTGACCTCCCCATGCTGACCACCCCGCGGCGCTTTTCTCCATCCTACATTGCCAATCACTGCCTATCCTAATTCAGACCCTCCGATTCACACCACCCCGTGATATTTTTCTCACTCCTAATAGTGAATGTAATGTAACACACACCCATACAATGCGCACCACCCCTCGATATTTTTCAGAAACCTATCCTACATTGCCACTGCATGTTCCCTGACCTCCCCAAGCTGACCACCCCGCGGTGCTTTTCTCCATCCTACATTGCCACTCACTGCCTATCCTACTTCCGACCCTCCGATTCACACCCCCCCCGTGATGTTTTTCTCACTCCTACTAGTCAATGTAATGTAACACACACCCATACAATGCGCACCACCCCGTGATGTTTTTCTCACTCCTACTAATGAATGTAATGTAACACACACCCATACAATGCGCACCACCCCGTGATGTTTTTCTCACTCCTAATAGTGAATGTAATGTAACACACACCCATACAATGCGCACCACCCCGTGATGTTTTTCTCACTCCTACTAGTGAATGTAATGTAACACACACCCATACAATGCGCACCACCCCGTGATGTTTTTCTCAATCCTACTAGTGAATGTAATGTATCACACACCCATACAATGCGCACCACCCCCTTATGTTTTTCTCACTCCTACTAGTGAATGTAATGTAACACACACCCATACAATGCGCACCACACCGCGATGTTTTTGAGAAACCTATCCTACATTGCCACAGCATGTTCCCTGACCTCCCCATGCTGACCACCCCGCGGTGCTTTTCTCCATCCTACATTGCCACTCACTGCCTATCCTAATTCAGACCCTCCGATTCACACCACCCCGTGATGTTTTTCTCACTCCTAGTAGTGAATGTAATGTAACACACACCCATACAATGCGCACCACCCCGTGATGTTTTTCTCACTCCTACTAGTGAATGTAATGTAACACACACCCATACAATGCGCACCACCCCGTGATGTTTTTCTCACTCCTACTAGTGAATGTAATGTAACACACACTCATACAATGCGCACCACCCCGTGATGTTTTTCTCACTCCTACTAGTGAATGTAATGTAACACACACCCATACAATGCGCACCACCCCGTGATGTTTTTCTCACTCCTACTAGTGAATGTAATGTAACACACACCCATACAATGCGCACCACCCCGTGATGTTTTTCTCACTCCTACTAGTGAATGTAATGTAACACACACCCATAAAATACGCACAACCCCGCGATGTTTTTCAGAAACCTATCCTACATTGCCACTGCATGTTCCCTGACCTCCCCATGCTGACCACCCACGGTGCTTTTCTCCATCCTACATTGCCACTCACTGCCTATCCTAATTCAGACCCTTCGATTCACACCACCCCGTGGTGTTTTTCTCACTCGTAGTAGTGAATGTAATGTAACACACACCCATACAATGCGCACCACCCCGTGATGTTTTTCTCACTCCTACTAGTGAATGTAATGTAACACACACCCATACAATGCGCACCACCCCGTGATGTTTTTCTCACTCCTAGTAGTGAATGTAATGTAACAACACCCATACAATGCGCACCACCCCGTGATGTTTTTCTCACTCCTACTAGTGAATGTAATGTAACACACACCCATACAATGCGCACCACGCCGTGATGTTTTTCTCACTCCTACTAGTGAATGTAATGTAACACACACCCATACAATGCACACCACCCCGTCATGTTTTTCTCACTCCTACTAGTGAATCTAATGGAACACACACCCATACAATGCGCACCACCCCGTGATGTTTTTCTCACTCCTACAAGTGAATCTAATGTAACACACACTCATACAATGCGCACCACCCCGTGATGTTTTTCTCACTCCTACTAGTGAATGTAATGTAACACACAACCATACAATGCGCACCACCCCGTGATGTTTTTCTCACTCCTACTAGTGAATCTAATGAAACACACACCCATACAATGCCCACCACCCCGTGATGTTTTTCTCACTCCTACTAGTGAATGTAATGTAACACACACCCATACAATGCGCACCACCCCGTGATGTTTTTCTCATTCCTACTAGTGAATCTAATGTAACACACACCCATACAATGCGCACCACCCCGTGATGTTTTTCTCACTCCTACTAGTGAATGTAATGTAACACACACCCATACAATGCGCACCACCCCGTGATGTTTTTCTCACTCCTACTAGTGAATGTAATGTAACACACCCCCATACAATGCGCACCACCGCGTGATGTTTTTCTCACTCCTACTAGTGAATGTAATGTAACACACACCCATACAATGCGCACCACCCCGCGATGTTTTTCAGAAACCTATCCTACATTGCCACTGCATGTTCCCTGACCTCCCCAAGCTGACCACCCCGCGGTGCTTTTCTCCATCCTACATTGCCACTCACTGCCTATCCTAATTCAGACCCTCTGATTCACACCACCCCGTGATGTTTTTCTCACTCGTACTAGTGAATCTAATGTAACACACACCCATACAATGAGCACCACCCCGTGATGTTTTTCTCACTCGTACTAGTGAATATAATGTAACACACACACATACACTGCGCACCACCCCGTGATGTTTTTCTCACTCCTACTAGTGAATGTAATGTAACACACACCCATACAATGCGCACCACCCCGTGATGTTTTTCTCACTCCTACTAGTGAATGTAATGTAACACACACCCATACAATGCGCACCACCCCGCGATGTTTTTCAGAAACCTATCCTACATTGCCACTGCATGTTCCCTGACCTCCCCATGCTGACCACCCCGCGGCGCTTTTCTCCATCCTACATTGCCAATCACTGCCTATCCTAATTCAGACCCTCCGATTCACACCACCCCGTGATGTTTTTCTCACTCCTACTATTGAATCTAATGTAACACACACCCATTCAATGCGCACCACCCCGCGATGTTTTTCAGAAACCTATCCTACATTGCCACTGCATGTTCCCTGACCTCCCCATGCTGACCACCCCGCGGCGCTTTTCTCCATCCTACATTGCCAATCACTGCCTATCCTAATTCAGACCCTCCGATTCACACCACCCCGTGATATTTTTCTCATTCCTACTAGTGAATGTAATGTAACACACACCCATACAATGCGCACCACCCCGTGATGTTTTTCTCACTCCTACTAGTCAATGTAATGTAACACACACCCATACAATGCGCACCACCCCGTGATGTTTTTCTCACTCCTACTAATGAATGTAATGTAACACACACCCATACAATGCGCACCACCCCGTGATGTTTTTCTCACTCCTACTAGTGAATGTAATGTAACACACACCCATACAATGCGCACCACCCCGTGATGTTTTTCTCACTCCTACTAGTGAATGTAATGTAACACACACCCATACAATGCGCACCACCCCGTGATGTTTTTCTCACTCCTACTAGTGAATGTAATGTAACACACACCCATACAATGCGCACCACCCCGTGATGTTTTTCTCACTCCTACTAGTGAATGTAATGTAACACACACCCATACAATGCGCACCACCCCGTGATGTTTTTCTCACTCCTACTAGTGAATGTAATGTAACACACACCCATAAAATACGCACAACCCCGCGATGTTTTTCAGAAACCTATCCTACATTGCCACTGCATGTTCCCTGACCTCCCCATGCTGACCACCCACGGTGCTTTTCTCCATCCTACATTGCCACTCACTGCCTATCCTAATTCAGACCCTTCGATTCACACCACCCCGTGGTGTTTTTCTCACTCGTAGTAGTGAATGTAATGTAACACACACCCATACAATGCGCACCACCCCGTGATGTTTTTCTCACTCCTACTAGTGAATGTAATGTAACACACACCCATACAATGCGCACCACCCCGTGATGTTTTTCTCACTCCTAGTAGTGAATGTAATGTAACAACACCCATACAATGCGCACCACCCCGTGATGTTTTTCTCACTCCTACTAGTGAATGTAATGTAACACACACCCATACAATGCGCACCACCCCGTGATGTTTTTCTCACTCCTACTAGTGAATGTAATGTAACACACACCCATACAATGCACACCACCCCGTCATGTTTTTCTCACTCCTACTAGTGAATCTAATGGAACACACACCCATACAATGCGCACCACCCCGTGATGTTTTTCTCACTCCTACAAGTGAATCTAATGTAACACACACTCATACAATGCGCACCACCCCGTGATGTTTTTCTCACTCCTACTAGTGAATGTAATGTAACACACAACCATACAATGCGCACCACCCCGTGATGTTTTTCTCACTCCTACTAGTGAATCTAATGAAACACACACCCATACAATGCCCACCACCCCGTGATGTTTTTCTCACTCCTACTAGTGAATGTAATGTAACACACACCCATACAATGCGCACCACCCCGTGATGTTTTTCTCATTCCTACTAGTGAATCTAATGTAACACACACCCATACAATGCGCACCACCCCGTGATGTTTTTCTCACTCCTACTAGTGAATGTAATGTAACACACACCCATACAATGCGCACCACCCCGTGATGTTTTTCTCACTCCTACTAGTGAATGTAATGTAACACACCCCCATACAATGCGCACCACCGCGTGATGTTTTTCTCACTCCTACTAGTGAATGTAATGTAACACACACCCATACAATGCGCACCACCCCGCGATGTTTTTCAGAAACCTATCCTACATTGCCACTGCATGTTCCCTGACCTCCCCAAGCTGACCACCCCGCGGTGCTTTTCTCCATCCTACATTGCCACTCACTGCCTATCCTAATTCAGACCGCCTGATTCACACCACCCCGTGATGTTTTTCTCACTCGTACTAGTGAATCTAATGTAACACACACCCATACAATGAGCACCACCCCGTGATGTTTTTCTCACTCGTACTAGTGAATATAATGTAACACACACACATACACTGCGCACCACCCCGTGATGTTTTTCTCACTCCTACTAGTGAATGTAATGTAACACACACCCATACAATGCGCACCACCCCGTGATGTTTTTCTCACTCCTACTAGTGAATGTAATGTAACACACACCCATACAATGCGCACCACCCCGCGATGTTTTTCAGAAACCTATCCTACATTGCCACTGCATGTTCCCTGACCTCCCCATGCTGACCACCCCGCGGCGCTTTTCTCCATCCTACATTGCCAATCACTGCCTATCCTAATTCAGACCCTCCGATTCACACCACCCCGTGATGTTTTTCTCACTCCTACTATTGAATCTAATGTAACACACACCCATTCAATGCGCACCACCCCGCGATGTTTTTCAGAAACCTATCCTACATTGCCACTGCATGTTCCCTGACCTCCCCATGCTGACCACCCCGCGGCGCTTTTCTCCATCCTACATTGCCAATCACTGCCTATCCTAATTCAGACCCTCCGATTCACACCACCCCGTGATATTTTTCTCACTCCTACTAGTGAATGTAATGTAACACACACCCATACAATGCGCACCACCCCGTGATGTTTTTCTCACTCCTACTAGTCAATGTAATGTAACACACACCCATACAATGCGCACCACCCCGTGATGTTTTTCTCACTCCTACTAATGAATGTAATGTAACACACACCCATACAATGCGCACCACCCCGTGATGTTTTTCTCACTCCTACTAGTGAATGTAATGTAACACACACCCATACAATGCGCACCACCCCGTGATGTTTTTCTCACTCCTACTAGTGAATGTAATGTAACACACACCCATACAATGCGCACCACCCCGTGATGTTTTTCTCACTCCTACTAGTGAATGTAATGTAACACACACCCATACAATGCGCACCACACCGCGATGTTTTTGAGAAACCTATCCTACATTGCCACAGCATGTTCCCTGACCTCCCCATGCTGACCACCTCGCGGTGCTTTTCTCCATCCTACATTGCCACTCACTGCCTATCCTAATTCAGACCCTCCGATTCACACCACCCCGTGATGTTTTTCTCACTCCTAGTAGTGAATGTAATGTAACACACACCCATACATTGCGCACCACCCCGTGATGTTTTTCTCACTCCTACTAATGAATGTAATGTAACACACACCCATACAATGCGCACCACCCCGTGATGTTTTTCTCACTCCTAATAGTGAATGTAATGTAACACACACCCATACAATGCGCACCACCCCGTGATGTTTTTCTCACTCCTACTAGTGAATGTAATGTAACACACACCCATACAATGCGCACCACCCCGTGATGTTTTTCTCACTCCTAATAGTGAATGTAATGTAACACACACCCATGCAATGCGCACCACCCCGTGATGTTTTTCTCACTCCTACTAGTGAATGTAATGTAACACACACCCATACAATGCGCACCACCCCGTGATGTTTTTCTCACTCCTACTAGTGAATGTAATGTAACACACACCCATACAATGCGCACCACACCGCGATGTTTTTGAGAAACCTATCCTACATTGCCACAGCATGTTCCCTGACCTCCCCATGCTGACCAACCCGCGGTGCTTTTCTCCATCCTACATTGCCACTCACTGCCTATCCTAATTCAGACCCTCCGATTCACACCACCCCGTGATGTTTTTCTCACTCCTAGTAGTGAATGTAATGTAACACACACCCATACAATGCGCACCACCCCGTGATGTTTTTCTCACTCCTACTAGTGAATGTAATGTAACACACACCCATACAATGCGCACCACCCCGTGATGTTTTTCTCACTCCTACTAGTGAATGTAATGTAACACACACCCATACAATGCGCACCACCCCGTGATGTTTTTCTCACTCCTACTAGTGAATGTAATGTAACACACACCCATACAATGCGCACCACCCCGTGATGTTTTTCTCACTCCTACTAGTGAATGTAATGTAACACACACCCATACAATGCGCACCAACCCGTGATGTTTTTCTCACTCCTACTAGTGAATGTAATGTAACACACACCCATAAAATACGCACAACCCCGCGATGTTTTTCAGAAACCTATCCTACATTGCCACTGCATGTTCCCTGACCTCCCCATGCTGACCACCCACGGTGCTTTTCTCCATCCTACATTGCCACTCACTGCCTATCCTAATTCAGACCCTTCGATTCACACCACCCCGTGGTGTTTTTCTCACTCGTAGTAGTGAATGTAATGTAACACACACCCATACAATGCGCACCACCCCGTGATGTTTTTCTCACTCCTACTAGTGAATGTAATGTAACACACACCCATACAATGCGCACCACCCCGTGATGTTTTTCTCACTCCTAGTAGTGAATGTAATGTAACAACACCCATACAATGCGCACCACCCCGTGATGTTTTTCTCACTCCTACTAGTGAATGTAATGTAACACACACCCATACAATGCGCACCACCCCGTGATGTTTTTCTCACTCCTACTAGTGAATGTAATGTAACACACACCCATACAATGCACACCACCCCGTCATGTTTTTCTCACTCCTACTAGTGAATCTAATGGAACACACACCCATACAATGCGCACCACCCCGTGATGTTTTTCTCACTCCTACAAGTGAATCTAATGTAACACACACTCATACAATGCGCACCACCCCGTGATGTTTTTCTCACTCCTACTAGTGAATGTAATGTAACACACAACCATACAATGCGCACCACCCCGTGATGTTTTTCTCACTCCTACTAGTGAATCTAATGAAACACACACCCATACAATGCCCACCACCCCGTGATGTTTTTCTCACTCCTACTAGTGAATGTAATGTAACACACACCCATACAATGCGCACCACCCCGTGATGTTTTTCTCATTCCTACTAGTGAATCTAATGTAACACACACCCATACAATGCGCACCACCCCGTGATGTTTTTCTCACTCCTACTAGTGAATGTAATGTAACACACACCCATACAATGCGCACCACCCCGTGATGTTTTTCTCACTCCTACTAGTGAATGTAATGTAACACACCCCCATACAATGCGCACCACCGCGTGATGTTTTTCTCACTCCTACTAGTGAATGTAATGTAACACACACCCATACAATGCGCACCACCCCGCGATGTTTTTCAGAAACCTATCCTACATTGCCACTGCATGTTCCCTGACCTCCCCAAGCTGACCACCCCGCGGTGCTTTTCTCCATCCTACATTGCCACTCACTGCCTATCCTAATTCAGACCCTCTGATTCACACCACCCCGTGATGTTTTTCTCACTCGTACTAGTGAATCTAATGTAACACACACCCATACAATGAGCACCACCCCGTGATGTTTTTCTCACTCGTACTAGTGAATATAATGTAACACACACACATACACTGCGCACCACCCCGTGATGTTTTTCTCACTCCTACTAGTGAATGTAATGTAACACACACCCATACAATGCGCACCACCCCGTGATGTTTTTCTCACTCCTACTAGTGAATGTAATGTAACACACACCCATACAATGCGCACCACCCCGCGATGTTTTTCAGAAACCTATCCTACATTGCCACTGCATGTTCCCTGACCTCCCCATGCTGACCACCCCGCGGCGCTTTTCTCCATCCTACATTGCCAATCACTGCCTATCCTAATTCAGACCCTCCGATTCACACCACCCCGTGATGTTTTTCTCACTCCTACTATTGAATCTAATGTAACACACACCCATTCAATGCGCACCACCCCGCGATGTTTTTCAGAAACCTATCCTACATTGCCACTGCATGTTCCCTGACCTCCCCATGCTGACCACCCCGCGGCGCTTTTCCCCATCCTACATTGCCAATCACTGCCTATCCTAATTCAGACCCTCCGATTCACACCACCCCGTGATATTTTTCTCACTCCTACTAGTGAATGTAATGTAACACACACCCATACAATGCGCACCACCCCGTGATGTTTTTCTCACTCCTACTAGTCAATGTAATGTAACACACACCCATACAATGCGCACCACCCCGTGATGTTTTTCTCACTCCTACTAATGAATGTAATGTAACACACACCCATACAATGCGCACCACCCCGTGATGTTTTTCTCACTCCTAATAGTGAATGTAATGTAACACACACCCATACAATGCGCACCACCCCGTGATGTTTTTCTCACTCCTACTAGTGAATGTAATGTAACACACACCCATACAATGCGCACCACCCGTGATGTTTTTCTCACTCCTACTAGTGAATGTAATGTAACACACACCCATACAATGCGCACCACACCGCGATGTTTTTGAGAAACCTATCCTACATTGCCACAGCATGTTCCCTGACCTCCCCATGCTGACCACCCCGCGGTGCTTTTCTCCATCCTACATTGCCACTCACTGCCTATCCTAATTCAGACCCTCCGATTCACACCACCCCGTGATGTTTTTCTCACTCCTACTAGTGAATGTAATGTAACACACACCCATACAATGCGCACCACCCCGTGATGTTTTTCTCACTCCTAATAGTGAATGTAATGTAACACACACCCATACAATGCGCACCACCCCGTGATGTTTTTCTCACTCCTACTAGTGAATGTAATGTAACACACACCCATACAATGCGCACCACCCCGTGATGTTTTTCTCACTCCTACTAGTGAATGTAATGTAACACACACCCATACAATGCGCACCACCCCGTGATGTTTTTCTCACTCCTACTAGTGAATGTAATGTAACACACACCCATACAATGCGCACCACCCCGTGATGTTTTTCTCACTCCTACTAGTGAATGTAATGTAACACACACCCATAAAATACGCACAACCCCGCGATGTTTTTCAGAAACCTATCCTACATTGCCACTGCATGTTCCCTGACCTCCCCATGCTGACCACCCACGGTGCTTTTCTCCATCCTACATTGCCACTTACTGCCTATCCTAATTCAGACCCTTCGATTCACACCACCCCGTGGTGTTTTTCTCACTCGTAGTAGTGAATGTAATGTAACACACACCCATACAATGCGCACCACCCCGTGATGTTTTTCTCACTCCTACTAGTGAATGTAATGTAACACACACCCATACAATGCGCACCACCCCGTGATGTTTTTCTCACTCCTAGTAGTGAATGTAATGTAACAACACCCATACAATGCGCACCACCCCGTGATGTTTTTCTCACTCCTACTAGTGAATGTAATGTAACACACATCCATACAATGCGCACCACCCCGTGATGTTTTTCTCACTCCTACTAGTGAATGTAATGTAACACACACCCATACAATGCACACCACCCCGTCATGTTTTTCTCACTCCTACTAGTGAATCTAATGGAACACACACCCATACAATGCGCACCACCCCGTGATGTTTTTCTCACTCCTACAAGTGAATCTAATGTAACACACACTCATACAATGCGCACCACCCCGTGATGTTTTTCTCACTCCTACTAGTGAATGTAATGTAACACACAACCATACAATGCGCACCACCCCGTGATGTTTTTCTCACTCCTACTAGTGAATCTAATGAAACACACACCCATACAATGCCCACCACCCCGTGATGTTTTTCTCACTCCTACTAGTGAATGTAATGTAACACACACCCATACAATGCGCACCACCCCGTGATGTTTTTCTCATTCCTACTAGTGAATCTAATGTAACACACACCCATACAATGCGCACCACCCCGTGATGTTTTTCTCACTCCTACTAGTGAATGTAATGTAACACACACCCATACAATGCGCACCACCCCGTGATGTTTTTCTCACTCCTACTAGTGAATGTAATGTAACACACCCCCATACAATGCGCACCACCGCGTGATGTTTTTCTCACTCCTACTAGTGAATGTAATGTAACACACACCCATACAATGCGCACCACCCCGCGATGTTTTTCAGAAACCTATCCTACATTGCCACTGCATGTTCCCTGACCTCCCCAAGCTGACCACCCCGCGGTGCTTTTCTCCATCCTACATTGCCACTCACTGCCTATCCTAATTCAGACCCTCTGATTCACACCACCCCGTGATGTTTTTCTCACTCGTACTAGTGAATCTAATGTAACACACACCCATACAATGAGCACCACCCCGTGATGTTTTTCTCACTCGTACTAGTGAATATAATGTAACACACACACATACACTGCGCACCACCCCGTGATGTTTTTCTCACTCCTACTAGTGAATGTAATGTAACACACACCCATACAATGCGCACCACCCCGTGATGTTTTTCTCACTCCTACTAGTGAATGTAATGTAACACACACCCATACAATGCGCACCACCCCGCGATGTTTTTCAGAAACCTATCCTACATTGCCACTGCATGTTCCCTGACCTCCCCATGCTGACCACCCCGCGGCGCTTTTCTCCATCCTACATTGCCAATCACTGCCTATCCTAATTCAGACCCTCCGATTCACACCACCCCGTGATGTTTTTCTCACTCCTACTATTGAATCTAATGTAACACACACCCATTCAATGCGCACCACCCCGCGATGTTTTTCAGAAACCTATCCTACATTGCCACTGCATGTTCCCTGACCTCCCCATGCTGACCACCCCGCGGCGCTTTTCTCCATCCTACATTGCCAATCACTGCCTATCCTAATTCAGACCCTCCGATTCACACCACCCCGTGATATTTTTCTCACTCCTACTAGTGAATGTAATGTAACACACACCCATACAATGCGCACCACCCCGTGATGTTTTTCTCACTCCTACTAGTCAATGTAATGTAACACACACCCATACAATGTGCACCACCCCGTGATGTTTTTCTCACTCCTACTAATGAATGTAATGTAACACACACCCATACAATGCGCACCACCCCGTGATGTTTTTCTCACTCCTAATAGTGAATGTAATGTAACACACACCCATACAATGCGCACCACCCCGTGATGTTTTTCTCACTCCTACTAGTGAATGTAATGTAACACACACCCATACAATGCACACCACCCCGTGATGTTTTTCTCACTCCTACTAGTGAATGTAATGTAACACACACCCATACAATGCGCACCAAACCGCGATGTTTTTGAGAAACCTATCCTACATTGCCACAGCATGTTCCCTGACCTCCCCATGCTGACCACCCCGCGGTGCTTTTCTCCATCCTACATTGCCACTCACAGCCTATCCTAATTCAGACCCTCCGATTCACACCACCCCGTGATGTTTTTCTCACTCCTAGTAGTGAATGTAATGTAACACACACCCATACATTGCGCACCACCCCGTGATGTTTTTCTCACTCCTACTAATGAATGTAATGTAACACACACCCATACAATGCGCACCACCCCGTGATGTTTTTCTCACTCCTAATAGTGAATGTAATGTAACACACACCCATACAATGCGCACCACCCCGTGATGTTTTTCTCACTCCTACTAGTGAATGTAATGTAACACACACCCATACAATGCGCACCACCCCGTGATGTTTTTCTCACTCCTAATAGTGAATGTAATGTAACACACACCCATACAATGCGCACCACCCCGTGATGTTTTTCTCACTCCTACTAGTGAATGTAATGTAACACACACCCATACAATGCGCACCACCCCGTGATGTTTTTCTCACTCCTACTAGTGAATGTAATGTATCACACACCCATACAATGCGCACCACCCCGTTATGTTTTTCTCACTCCTACTAGTGAATGTAATGTAACACACACCCATACAATGCGCACCACACCGCGATGTTTTTGAGAAACCTATCCTACATTGCCACAGCATGTTCCCTGACCTCCCCATGCTGACCACCCCGCGGTGCTTTTCTCCATCCTACATTGCAACTCACTGCCTATCCTAATTCAGACCCTCCGATTCACACCACCCCGTGATGTTTTTCTCACTCCTAGTAGTGAATGTAATGTAACACACACCCATACAATGCGCACCACCCCGTGATGTTTTTCTCACTCCTACTAGTGAATGTAATGTAACACACACCCATACAATGCGCACCACCCCGTGATGTTTTTCTCACTCCTACTAGTGAATGTAATGTAACACACACCCATACAATGCGCACCACCCCGTGATGTTTTTCTCACTCCTACTAGTGAATGTAATGTAACACACACCCATACAATGCGCACCATCCCGTGATGTTTTTCTCACTCCTACTAGTGAATGTAATGTAACACACACCCATACAATGCGCACCACCCCGTGATGTTTTTCTCACTCCTACTAGTGAATGTAATGTAACACACACCCATAAAATACGCACAACCCCGCGATGTTTTTCAGAAACCTATCCTACATTGCCACAGCATGTTCCCTGACCTCCCCATGCTGACCACCCCGCGGTGCTTTTCTCCATCCTACATTGCCACTCACTGCCTATCCTAATTCAGACCCTCCGATTCACACCACCCCGTGATGTTTTTCTCACTCCTAGTAGTGAATGTAATGTAACACACACCCATACAATGCGCACCACCCCGTGATGTTTTTCTCACTCCTACTAGTGAATGTAATGTAACACACACCCATACAATGCGCACCACCCCGTGATGTTTTTCTCACTCCTACTAGTGAATGTAATGTAACACACACCCATACAATGCGCACCACCCCGTGATGTTTTTCTCACTCCTACTAGTGAATGTAATGTAACATACACCCATACAATGCGCACCACCCCGTGATGTTTTTCTCACTCCTACTAGTGAATGTAATGTAACACACACCCATACAATGCGCACCACCCCGTGATGTTTTTCTCACTCCTACTAGTGAATGTAATGTAACACACACCCATAAAATACGCACAACCCCGCGATGTTTTTCAGAAACCTATCCTACATTGCCACTGCATGTTCCCTGTCCTCCCCATGCTGACCACCCACGGTGCTTTTCTCCATCCTACATTGCCACTCACTGCCTATCCTAATTCAGACCCTTCGATTCACACCACCACGTGATGTTTTTCTCACTCGTAGTAGTGAATGTAATGTAACACACACCCATACAATGCGCACCACCCCGTGATGTTTTTCTCACTCCTACTAGTGAATGTAATGTAACACACACCCATACAATGCGCACCACCCCGTGATGTTTTTCTCACTCCTAGTAGTGAATGTAATGTAACAACACCCATACAATGCGCACCACCCCGTGATGTTTTTCTCACTCCTACTAGTGAATGTAATGTAACACACACCCATACAATGCGCACCACCCCGTGATGTTTTTCTCACTCCTACTAGTGAATGTAATGTAACACACACCCATACAATGCACACCACCCCGTCATGTTTTTCTCACTCCTACTAGTGAATCTAATGTAACACACACCCATACAATGCGCACCACCCCGTGATGTTTTTCTCACTCCTACAAGTGAATCTAATGTAACACACACTCATACAATGCGCACCACCCCGTGATGTTTTTCTCACTCCTACTAGTGAATGTAATGTAACACACAACCATACAATGCGCACCACCCCGTGATGTTTTTCTCACTCCTACTAGTGAATCTAATGAAACACACACCCATACAATGCGCACCACCCCGTGATGTTTTTCTCACTCCTACTAGTGAATGTAATGTAACACACACCCATACAATGCGCACCACCCCGTGATGTTTTTCTCATTCCTACTAGTGAATCTAATGTAACACACACCCATACAATGCGCACCACCCCGTGATGTTTTTCTCACTCCTACTAGTGAATGTAATGTAACACACACCCATACAATGCGCACCACCCCGTGATGTTTTTCTCACTCCTACTAGTGAATGTAATGTAACACACACCCATACAATGCGCACCACCGCGTGATGTTTTTCTCACTCCTACTAGTGAATGTAATGTAACACACACCCATACAATGCGCACCACCCCGCGATGTTTTTCAGAAACCTATCCTACATTGCCACTGCATGTTCCCTGACCTCCCCAAGCTGACCACCCCGCGGTGCTTTTCTCCATCCTACATTGACACTCACTGCCTATCCTAATTCAGAACCTCCGATTCACACCACCCCGTGATGTTTTTCTCACTCGTACCAGTGAATCTAATGTAACACACACCCATACAATGAGCACGACCCCGTGATGTTTTTCTCACTCGTACTAGTGAATGTAATGTAACACACACACATACACTGCGCACCACCCCGTGATGTTTTTCTCACTCCTACTAGTGAATGTAATGTAACACACACCCATACAATGCGCACCACCCCGTGATGTTTTTCTCACTCCTACTAGTGAATGTAATGTAACACACACCCATACAATGCGCACCACCCCGCGATGTTTTTCAGAAACCTATCCTACATTGCCACTGCATGTTCCCTGACCTCCCCATGCTGACCACCCCGCGGTGCTTTTCTCCATCCTACATTGCCAATCACTGCCTATCCTAATTTAGACCCTCCGATTCACACCACCCCGTGATGTTTTTCTCACTCCTACTATTGAATCTAATGTAACACACACCCATTCAATGCGCACCACCCCGCGATGTTTTTCAGAAACCTATCCTACATTGCCACTGCATGTTCCCTGACCTCCCCATGCTGACCACCCCGCGGCGCTTTTCTCCATCCTACATTGCCAATCACTGCCTATCCTAATTCAGACCCTCCGATTCACACCACCCCGTGATATTTTTCTCACTCCTACTAGTGAATGTAATGTAACACACACCCATACAATGCGCACCACCCCTCGATATTTTTCAGAAACCTATCCTACATTGCCACTGCATGTTCCCTGACCTCCCCAAGCTGACCACCCCGCGGTGCTTTTCTTCATCCTACATTGCCACTCACTGCCTATCCTACTTCCGACCCTGCGATTCACACCCCCCCGTGATGTTTTTCTCACTCCTACTAGTCAATGTAATGTAACACCCACCCATACAATGCGCACCACCCTGTGATGTTTTTATCACTCCTACTAGTCAATGTAATGTAACACACACCCATACAATGCGCACCACCCCGTGATGTTTTTCTCACTCCTAATAGTGAATGTAATGTAACACACACCCATACAATGCGCACCACCCCGTGATGTTTTTCTCACTCCTACTAGTGAATGTAATGTAACACACACCCATACAATGCGCACCACCCCGTGATGTTTTTCTCACTCCTACTAGTGAATGTAATGTAACACACACCCATACAATGCGCACCACACCGCGATGTTTTTGAGAAACATATCCTACATTGCCACAGCATGTTCCCTGACCTCCCCATGCTGACCACCCCGCGGTGCTTTTCTCCATCCTACATTGCCACTCACTGCCTATCCTAATTCAGACCCTCCGATTCACACCACCCCGTGATGTTTTTCTCACTCCTAGTAGTGAATGTAATGTAACACACACCCATACAATGCGCACCACCCCGTGATGTCTTTCTCACTCCTACTAGTGAATGTAATGTAACACACACCCATACAATGCGCACCACCCCGTGATGTTTTTCTCACTCCTACTAGTGAATGTAATGTAACACACACCCATACAATGCGCACCACCCCGCGATGTTTTTCAGAAACCTATCCTACATTGCCCCTGCATGTTCCCTGACCTCCACATGCTGACCACCCCGCGGTGCTTTTCCCCATCCTACATTGCCAATCACTGCCTATCCTAATTCAGACCCTCCGATTCACACCACCCCGTGATGTTTTTCTCACTCCTACTAGTGAATCTAATGTAACACACACCCATACAATGCGCACCACCCCGCGATGTTTTTCAGAAACCTATCCTACATTGCCACTGCATGTTCCCTGACCTCCCCATGCTGACCACCCCGCGGTGCTTTTCTCCATCCTACATTGCCACTCACTGCCTATCCTAATTCAGACCCTCCGATTCACTCCACCCCATGATGTTTTTCTCTCTCCTACTAGTGAATGTAATGTAACACACACCCATGCAATGCGCACCACCCCGTGATGTTTTTCTCACTCCTACTAGTGAATGTAATGTAACACACACCCATACAATGCGCACCACCCCGTGATGTTTTTCTCACTCCTACTAATGAATGTAATGTAACACTCACCCATACAATGCGCACCACCACGTGATGTTTTTCTCACTCCTACTAGTGAATGTAATGTAACACACACCCATACAATGCGCACCACCCCGTGATGTTTTTCTCACTCCTAATAGTGAATGTAATGTAACACACACCCATACAATGCGCACCACCCCGTGATGTTTTTCTCACTCCTACTAGTGAATGTAATGTAACACACACCCATAAAATGCGCACCACCCCGTGTTGTTTTTCTCACTCCTACTAGTGAATCTAATGTAACACACACACATACAATGCGCAACACCCCGTGATGTTTTTCTCACTCCTACTAGTGAATGTAACGTAACACACAAACATAAAATGTGCACCACCCCTCGATGTTTTTCAGAAACCTATCCTACATTGCCACTGCATGTTCCCTGAACTCCCCAAGCTGACCACCCCGCGGTGCTTTTCTCCATCCTACATTGCCACTCAATGCCTATCCTACTTCAGACCCTCCGATTCACACCCCCCCGTGATGTTTTTCTCACTCCTACTAGTCAATGTAATGTAACACACACCCATACAATGCGCACCACCCCGTGATGTTTTTCTCACTCCTACTAGTGAATGTAATGTAACACACACCCATACAATGCGCACCGCCCCGTGATGTTTTTCTCACTCCTACTAGTGAATGTAATGCAACACACACATACAATGCGCTCCACCCCGTGATGTTTTTCTCACTCCTACTAGTGAATGTAATGTAACACACACCCATACAATGCGCACCGCCCCGTGATGTTTTTCTCACTCCTACTAGTGAATGTAATGTAACACACACCCATACAATGCGCACCACCCCGTGATGTTTTTCTCACTCCTGCTATTGAATGTAATGTAACACACACCCATACAATGCGCACCACCCTGTGATGTTTTTCTCACTCCTACTAGTGAATGTAATGTAACACACACCCATACAATGCGCACCACCCCGCGATGTTTTTCAGAAACCTATCCTACATTGCCACTGCATGTTCCCTGACCCCCCCATGCTGACCACCCCGCGGTGCTTTTCTCCATCCTACATTGCCAATCACTGCCTATCCTAATTCAGACCCTCCGATTCACACCACCCCGTGATGTTTTTCTCACTCCTACTAGTGAATGTAATGTAACACACACTCATACAATGCGCACCACCCCTCGATATTTTTCAGAAACCTATCCTACATTGCCACTGCATGTTCCCTGACCTCCCCAAGCTGACCACCCCGCGGTGCTTTTCTCCATCCTACATTGCCACTCACCGCCTATCCTACTTCCGACCCTCCGATTCACACCCCCCCTTGATGTTTTTCTCACTCCTACTAGTCAATGTAATGTAACACCCACCCATACAATGCGCACCACCCCGTGATGTTTTTCTCACTCCTACTAGTCAATGTAATGTAACACCCACCCATACAATGCGCACCACCCCGTGATGTTTTTCTCACTCCTACTGGTGAATGTAATGTAACACACACCCATACAATGCGCACCACCCCGTGATGTTTTTCTCACTCCTACTAGTGAATGTAATGTAACACACACCCATACAATGCGCACCACCCCGTGATGTTTTCTCACTCCTATTAGTGAATGTAATGTAACACACACCCATGCAATGCGCACCACCCCGTGATGTTTTTCTCACTCCTACTAGTGAATGTAATGTAACACACACCCATACAATGCGCACCACCCCGCGATGTTTTTCAGAAACCTATCCTACATTGCCACTGCATGTTCCCTGACCTCCCCATGCTGACCACCCCGCGGTGCTTTTCTCCATCCTACATTGCCACTTACTGCCTATCCTAATTCAGACTCTCCAATTCACACCACCCCGTGATGTTTTTCTCACTCCTAGTAGTGAATGTAATGTAACACACACCCATACAATCCGCACCACCCCGTGATGTTTTTCTCACTCCTACTAGTGAATGTAATGTAACACACACCCATACAATGCGCACCACCCCGTGATGTTTTTCTCACTCCTACTAGTGAATGTAATGTAACACACACCCATACAATGCGCACCACCCCGTGATGTTTTTCTCACTCCTACTAGTGAATGTAATGTAACACACACCCATACAATGCGCACCACCGCGTGATGTTTTTCTCACTCCTACTAGTGAATGTAATGTAACACACACCCATACAATGCGCACCACCCCGCGATGTTTTTCAGAAACCTATCCTACATTGCCACTGCATGTTCCCTGACCTCCCCAAGCTGACCACCCCGCGGTGCTTTTCTCCATCCTACATTGCCACTCACTGCCTATCCTAATTCAGACCCTCCGATTCACACCACCCCGTGATGTTTTTCTCACTCGTACTAGTGAATCTAATGTAACACACACCCATACAATGAGCACCACCCCGTGATGTTTTTCTCACTCGTACTAGTGAATGTAATGTAACACACACACATACACTGCGCACCACCCCGTGATGTTTTTCTCACTCCAACTAGTGAATGTAATGTAACACACACCCGTACAATGCGCACCAACCCGTGATGTTTTTCTCACTCCTACTAGTGAATGTAATGTAACACACACCTATACAATGCGCACCACCCCGCGAAGTTTTTCAGAAACCTATCCTACATTGCCACTGCATGTTCCCTGACCTCCCCATGCTGACCACCCCGCGGTGCTTTTCTCCATCCTACATTGTCAATCACTGCCTATCCTAATTCAGACCCTCCGATTCACACCACCCCGTGATGTTTTTCTCACTCCTACTATTGAATCTAATGTAACACACACCCATTCAATGCGCACCACCCCGCGATGTTTTTCAGAAACCTTTCCTACATTGCCACTGCATGTTCCCTGACCTCCCCAGGCTGACCACCCCGCGGTGCTTTTCTCCATCCTACATTGCCACTCACTGCCTATCCTAATTCAGACCCTTCGATTCACACCACCCCGTGATGTTTTTCTCACTCCTACTAGTGAATGTAATGTAACACACACCCATACAATGCGCACCACCCCGCGATGTTTTTCAGAAACCTATCCTACATTGCCACTGCATGTTCCCTGACCTCCCCATGCTGACCACCCCGCGGCGCTTTTCTCCATCCTACATTGCCAATCACTGCCTATCCTAATTCAGACCCTCCGATTCACACCACCCCGTGATATTTTTCTCACTCCTAATAGTGAATGTAATGTAACACACACCCATACAATGCGCACCACCCCTCGATATTTTTCAGAAACCTATCCTACATTGCCACTGCATGTTCCCTGACCTCCCCAAGCTGACCACCCCGCGGTGCTTTTCTCCATCCTACATTGCCACTCACTGCCTATCCTACTTCCGACCCTCCGATTCACACCCCCCCCCGTGATGTTTTTCTCACTCCTACTAGTCAATGTAATGTAACACCCACCCATACAATGCGCACCACCCCGTGATGTTTTTCTCACTGCTACTAGTCAATGTAATGTAACACACACCCATACAATGCGCACCACCCCGTGATGTTTTTCTCACTCCTACTAATGAATGTAATGTAACACACACCCATACAATGCGAACCACCCCGTGATGTTTTTCTCACTCCTAATAGTGAATGTAATGTAACACACACCCATACAATGCGCACCACCCCGTGATGTTTTTCTCACTCCTACTAGTGAATGTAATGTAACACACACCCATACAATGCGCACCACCCCGTGATGTTTTTCTCACTCCTACTAGTGAATGTAATGTATCACACACCCATACAATGCGCACCACCCCCTTATGTTTTTCTCACTCCTACTAGTGAATGTAATGTAACACACACCCATACAATGCGCACCACACCGCGATGTTTTTGAGAAACCTATCCTACATTGCCACAGCATGTTCCCTGACCTCCCCATGCTGACCACCCCGCGGTGCTTTTCTCCATCCTACATTGCCACTCACTGCCTATCCTAATTCAGACCCTCCGATTCACACCACCCCGTGATGTTTTTCTCACTCCTAGTAGTGAATGTAATGTAACACACACCCATACAATGCGCACCACCCCGTGATGTTTTTCTCACTCCTACTAGTGAATGTAATGTAACACACACCCATACAATGCGCACCACCCCGTGATGTTTTTCTCACTCCTACTAGTGAATGTAATGTAACACACACCCATACAATGCGCACCACCCCGTGATGTTTTTCTCACTCCTACTAGTGAATGTAATGTAACACACACCCATACAATGCGCACCACCCCGTGATGTTTTTCTCACTCCTACTAGTGAATGTAATGTAACACACACCCATACAATGCGCACCAACCCGTGATGTTTTTCTCACTCCTACTAGTGAATATAATGTAACACACACCCATAAAATACGCACAACCCCGCGATGTTTTTCAGAAACCTATCCTACATTGCCACTGCATGTTCCCTGACCTCCCCATGCTGACCACCCACGGTGCTTTTCTCCATCCTACATTGCCACTCACTGCCTATCCTAATTCAGACCCTTCGATTCACACCACCCCGTGGTGTTTTTCTCACTCGTAGTAGTGAATGTAATGTAACACACACCCATACAATGCGCACCACCCCGTGATGTTTTTCTCACTCCTACTAGTGAATGTAATGTAACACACACCCATACAATGCGCACCACCCCGTGATGTTTTTCTCACTCCTAGTAGTGAATGTAATGTAACAACACCCATACAATGCGCACCACCCCGTGATGTTTTTCTCACTCCTACTAGTGAATGTAATGTAACACACACCCATACAATGCGCACCACCCCGTGATGTTTTTCTCACTCCTACTAGTGAATGTAATGTAACACACACCCATACAATGCACACCACCCCGTCATGTTTTTCTCACTCCTACTAGTGAATCTAATGGAACACACACCCATACAATGCGCACCACCCCGTGATGTTTTTCTCACTCCTACAAGTGAATCTAATGTAACACACACTCATACAATGCGCACCACCCCGTGATGTTTTTCTCACTCCTACTAGTGAATGTAATGTAACACACAACCATACAATGCGCACCACCCCGTGATGTTTTTCTCACTCCTACTAGTGAATCTAATGAAACACACACCCATACAATGCCCACCACCCCGTGATGTTTTTCTCACTCCTACTAGTGAATGTAATGTAACACACACCCATACAATGCGCACCACCCCGTGATGTTTTTCTCATTCCTACTAGTGAATCTAATGTAACACACACCCATACAATGCGCACCACCCCGTGATGTTTTTCTCACTCCTACTAGTGAATGTAATGTAACACACACCCATACAATGCGCACCACCCCGTGATGTTTTTCTCACTCCTACTAGTGAATGTAATGTAACACACCCCCATACAATGCGCACCACCGCGTGATGTTTTTCTCACTCCTACTAGTGAATGTAATGTAACACACACCCATACAATGCGCACCACCCCGCGATGTTTTTCAGAAACCTATCCTACATTGCCACTGCATGTTCCCTGACCTCCCCAAGCTGACCACCCCGCGGTGCTTTTCTCCATCCTACATTGCCACTCACTGCCTATCCTAATTCAGACCCTCTGATTCACACCACCCCGTGATGTTTTTCTCACTCGTACTAGTGAATCTAATGTAACACACACCCATACAATGAGCACCACCCCGTGATGTTTTTCTCACTCGTACTAGTGAATATAATGTAACACACACACATACACTGCGCACCACCCCGTGATGTTTTTCTCACTCCTACTAGTGAATGTAATGTAACACACACCCATACAATGCGCACCACCCCGTGATGTTTTTCTCACTCCTACTAGTGAATGTAATGTAACACACACCCATACAATGCGCACCACCCCGCGATGTTTTTCAGAAACCTATCCTACATTGCCACTGCATGTTCCCTGACCTCCACATGCTGACCACCCCGCGGCGCTTTTCTCCATCCTACATTGCCAATCACTGCCTATCCTAATTCAGACCCTCCGATTCACACCACCCCGTGATGTTTTTCTCACTCCTACTATTGAATCTAATGTAACACACACCCATTCAATGCGCACCACCCCGCGATGTTTTTCAGAAACCTATCCTACATTGCCACTGCATATTCCCTGACCTCCCCATGCTGACCACCCCGCGGCGCTTTTCTCCATCCTACATTGCCAATCACTGCCTATCCTAATTCAGACCCTCCGATTCACACCACCCCGTGATATTTTTCTCACTCCTACTAGTGAATGTAATGTAACACACACCCATACAATGCGCACCACCCCGTGATGTTTTTCTCACTCCTACTAGTCAATGTAATGTAACACACACCCATACAATGCGCACCACCCCGTGATGTTTTTCTCACTCCTACTAATGAATGTAATGTAACACACACCCATACAATGCGCACCACCCCGTGATGTTTTTCTCACTCCTAATAGTGAATGTAATGTAACACACACCCATACAATGCGCACCACCCCGTGATGTTTTTCTCACTCCTACTAGTGAATGTAATGTAACACACACCCATACAATGCGCACCACCCCGTGATGTTTTTCTCACTCCTACTAGTGAATGTAATGTAACACACACCCATACAATGCGCACCACACCGCGATGTTTTTGAGAAACCTATCCTACATTGCCACAGCATGTTCCCTGACCTCCCCATGCTGACCACCCCGCGGTGCTTTTCTCCATCCTACATTGCCACTCACTGCCTATCCTAATTCAGACCCTCCGATTCACACCACCCCGTGATGTTTTTCTCACTCCTAGTAGTGAATGTAATGTAACACACACCCATACATTGCGCACCACCCCGTGATGTCTTTCTCACTCCTACTAGTGAATGTAATGTAACACACACCCATACAATGCGCACCACCCCGTGATGTTTTTCTCACTCCTACTAGTGAATGTAATGTAACACACACCCATACAATGCGCACCACCCCGTGATGTTTTTCTCACTCCTACTAGTGAATGTAATGTAACACACACCCATACAATGCGCACCACCCCGTGATGTTTTTCTCACTCCTACTAGTGAATGTAATGTAACACACACCCATACAATGCGCACCACCCCGTGATGTTTTTCTCACTCCTACTAGTGAATGTAATGTAACACACACCCATACAATACGCACCACCCCGCGATGTTTTTCAGAAACCTATCCTACATTGCCACTGCATGTTCCCTGACCTCCCCATGCTGACCACCCGCGGTGCTTTTCTCCATCCTACATTGCCAATCACTGCCTATCCTAATTCAGACCCTCCGATTCACACCACCCGGTGATGTTTTTCTCACTCCTACTAGTGAATCTAATGTAACACACACCCATTCAATGCGCACCACCCCGCGATGTTTTTCAGAAACGTATCCTACATTGCCACTGCATGTTCCCTGACCTCCCCATGCTGACCACCCCGCGGTGCTTTTCTCCATCCTACATTGCCACTCACTGCCTATCCTAATTCAGACCCTCCAATTCACACCACCGCGTGATGTTTTTCTCACTCCTAGTATTGAATGTAATGTAACACAAACCCATACAATGCGCACCACCGCGTGATGTTTTTCTCACTCTTACTAGTGAATGTAATGTAACACACAGCCATACAATGCGCACCACCCCGTGATGTTTTTCTCACTCCTACTAGTGAATGTAATGTAACACACACCCATACAATGCGCACCACCCCATGATGTTTTTCTCACTCCTACTAGTGAATGTAATGTAACACACACCCATACAATGCGCACCACCCCGTGATGTTTTTCTCACTCCTACTAGTGAATCTAATGTAACACACACCCATACAATGCGCACCACCCCGTGATGTTTTTCTCACTCCTACTAGTGAATGTAATGTAACACACACCCATACAATGGGCACCACCCCGTGATGTTTTTCTCACTCCTACTAGTGAATGTAATGTAACACACACCCATAAAATGCGCACCACCCGGTGATGTATTTCTCACTCCTACTAGTGAATGTAATGTAACACACACCCATACAATGCGCACCACCCCGTGATGTTTTTCTCACTCCTACTAGTGAATGTAATGTAACACACACCCATACAATGCGCACCACCCCGTGATGTTTTTCTCACTCCTACTAGTGAATGTAATGTAACACACACCCATACAATGCGCACCACCCCGTGATGTTTTTCTCACTCCTAGTAGTGAATGTAATGTAACACACACCCATACAATGTGCACCACCCCGTGATGTTTTTCTCACTCCTACTAGTGAATGTAATGTAACACACACCCATACAATGCGCACCACCCCGTGATGTTTTTCTCACTCCTACTAGTGAATGTAATGTAACACACACCCATACAATGCACACCACCCCGTCATGTTTTTCTCACTCCTACTAGTGAATCTAATGTAACACACACCCATACAATGCGCACCACACCGTGATGTTTTTCTCACTCCTACAAGTGAATCTAATGTAACACACACTCATACAATGCGCACCGCCCCGTGATGTTTTTCTCACTCCTACTAGTGAATGTAATGTAACACACAACCATACAATGCGCACCACCCCGTGATGTTTTTCTCACTCCTACTAGTGAATCTAATGTAACACACAACCATACAATGCGCACCACCCCGTGATGTTTTTCTCACTCCTAGTAGTGAATGTAATGTAACACACACCCATACAATGCGCACCACCCCGTGATGTTTTTCTCACTCCTACTAGTGAATCTAATGTAACACACACCCATACAATGCGCACCACCCCGTGATGTTTTTCTCACTCCTACTAGTGAATGTAATGTAACACACACCCATACAATGCGCACCACCCCGTGATGTTTTTCTCACTCCTACTAGTGAATGTAATGTAACACACACCCATACAATGCGCACCACCGCGTGATGTTTTTCTCACTCCTACTAGTGAATGTAATGTAACACACACCCATACAATGCGCACCACCCCGCGATGTTTTTCAGAAACTTATCCTACATTGCCACTGCATGTTCCCTGACCTCCCCAAGCTGACCACCCCGCGGTGCTTTTCTCCATCCTACATTGCCACTCACTGCCTATCCTAATTCAGACCCTCCGATTCACACCACCCCGTGATGTTTTTCTCACTCGTACTAGTGAATCTAATGTAACACACACCCATACAATGAGCACCACCCCGTGATGTTTTTCTCACTCGTACTAGTGAATGTAATGTAACACACACACACATACACTGCACACCACCCCGTGATGTTTTTCTCACTCCTACTAGTGAATGTAATGTAACACACACCCATACAATGCGCACCACCCCGTGATGTTTTTCTCACTCCTACTAGTGAATGTAATGTAACACACACCCATACAATGCGCACCACCCCGCGATGTTTTTCAGAAACCTATCCTACATTGCCACTGCATGTTCCCTGACCTCCCCATGCTGACCACCCCGCGGTGCTTTTCTCCATCCTACATTGCCAATCACTGCCTATCCTAATTCAGACCCTCTGATTCACACCACCCCGTGATGTTTTTCTCACTCCTAGTATTGAATCTAATGTAACACACACCCATTCAATGCGCACCACCCCGCGATGTTTTTCAGTAACCTTTCCTACATTGCCACTGCATGTTCCCTGACCTCCCCATGCTGACCACCCCGCGGTGCTTTTCTCCATCCTACATTGCCACTCACTGCCTATCCTAATTCAGACCCTTCGATTCACACCACCCCGTGATGTTTTTCTCACTCCTACTAGTGAATGTAATGTAACACACACCCATACAATGCGCACCACCCCGCGATGTTTTTCAGAAACCTATCCTACATTGCCACTGCATGTTCCCTGACCTCCCCATGCTGACCACCCCGCGGCGCTTTTCTCCATCCTACATTGCCAATCACTGCCTATCCTACTTCCGACCCTCCGATTCACACCCCCCCCGTGATGTTTTTCTCACTCCTACTAGTCAATGTAATGTAACACCCACCCATACAATGCGCACCACCCCGTGATGTTTTTCTCACTCCTACTAGTCAATGTAATGTAACACACACCCATACAATGCGCACCACCCCGTGATGTTTTTCTCACTCCTACTAATGAATGTAATGTAACACACACCCATACAATGCGCACCACCCCGTGATGTTTTTCTCACTCCTAATAGTGAATGTAATGTTACACACACCCATAAAATGCGCACCACCCCGTGATGTTTTTCTCACTCCTACTAGTGAATGTAATGTAACACACACCCATACAATACGCACCACCCCGCGATGTTTTTCAGAAACCTATCCTACATTGCCACTGCATGTTCCCTGACCTCCCCATGCTGACCACCCGCGGCGCTTTTCTCCATCCGACATTGCCAATCACTGCCTATCCTAATTCAGACCCTCCGATTCACACCACCCCGTGATGTTTTTCTCACTCCTACTAGTGAATCTAATGTAACACACACCCATTCAATGCGCACCACCCCGCGTTGTTTTTCAGAAACCTATCCTACATTGCCACTGCATGTTCCCTGACCTCCCCATGCTGACCACCCCGCGGTGCTTTTCTCCATCCTACATTGCCACTCACTGCCTATCCTAATTCAGACCCTTCGATTCACACCACCCCGTGATGTTTTTCTCACTCGTAGTAGTGAATGTAATGTAACACACACCCATACAATGCGCACCACCCCGTGATGTTTTTCTCACTCCTACTAGTGAATGTAATGTAACACACACCCATACAATGCGCACCACCCCGTGATGTTTTTCTCACTCCTAGTAGTGAATGTAATGTAACACACACCCATACAATGCGCACCACCCCGTGATGTTTTTCTCACTCCTACTAGTGAATGTAATGTAACACACACCCATACAATGCGCACCACCCCGTGATGTTTTTCTCACTCCTACTAGTGAATGTAATGTAACACACACCCATACAATGCACACCACCCCGTCATGTTTTTCTCACTCCTACTAGTGAATCTAATGTAACACACACCCATACAATGCGCACCACCTCGTGATGTTTTTCTCACTCCTACTAGTGAATGTAATGTAACACACACCCATACAATGCGCATCACCCCGTGATGTTTTTCTCATTCCTACTAGTGAATCTAATGTAACACACACCCATACAATGCGTACCACCCTGTGATGTTTTTCTCACTCCTACTAGTGAATGTAATGTAACACACACCCATACAATGCGCACCACCCCGTGATATTTTTCTCACTCCTACTAGTGAATGTAATGTAACACACACCCATACAATGCGCACCACCGCGTGATGTTTTTCTCACTCCTACTAGTGAATGTAATGTAACACACACCCATACAATGCGCACCACCCCGCGATGTTTTTCAGAAACCTATCCTACATTGCCACTGCATGTTCCCTGACCTCCCCAAGCTGACCACCCCGCGGTGCTTTTCTCCATCCTACATTGCCACTCACTGCCTATCCTAATTCAGACCCTCCGATTCACACCACCCCGTGATGTTTTTCTCCCTCGTACTAGTGAATCTAATGTAACACACACCCATACAATGAGCACCACCCCGTGATGTTTTTCTCACTCGTACTAGTGAATGTAATGTAACACACACACATACACTGCGCACCACCCCGTGATGTTTTTCTCACTCCTACTAGTGAATGTAATGTAACACACACCCATACAATGCGCACCACCCCGTGATGTTTTTCTCACTCCTACTAGTGAATGTAATGTCACACACACCCATACAGTGTGCACCACCCGGCGATGTTTTTCAGAAACCTATCCTACATTGCCCCTGCATGTTCCCTAACCTCCCCAGGCTGACCACCCCGCGGTGCTTTTCTCCATCCTACATTGCCACTCACTGCCTATCCTAATTCAGACCCTTCGATTCACACCACCCCGTGATGTTTTTCTCACTCCTACTAGTGAATGTAATGTAACACACACCCATACAATGCGCACCACCACGCGATGTTTTTCAGAAACCTATCCTACATTGCCACTGCATGTTCCCTGACCTCCCCATGCTGACCACCCCTCGGCGGTTTTCTCCATCCTACATTGCCAATCACTGCCTATCCTAATTCAGACCCTCCGATTCACACCACCCCGTGATATTTTTCTCACTCCTACTAGTGAATGTAATGTAACACACACCCATACAATGCGCACCACCCCTCGATATTTTTCAGAAACCTATCCTACATTGCCACTGCATGTTCCCTGACCTCCCCAAGCTGACCACCCCGCGGTGCTTTTCTCCATCCTATATTGCCACTCACTGCCTATCCTACTTCCGACCCTCCGATTCACACCACCCCCCGTGATGTTTTTCTCACTCCTACTAGTCAATGTAATGTAACACCCACCCATACAATGCGCACCACCCCGTGATGTTTTTCTCACTCCTACTAGTCAATGTAATGTATCACACACCCATACAATGCGCACCACCCCGTGATGTTTTTCTCACTCCTACTAATGAATGTAATGTAACACACACCCATACAATGCGCACCACCCCGTGATGTTTTTCTCACTCCTAATAGTGAATGTAATGTAACACACACCCATACAATGCGCACCACCCCGTGATGTTTTTCTCACTCCTACTAGTGAATGTAATGTAACACACACCCATAAAATGCGCACCACCCCGTGATGTTTTTCTCACTCCTACTAGTGAATGTAATGTAACACACACCCATAAAATGCGCACCACCCCGTGATGTTTTTCTCACTCCTACTAGTGAATGTAATGTAACACACACCCATACAATGCGCACCACACCGCGATGTTTTTGAGAAACCTATCCTACATTGCCACAGCATGTTCCCTGACCTCCCCATGCTGACCACCCCGCGGTGCTTTTCTCCATCCTACTTTGCCACTCACTGCCTATCCTAATTCAGACCCTCCGATTCACACCACCCCGTGATGTTTTTCTCACTCCTACTAGTGAATGTAATGTAACACACACCCATACAATGCGCACCACCCCGTGATGTTTTTCTCACTCCTAGTAGTGAATGTAATGTAACACACACCCATACAATGCGCACCACCCCGTGATGTTTTTCTCACTCCTACTAGTGAATGTAATGTAACACACACCCATACAATGCGCACCACCCCGTGATGTTTTTCTCACTCCTACTAGTGAATGTAACGTAACACACACCCATACAATGCGCACCACCCCGTGATGTTTTTCTCACTCCTACTAATGAATGTAATGTAACACACACCCATACAATGCGCACCACCCCGTGATGTTTTTCTCACTCCTAATAGTGAATGTAATGTAACACACACCCATACAATGCGCACCACCCCGTGATGTTTTTCTCACTCCTACTACTGAATGTAATGTAACACACACCCATACAATGCGCACCACCCCGTGATGTTTTTCTCACTCCTACTAGTGAATGTAATGTAACACACACCCATACAATGCGCACGACCCCGTGATGTTTTTCTCACTCCTACTAGTGAATGTAATGTAACACACACGCATACAATGCGCACCACACCGCGATGTTTTTGAGAAACCTATCCTACATTGCCACAGCATGTTCCCTGACCTCCCCATGCTGACCACCCCGCGGTGCTTTTCTCCATCCTACATTGCCACTCACTGCCTATCCTAATTCAGACCCTCCGATTCACACCACCCCGTGATGTTTTTCTCACTCCTAGTAGTGAATGTAATGTAACACACACCCATACAATGCGCACCACCCCGTGATGTTTTTCTCACTCCTACTAGTGAATGTAATGTAACACACACCCATACAATGCGCACCACCCCGTGATGTTTTTCTCACTCCTAATAGTGAATGTAATGTAACACACACCCATACAATGCGCACCACCCCGTGATGTTTTTCTCACTCCTACTAGTGAATGTAATGTAACACACACCCATGCAATGCGCACCACCCCGTGATGTTTTTCTCACTCCTACTAGTGAATGTAATGTAACACACACCCATACAATGCGCACCACCCCGTGATGTTTTTCTCACTCCTACTAGTGAATGTAATGTAACACACACCCATACAATACGCACCACCCCGCGATGTTTTTCAGAAACCTATCCTACATTTCCACTGCATGTTCCCTGACCTCCCCATGCTGACCACCCGCCGTGCTTTTCTCCATCCTACATTGCCAATCACTGCCTATCCTAATTCAGACCCTCCGATTCACACCACCCCGTGATGTTTTTCTCACTCCTACTAGTGAATCTAATGTAACACACACCCATTCAATGCGCACCACCCCGCGATGTTTTTCAGAAACCTATCCTACATTGCCACTGCATGTTCCCTGACCTCCCCATGCTGACCACCCCGCGGTGCTTTTCTCCAACCTACATTGCCACTCACTGCCTATCCTAATTCAGACCCTTCGATTCACACCACCCCGTGATGTTTTTCTCACTCGTAGTAGTGAATGTAATGTAACACACCCCCATACAATGCGCACCACCCCGTGATGTTTTTCTCACTCCTACTAGTGAATGTAATGTAACACACACCCATACAATGCGCACCACCCCGTGATGTTTTTCTCACTCCTAGTAGTGAATGTAATGTAACACACACCCATACAATGCGCACCACCCCGTGATGTTTTTCTCACTCCTACTAGTGAATGTAATGTAACACACACCCATACAATGCGCACCACCCCGTGATGTTTTTCTCACTCCTACTAGTGAATCTAATGTAACACACACCCATACAATGCGCACCACTCCGTGATGTTTTTCTCACTCCTACTAGTGAATGTAATGTAACACACACCCATACAATGCGCACCACCCCGTGATGTTTTTCTCACTCCTACTAGTGAATGTAATGTAACACACACCCATACAATGCGCACCACCCCGCGATGTTTTTCAGAAACCTATCCTACATTGCCCCTGCATGTTCCCTGACCTCCACATGCTGACCACCCCGCGGTGCTTTTCTCCATCCTGCATTGCAATCACTGCCTATCCTAATTCAGACCCTCCGATTCACACCACCCCGTGATGTTTTTCTCACTCCTACTAGTGAATCTAATGTAACACACACCCATACAATGCGCACCACCCCGCGATGTTTTTCAGAAACCTATCCTACATTGCCACTGCATGTTCCCTGACCTCCCCATGCTGACCACCCCGCGGTGCTTTTCTCCATCCTACATTGCCACTCACTGCCTATCCTAATTCAGACCCTCTGATTCACACCACACCATGATGTTTTTCTCACTCCTACTAGTGAATGTAATGTAACACACACCCATACAATGCGCACCACCCCGTGATGTTTTTCTCCCTCCTACTAGTGAATGTAATGTAACACACACCCATACAATGCGCACCACCCCGTGATGTTTTTCTAACTCCTACTAGTGAATGTAATGTAACACTCACCCATACAGTGCGCACCACCACGTGATGTTTTTCTCACTCCTACTAGTGAATGTAATGTAACACACACCCATACAATGCGCACCACCCCGTGATGTTTTTCTCACTCCTACTAGTGAATGTAATGTAACACACACCCATACAATGCGCACCACCCCGTGATGTTTTTCTCACTCCTACTAGTGAATCTAATGTAACACACACCCATACAATGCGCACCACCCCGTGATGTTTTTCTCACTCCTACTAGTGAATCTAATGTAACACACACACATACAATGCGCAACACCCCGTGATGTTTTTCTCACTCCTACTAGTGAATGTAATGTAACACACACCCATACAATGCGCACCACCCCGTGATGTTTTTCTCACTCCTACTAGTGAATGTAATGTAACGCACACCCATACAATGCGCACCACCCCGTGATGTTTTTCTCACTCCTACTAGTGAATGTAATGTAACACACACCCATACAATGCGCACCACACCGCGATGTTTTTGAGAAACCTATCCTACATTGCCACTGCATGTTCCCTGACCTCCCCATGCTGACCACCCGCGGTGCCTTTCTCCATCCTACATTGCCAATCACTGCCTATCCTAATTCAGACCCTCCGATTCACACCACCCCGTGAAGTTTTTCTCACTCCTACTAGTGAATCTAATGTAACACACACCCATTCAATGCGCACCAGCCCGCGATGTTTTTCAGAAACCTATCCTACATTGCCACTGCATGTTCCCTGACCTCCCCATGCTGACCACCCCGCGGTGCTTTTCTCCATCCTACATTGCCACTCACTGCCTATCCTAATTCAGACCCTCCAATTCACACCACCCCGTGATGTTTTTCTCACTCCTAGTATTGAATGTAATGTAACACAAACCCATACAATGCGCACCACCGCGTGACGTTTTTCTCACTCTTACTAGTGAATGTAATGTAACACACAGCCATACGATGCGCACCACCCCGTGATGTTTTTCTCACTCCTACTAGTGAATGTAATGTAACACACACCCATACAATGCGCACCACCCCTTGATGTTTTTCTCACTCCTACTAGTGAATGTAATGTAACACACACCCATACAATGCGCACCACCCCGTGATGTTTTTCTCACTCCTACTAGTGAATCTAATGTAACACACACCCATACAATGCGCACCACCCCGTGATGTTTTTCTCACTCCTACTAGTGAATGTAATGTAACACACACCCATACAATGGGCACCACCCCGTGATGTTTTTCTCACTCCTACTAGTGAATGTAATGTAACACACACCCATAAAATGCGCACCACCCGGTGATGTATTTCTCACTCCTACTAGTGAATGTAATGTAACACACACCCATACAATGCGCACCACCCCGTGATGTTTTTCTCACTCCTACTAGTGAATGTAATGTAACACACACTCATACAATGGGCACCACCCCGTGATATTTTTCTCACTCCTACTAGTGAATGTAATGTAACACACACCCATACAATGCGCACCACCCCTCGATATTTTTCAGAAACCTATCCTACATTGCCACTGCATGTTCCCTGACCTCCCCAAGCTGACCACCCCGCGGTGCTTTTCTCCATCCTACATTGCCACTCACTGCCTATCCTACTTCCGACCCTCCGATTCACACCCCCCCCGTGATGTTTTTCTCACTCCTACTAGTCAATGTAATGTAACACCCACCCATACAATGCGCACCACCCCGTGATGTTTTTCTCACTCCTACTAGTCAATGTAATGTAACACACACTCATACAATGCGCACCACCCCGTGATGTTTTTCTCACTCCTACTAATGAATGTAATGTAACACACACCCATACAATGCGCACCACCCCGTGATGTTTTTCTCACTCCTAATAGTGAATGTAATGTAACACACACCCATACAATGTGCACCACCCCGTGATGTTTTTCTCACTCCTACTATTGAATGTAATGTAACACACACCCATACAATGCGCACCACCCCGTGATGTTTTTCTCACTCCTACTAGTGAATGTAATGTAACACACACCCATACGATGCGCACCACCCCGTGATGTTTTTCTCACTCCTACTAGTGAATGTAATGTAACACACACCCATACAATGCGCACCACCCCGTGATGTTTTTCTCACTCCTACTAGTGAATGTAATGTAACACACACCCATACAATGCGCACCACCCCGTGATGTTTTTCTCACTCCTACTAGTGAATGTAATGTAACACACACCCATACAATGCGCACCACCCCGTGATGTTTTTCTCACTCCTACTAGTGAATGTAATGTAACACACACCCATACAATACGCACCACCCCGCGATGTTTTTCAGAAACCTATCCTACATTGCCACTGCATGTTCCCTGACCTCCCCATGCTGACCACCCGCGGTGCTTTTCTCCATCCTACATTGCCAATCACTGCCTATCCTAATTCAGACCCTCCGATTCACACCACCCCGTGATGTTTTTCTCACTCCTACTAGTGAATCTAATGTAACACACACCCATTCAATGCGCACCACCCCGCGATGTTTTTCAGAAACCTATCCAACATTGCCACTGCATGTTCCCTGACCTCCCCATGCTGACCACCCCGCGGTGCTTTTCTCCATCCTACATTGCCACTCACTGCCTATCCTAATTCAGACCCTCCAATTCACACCACCCCGTGATGTTTTTCTCACTCCTAGTATTGAATGTAATGTAACACAAACCCATACAATGCGCACCACCGCGTGATGTTTTTCTCACTCTTACTAGTGAATGTAATGTAACACACAGCCATACAATGCGCACCACCCCGTGATGTTTTTCTCACTCCTACTAGTGAATGTAATGTAACACACACCCATACAATGCGCACCACCCCGTGATGTTTTTCTCACTCCTACTAGTGAATGTAATGTAACACACACCCATACAATGCGCACCACCCCGTGATGTTTTTCTCACTCCTACTAGTGAATGTAATGTAACACACACCCATACAATGCGCACCACCCCGTGATGTTTTTCTCACTCCTACTAGTGAATGTAATGTAACACACACCCATACAATGCGCACCACCCCGTGATGTTTTTCTCACTCCTACTAGTGAATCTAATGTAACACACACCCATACAATGCGCACCACCCCGTGATGTTTTTCTCACTCCTACTAGTGAATGTAATGTAACACACACCCATACAATGGGCACCACCCCGTGATGTTTTTCTCACTCCTACTAGTGAATGTAATGTAAAACACACCCATAAAATGCGCACCACCCGGTGATGTATTTCTCACTCCTACTAGTGAATGTAATGTAACACACACCCATACAATGCGCACCACCCCGTGATGTTTTTCTCACTCCTAGTAGTGAATGTAATGTAACACACACCCATACAATGCGCACCACCCCGTGATGTTTTTCTCACTCCTACTAGTGAATGTAATTTAACACACACCCATACAATGCGCACCACCCCGTGATGTTTTTCTCACTCCTACTAGTGAATGTAATGTAACACACACCCATACAATGCACACCACCCCGTCATGTTTTTCTCACTCCTACTAGTGAATCTAATGTAGCACACACCCATACAATGCGCACCACCCCGTGAGGTTTTTCTCACTCCTACAAGTGAATCTAATGTAACACACACTCATACAATGCGCACCACCCCGTGATGTTTTTCTCACTCCTACTAGTGAATGTAATGTAACACACAACCATACAATGCGCACCACCCCGTGATGTTTTTCTCACTCCAACTAGTGAATCTAATGTAACACACACCCATACAATGCGCACCACCCCGTGATGTTTTTCTCACTCCTACTAGTGAATGTAATGTAACACACACCCATACAATGCGCACCACCCCGTGATGTTTTTCTCATTCCTACTAGTGAATCTAATGTAACACACACCCATACAATGCGCACCACCCCGTGATGTATTTCTCACTCTTACTAGTGAATGTAATGTAACACACACCCATACAATGCGCACCACCCCGTGATGTTTTTCTCACTCCTACTAGTGAATGTAATGTAACACACACCCATACAATGTGCACCACCCTGTGATGTTTTTCTCACTCCTACTAGTGAATGTAATGTAACAAACACCCATACAATGCGCACCACCCCGTGATGTTTTTCTCACTCCTACTAGTGAATGTAATGTAAGACACACCCATACAATGCGCACCACCGCGTGATGTTTTTCTCACTCCTACTAGTGAATGTAATGTAACACACACCCATACAATGCGCACCACCCCGCGATGTTTTTCAGAAACCTATCCTACATTGCCACTGCATGTTCCCTGACCTCCCCAAGATGACCACCCCTCGGTGCTTTTCTCCATCCTACATTGCCACTCACTGCCTATCCTAATTCAGACCCTCCGATTCACACCACCCCGTGATGTTTTTCTCACTCGTACTAGTGAATCTAATGTAACACACACCCATACAATTAGCACCACCCCGTGATGTTTTTCTCACTCGTACTAGTGAATGTAATGTAACACACACACACATACACTGGGCACCACCCCGTGATGTTTTTCTCACTCCTACTAGTGAATGTAATGTAACACACACCCATACAATGCGCACCACCCCGCGATGTTTTTCAGAAACCTATCCTACATTGCCACTGCATGTTCCCTGACCTCCCCATGCTGACCACCCCGCGGTGCTTTTCTCCATCCTACATTGCCAATCACTGCCTATCCTAATTCAGACCCTCTGATTCACACCACCCCGTGATGTTTTTCTCACTCCTACTATTGAATCTAATGTAACACACACCCATTCAATGCGCACCACCCCGCGATGTTTTTCAGAAACATTTCCTACATTGCCACTGCATGTTCCCTGACCTCCCCATGCTGACCACCCCGCGGTGCTTTTCTCCATCCTACATTGCCACTCACTGCCTATCCTAATTCAGACCCTTCGATTCACACCACCCCGTGATGTTTTTCTCACTCCTACTAGTGAATGTAATGTAACACACACCCATACAATGCGCACCACCCCGCGATGTTTTTCAGAAACCTATCCTACATTGCCACTGCATGTTCCCTGACCTCCCCATGCTGACCACCCCGCGGCGCTTTTCTCCATCCTACATTGCCAATCACTGCCTATCCTGCTTCCGACCCTCCGATTCAACCCCCCCCCGTGATGTTTTTCTCACTCCTACTAGTCAATGTAATGTAACACCCACCCATACAATGCGCATCACCCCTTGATGTTTTTCTCACTCCTACTAGTCCATGTAATGTAACACACACCCATACAATGCGCACCACCCCGTGATGTTTTTCTCACTCCTACTAATGAATGTAATGTAACACACACCCATACAATGCGCACCACCCCGTGATGTTTTTCTCACTCCTAATAGTGAATGTAATGTAACACACACCCATACAATGCGCACCACCCCGTGATGTTTTTCTCACTCCTACTAGTGAATGTAATGTAACACACACCCATACAATGCGCACCACCCCGTGATGTTTTTCTCACTCCTACTAGTGAATGTAATGTAACACACACCCATACAATGCGCACCACCCCGTGATGTTTTTCTCACTCCTACTAGTGAATGTAATGTAACACACACCCATACAATGCGCACCACACCGCGATGTTTTTGAGAAACCTATCCTATATTGCCACAGCATGTTCCCTGACCTCCCTATGCTGACCACCCCGCGGTGCTTTTCTCCATCCTACATTGCCACTCACTGCCTATCCTAATTCAGACCCTCCGATTCACACCACCCCGTGATGTTTTTCTCACTCCTAGTAGTGAATGTAATGTAACACACACCCATACAATGCGCACCACCCCGTGATGTTTTTCTCACTCCTACTAGTGAATGTAATGTAACACACACCCATACAATGCGCACCACCCCGTGATGTTTTTCTCACTCGTAGTAGTGAATGTAATGTAACACACACCCATACATTGCGCACCACCCCGTGATGTTTTTCTCACTCCTACTAGTGAATGTAATGTAACACACACCCATACAATGCGCACCACCCCGTGATGTTTTTCTCACTCCTACTAGTGAATGTAATGTAACACACACCCATACAATGCGCACCACCCCGTGATGTTTTTCTCACTCCTACTAGTGAATGTAATGTAACACACACCCATACAATACGCACCACCCCGCGATGTTTTTCAGAAACCTATCCTACATTGCCACTGCATGTTCCCTGACCTCCCCATGCTGACCACCCGCGGCGCTTTTCTCCATCCTACATTGCCAATCACTGCCTATCCTAATTCAGACCCTCCGATTCACACCACCCCGTGATGTTTTTGTCACTCCTACTAGTGAATCTAATGTAACACACACCCATTCAATGCGCACCACCCCGCGATGTTTTTCAGAAACCTATCCTACATTGCCACTGCATGTTCCCTGACTTCCCCATGCTGACCACCCCGCGGTGCTTTTCTCCATCCTACATTGCCACTCACTGCCGATCCTAATTCAGATCCTACGATTCACACCACCCCGTGATGTTTTTCTCACTCGTAGTAGTGAATGTAATGTAACACACACCCATACAATGCGCACCACCCCGTGATGTTTTTCTCACTCCTACTAGTGAATGTAATGTAACACACACCCATACAATGCGCACCACCCCGTGATGTTTTTCTCACTCCTAATAGTGAATGTAATGTAACACACACCCATACAATGCGCACCACCCCGTGATGTTTTTCTCACTCCTACTAGTGAATGTAATGTAACACACACTCATACAATGCACACCACCCCGCGATGTTTTTCAGAAACCTATCCTACATTGCCACTGCATGTTCCCTTACCTCCCCATGCTGACCACCCCGCGGTGCTTTTCTCCATCCTACATTGCCAATCACTGCCTATCCTAATTCAGACCCTCCGATTCACACCACCCCGTGATGTTTTTCTCACTCCTACTATTGAATCTAATGTAACACACACCCATTCAATGCGCACCACCCCGCGATGTTTTTCAGAAACCTTTCCTACATTGCCACTGCATGTTCCCTGACCTCCCCATGCTGACCACCCCGCGGTGCTATTCTCCATCCTACATTGCCACTCACTGCCTATCCTAATTCAGACCCTTCGATTCACACCACCCCGTGATGTTTTTCTCACTCCTACTAGTGAATGTAATGTAACACACACCCATACAATGCGCACCACCCCGCGATGTTTTTCAGAAACCTATCCTACATTGCCACTGCATGTTTCCTGACCTCCCCATGCTGACCACCCCTCGGCGCTTTTCTCCATCCTACATTGCCAATCACTGCCTATCCTAATTCAGACCCTCCGATTCACACCACCCCGTGATATTTTTCTCACTCCTACTAGTGAATGTAATGTAACACACACCCATACAATGCGCACCACCCCTCGATATTTTTCAGAAACCTATCCTACATTGCCACTGCATGTTCCCTGACCTCCCCAAGCTGACCACCCCGCGGTGCTTTTCTCCATCCTACATTGCCACTCACTGCCTATCCTACTTCCGACCCTCCGATTCACACCACCACCCGTGATGTTTTTCTCACTCCTACTAGTCAATGTAATGTAACACACACCCATACAATGCGCACCACCCCATGATGTTTTTCTCACTCCTACTAGTGAATGTAACGTAACACACACCCATACAATGCGCACCACCCCGTGATGTTTTTCTCACTCCTACTAGTGAATGTAATGTAACACACACCCATACAATGCGCACCACCCCGTGATGTTTTTCTCACTCCTACTAGTGAATGTAACGTAACACACACCCATACAATGCGCACCACCCCGTGATGTTTTTCTCACTCCTACTAATGAATGTAATGTAACACACACCAATTCAATGCGCACCACCCCGTGATGTTTTTCTCACTCCTAATAGTGAATGTAATGTAACACACACCCATACAATGCGCACCACCCCGTGATGTTTTTCTCACTCCTACTACTGAATGTAATGTAACACACACCCATACAATGCGCACCACCCCGTGATGTTTTTCTCACTCCTACTAGTGAATGTAATGTAACACACACCCATACAATGCGCACCACCCCGTGATGTTTTTCTCACTCCTACTAGTGAATGTAATGTAACACACACGCATACAATGCGCACCACACCGCGATGTTTTTGAGAAACCTATCCTACATTGCCACAGCATGTTCCCTGACCTCGCCATGCTGACCACCCCGTGGTGCTTTTCTCCATCCTACATTGCCACTCACTGCCTATCCTAATTCAGACCCTCCGATTCACACCACCCCGTGATGTTTTTCTCACTCCTAGTAGTGAATGTAATGTAACACACACCCATACAATGCGCACCACCCCGTGATGTTTTTCTCACTCCTACTAGTGAATGTAATGTAACACACACCCATACAATGCGCACCACCCCGTGATGTTTTTCTCACTCCTAATAGTGAATGTAATGTAACACACACACATACAATGCGCACCACCCCGTGATATTTTTCTCACTCCTACTAGTGAATGTAATGTAACACACACCCATACAATGCGCACCACCCCGTGATGTTTTTCTCACTCCTACTAGTGAATGTAATGTAACACACACCCATACAATGCGCACTACCCCGTGATGTTTTTCTCACTCCTACTAGTGAATGTAATGTAACACACACCCATACAATACGCACCACCCCGCGATGTTTTTCAGAAACCTATCCTACATTGCCACTGCATGTTCCCTGACCTCCCCATGCTGACCACCCACCGTGCTTTTCTCCATCCTACATTGCCAATCACTGCCTATCCTAATTCAGACCCTCCGATTCACACCACCCCGTGATGTTTTTCTCACTCCTACTAGTGAATCTAATGTAACACACACCCATTCAATGCGCACCACCCCGCGATGTTTTTCAGAAACCTATCCTACATTGCCACTGCATGTTCTCTGACCTCCCCATGCTGACCACCCCGCGGTGCTTTTCTCCATCCTACATTGCCACTCACTGCCTATCCTAATTCAGACCCTTCGATTCACACCACCCCGTGATGTTTTTCTCACTCGTAGTAGTGAATGTAATGTAACACACACCCATACAATGCGCACCACCCCGTGATGTTTTTCTCACTCCTACTAGTGAATGTAATGTAACACACACCCATACAATGCGCACCACCCCGTGATGTTTTTCTCACTCCTAGTAGTGAATGTAATGTAACACACACCCATACAATGCGCACCACCCCGTGATGTTTTTCTCACTCCTACTAGTGAATGTAATGTAACACACACCCATACAATGCGCACCACCCCGTGATGTTTTTCTCACTCCTAGTAGTGAATGTAATGTAACACACACCCATACAATGCGCACCACCCTGTGATGTTTTTCTCACTCCTACTAGTGAATGTAATGTAACACACACCCATACAATGCGCACCACCCCGTGATGTTTTTCTCACTCCTACTAGTGAATGTAATGTAACACACACCCATACAATGCACACCACCCCGTGATGTTTTTCTCACTCCTACTAGTGAATGTAATGTAACACACACCCATAAAATGCACACCACCCCGTCATGTTTTTCTCACTCCTACTAGTGAATCTAATGTAACACACACCCATACTATGCGCATCACCCCGTGATGTTTTTCTTACTCCTACAAGTGAATCTAATGTAACACACACTCATACAATGCGCACCACCCCGTGATGTTTTTCTCACTCCTACTAGTGAATGTAATGTAACACACAACCATACAATGCGCACCACCCCGTGATGTTTTTCTCACTCCTACTAGTGAATCTAATGTAACACACACCCATACAATGCGCACCACCCCGTGATGTTTTTCTCACTCCTACTAGTGAATGTAATGTAACACACACCCATACAATGCGCACCACCCCGTGATGTTTTTCTCATTCCTACTAGTGAATCTAATGTAACACACACCCATACAATGCGCACCACCCCGCGATGTTTTTCTCACTCCTACTAGTGAATGTAATGTAACACACACCCATACAATGCGCACCACCCCGTGATGTTTTTCTCACTCCTACTAGTGAATGTAATGTAACACACACCCATACAATGCGCACCACCCCGTGATGTTTTTCTCACTCCTACTAGTGAATGTAATGTAACACACACCCATACAATGCGCACCACCCCGTGATGTTTTTCTCACTCCTACTAGTGAATGTAATGTAACACACACCCATACAATGGGCACCACCCCGTGATGTTTTTCTCACTCCTACTAGTGAATGTAATGTAACACACACCCATAAAATGCGCACCACCCGGTGATGTATTTCTCACTCCTACTAGTGAATGTAATGTAACACACACCCATACAATGCGCACCACCCCGTGATGTTTTTCTCACTCCTACTAGTGAATGTAATGTAACACACACTCATACAATGGGCACCACCCCGTGATATTTTTCTCACTCCTACTAGTGAATGTAATGTAACACACACCCATACAATGCGCACCACCCCGTGATGTTTTTCTCACTCCTACTAGTGAATGTAATGTAACACACACCCATACAATGCGCACCACCCCGCGATGTTTTTCAGAAACCTATCCTACATTGCCACTGCATGTTCCCTGACCTCCCCATGCTGCCCACCCCGCGGTGCTTTTCTCCATCCTACATTGCCAATCACTGCCTATCCTAATTCAGACCCTCTGATTCACACCACCCCGTGATGTTTTTCTCACTCCTACTATTGAATCTAATGTAACACACACCCATTCAATGCGCACCACCCCGCGATGTTTTTCAGAAACCTTTCCTACATAGCCACTGCATGTTCCCTGACCTCCCCATGCTGACCACCCCGCGGTGCTTTTCTCCATCCTACATTGCCACTCACTGCCTATCCTAATTCAGACCCTTCGATTCACACCACCCCGTGATGTTTTTCTCACTCCTACTAGTGAATGTAATGTAACACACACCCATACAATGCGCACCACCCCGCGATGTTTTTCAGAAACCTATCGTACATTGCCACTGCATGTTCCCTGACCTCCCCATGCTGACCACCCCGCGGCGCTTTTCTCCATCCTACATTGCCAATCACTGCCTATCCTGCTTCCGACCCTCCGATTCACACCCCCCCCGTGATGTTTTTCTCACTCCTACTAGTCAATGTAATGTAACACCCACCCATACAATGCGCACCACCCCTTGATGTTTTTCTCACTCCTACTAGTCAATGTAATGTAACACACACCCATACAATGCGCACCACCCCGTGATGTTTTTCTCACTCCTACTAATGAATGTAATGTAACACACACCCATACAATGCGCACCACCCTGTGATGTTTTTCTCACTCCTAATAGTGAATGTAATGTAACACACACCCATACAATGCGCACCACCCCGTGATGTTTTTCTCACTCCTAATAGTGAATGTAATGTAACACACACCCATACAATGCGCACCACCCCGTGATGTTTTTCTCACTCCTACTAGTGAATGTAATGTAACACACACCCATACAATGCGCACCACCCCGTGATGTTTTTCTCACTCCTACTAGTGAATGTAATGTAACACACACCCATACAATGCGCACCACACCGCGATGTTTTTGAGAAACCTATCCTATATTGCCACAGCATGTTCCCTGACCTCCCCATGCTGACCACCCCGCGGTGCTTTTCTCCATCCTACATTGCCACTCACTGCCTATCCTAATTCAGACCCTCCGATTCACACCACCCCGTGATGTTTTTCTCACTCCTAGTAGTGAATGTAATGTAACACACACCCATACAATGCGCACCACCCCGTGATGTTTTTCTCACTCCTACTAGTGAATGTAATGTAACACACACCCATACAATGCGCACCACCCCGTGATGTTTTTCTCACTCTTACTAGTGAATGTAATGTAACACACACCCATACAATGCGCACCACCCCGTGATGTTTTTCTCACTCCTACTAGTGAATGTAATGTAACACACACCCATACAATGCGCACCACCCCGTGATGTTTTTCTCACTCCTACTAGTGAATGTCATGTAACACACACCCATACAATGCGCACCACCCCGTGATGTTTTTCTCACTCCTACTAGTGAATGTAATGTAACACACACCCATACAATACGCACCACCCCGCGATGTTTTTCAGAAACCTATCCTACATTGCCACTGCATGTTCCCTGACCTCCCCATGCTGACCACCCGCGGCGCTTTTCTCCATCCTACATTGCCAATCACTGCCTATCCTAATTCAGACCCTCCGATTCACACCACCCCGTGATGTTTTTCTCACTCCTACTAGTGAATCTAATGTAACACACAACCATTCAATGCGCACCACCCCGCGATGTTTTTCAGAAACCTATCCTACATTGCCACTGCATGTTCCCTGACTTCCCCATGCTGACCACCCCGCGGTGCTTTTCTCCATCCTACATTGCCACTCACTGCCGATACTAATTCAGACCCTTCGATTCACACCACCCCGTGATGTTTTTCTCACTCGTAGTAGTGAATGTAATGTAACACACACCCATACAATGCGCACCACCCCGTGATGTTTTTCTCACTCCTAGTAGTGAATGTAATGTAACACACACCCATACAATGCGCACCACCCCGTGATGTTTTTCTCACTCCTACTAGTGAATCTAATGTAACACACACCCATACAATGCGCACCACCCCGTGATGTTTTTCTCACTCCTACTAGTGAATGTAATGTAACACACACCCATACAATGCACACCACCCCGTCATGTTTTTCTCACTCCTACTAGTGAATCTAATGTAACACACACCCATACAATGCGCACCACCCCGTGATGTTTTTCTCACTCCTACAAGTGAATCTAATGTAACACACACTCATACAATGCGCACCACCCCGTGATGTTTTTCTCACTCCTACTAGTGAATGTAATGTAACACACAACCATACAATGCGCACCACACCGTGATGTTTTTCTCACTCCTACTAGTGAATCTAATGTAACACACACCTATACAATGCGCACCACCTCGTGATGTTTTTCTCACTCCTACTAGTGAATGTAATGTAACACACACCCATACAATGCGCATCACCCCGTGATGTTTTTCTCATTCCTACTAGTGAATCTAATGTAACACACACCCATACAATGCGCACCACCCCGTGATGTTTTTCTCACTCCTACTAGTGAATGTAATGTAACACACACCCATACAATGCGCACCACCGCATGATGTTTTTCTCACTCCTACTAGTGAATGTAATGTAACACACACCCATACAATGCGCACCACCCCGCGATGTTTTTCAGAAACCTATCCTACATTGCCACTGCATGTTCCCTGACCTCCCCAAGCTGACCACCCCGCGGTGCTTTTCTCCATCCTACATTGCCACTCACTGCCTATCCTAATTCAGACCCTCCGATTCACACCACCCCGTGATGTTTTTCTCACTCGTACTAGTGAATCTAATGTAACACACACCCATACAATGAGCACCACCCCGTGATGTTTTTCTCACTCGTACTAGTGAATGTAATGTAACACACACACATACACTGCGCACCACCCCGTGATGTTTTTCTCACTCCTACTAGTGAATGTAATGTAACACACACCCATACAATGCGCACCACCCCGTGATGTTTTTCTCACTCCTAATAGTGAATGTAATGTAACACACACCCATACAATGCGCACCACCCCGTGATGTTTTTCTCACTCCTACTAGTGAATGTAATGTAACACACACCCATACAATGCGCACCACCCCGTGATGTTTTTCTCACTCCTACTAGTGAATTTAATGTAACACACACCCATACAATGCGCACCACACCGCGATGTTTTTGAGAAACCTATCCTATATTGCCACAGCATGTTCCCTGACCTCCCCATGCTGACCACCCCGCGGTGCTTTTCTCCATCCTACATTGCCACTCACTGCCTATCCTAATTCAGACCCTCCGATTCACACCACCCCGTGATGTTTTTCTCACTCCTAGTAGTGAATGTAATGTAACACACACCCATACAATGCGCACCACCCCGTGATGTTTTTCTCACTCCTACTAGTGAATGTAATGTAACACACACCCATACAATGCGCACCACCCCGTGTTGTTTTTCTCACTCCTACTAGTGAATGTAATGTAACACACACCCATACAATGCGCACCACCCCGTGATGTTTTTCTCACTCCTACTAGTGAATGTAATGTAACACACACCCATACAATGCGCACCACCCCGTGATGTTTTTCTCACTCCTACTAGTGAATGTCATGTAACACACACCCATACAATGCGCACCACCCCGTGATGTTTTTCTCACTCCTACTAGTGAATGTAATGTAACACACACCCATACAATACGCACCACCCCGCGATGTTTTTCAGAAACCTATCCTACATTGCCACTGCATGTTCCCTGACCTCCCCATGCTGACCACCCGCGGCGCTTTTCTCCATCCTACATTGCCAATCACTGCCTATCCTAATTCAGACCCTCCGATTCACACCACCCCGTGATGTTTTTCTCACTTCTACTAGTGAATCTAATGTAACACACAACCATTCAATGCGCACCACCCCGCGATGTTTTTCAGAAACCTATCCTACATTGCCACTGCATGTTCCCTGACTTCCCCATGCTGACCACCCCGCGGTGCTTTTCTCCATCCTACATTGCCACTCACTGCCGATACTAATTCAGACCCTTCGATTCACACCACCCCGTGATGTTTTTCTCACTCCTAGTAGTGAATGTAATGTAACACACACCCATACAATGCGCACCACCCCGTGATGTTTTTCTCACTCCTACTAGTGAATCTAATGTAACACACACCCATACAATGCGCACCACCCCGTGATGTTTTTCTCACTCCTACTAGTGAATGTAATGTAACACACACCCATACAATGCACACCACCCCGTCATGTTTTTCTCACTCCTACTAGTGAATCTAATGTAACACACACCCATACAATGCGCACCACCCCGTGATGTTTTTCTCACTCCTACAAGTGAATCTAATGTAACACACACTCATACAATGCGCACCACCCCGTGATGTTTTTCTCACTCCTACTAGTGAATGTAATGTAACACACAACCATACAATGCGCACCACACCGTGATGTTTTTCTCACTCCTACTAGTGAATCTAATGTAACACACACCTATACAATGCGCACCACCTCGTGATGTTTTTCTCACTCCTACTAGTGAATGTAATGTAACACACACCCATACAATGCGCATCACCCCGTGATGTTTTTCTCATTCCTACTAGTGAATCTAATGTAACACACACCCATACAATGCGCACCACCCCGTGATGTTTTTCTCACTCCTACTAGTGAATGTAATGTAACACACACCCATACAATGCGCACCACCGCGTGATGTTTTTCTCACTCCTACTAGTGAATGTAATGTAACACACACCCATACAATGCGCACCACCCCGCGATGTTTTTCAGAAACCTATCCTACATTGCCACTGCATGTTCCCTGACCTCCCCAAGCTGACCACCCCGCGGTGCTTTTCTCCATCCTACATTGCCACTCACTGCCTATCCTAATTCAGACCCTCCGATTCACACCACCCCGTGATGTTTTTCTCACTCGTACTAGTGAATCTAATGTAACACACACCCATACAATGAGCACCACCCCGTGATGTTTTTCTCACTCGTACTAGTGAATGTAATGTAACACACACACATACACTGCGCACCACCCCGTGATGTTTTTCTCACTCCTACTAGTGAATGTAATGTAACACACACCCATACAATGCGCACCACCCCGTGATGTTTTTCTCACTCCTACTAGTGAATGTAATGTAACACACACCCATACAATGCACACCACCCCGCGATGTTTTTCAGAAACCTATCCTACATTGCCACTGCATGTTCCCTTACCTCCCCATGCTGACCACCCCGCGGTGCTTTTCTCCATCCTACATTGCGAATCACTGCCTATCATAATTCAGACCCTCCGATTCACACCACCCCGTGATGTTTTTCTCACTCCTACTATTGAATCTAATGTAACACACACCCATTCAATGCGCACCACCCCGCGATGTTTTTCAGAAACCTTTCCTACATTGCGACTGCATGTTCCCTGACCTCCCCATGCTGACCACCCCGCGGTGCTTTTCTCCATCCTACATTGCCACTCACTGCCTATCCTAATTCAGACCCTCCGATTCATACCACCCCGTGATGTTTTTCTCACTCGTACTAGTGAATCTAATGTAACACACACCCATACAATGAGCACCACCCCGTGATGTTTTTCTCACTCGTACTAGTGAATGTAATGTAACACACACACATACACTGCGCACCACCCCGTGATGTTTTTCTCACTCCTACTAGTGAATGTAATGTAACACACACCCATACAATGCGCACCACCCCGTGATGTTTTTCTCACTCCTACTAGTGAATGTAATGTAACACACACCCATAAAATGCGCACCACCCCGCGATGTTTTTCAGAAACCTATCCTACATTGCCACTGCATGTTCCCTGACCTCCCCATGCTGACCACCCCGCGGTGCTTTTCTCCATCCTACATTGCCAATCACTGCCTATCCTAATTCAGACCCTCTGATTCACACCACCCCGTGATGTTTTTCTCACTCCTACTATTGAATCTAATGTAACACACACCCATTCAATGCGCACCACCCCGCGATGTTTTTCAGAAACCTTTCCTACATTGCCACTGCATGTTCCCTGACCTCCCCATGCTGACCACCCCGCGGTGCTTTTCTCCATCCTACATTGCCACTCACTGCCTATCCTAATTCAGACCCTTCGATTCACACCACCCCGTGATGTTTTTCTCACTCCTACTAGTGAATGTAATGTAACACACACCCATACAATGCGCACCACCCCGCGATGTTTTTCAGAAACCTATCCTACATTGCCACTGCATGTTCCCTGACCTCCCCATGCTGACCACCCCGCGGCGCTTTTCTCCATCCTACATTGCCAATCACTTCCTATCCTGCTTCCGACCCTCCGATTCACACCCCCCCCGTGATGTTTTTCTCACTCCTACTAGTCAATGTAATGTAACACCCACCCATACAATGCGCACCACCCCTTGATGTTTTTCTCACTCCTACTAGTCAATGTAATGTAACACACACCCATACAATGCGCACCACCCCGTGATGTTTTTCTCACTCCTACTAATGAATGTAATGTAACACACACCCATACAATGCCCACCACCCTGAGATGTTTTTCTCACTCCTAATAGTGAATGTAATGTAACACACACCCATACAATGCGCACCACCCCGTGATGTTTTTCTCACTGCTACTAGTGAATGTAATGTAACACACACCCATACAATGCGCACCACCCCGTGATGTTTTTCTCACTCCTACTAGTGAATGTAATGTAACACACACCCATACAATGCGCACCACCCCGTGATGTTTTTCTCACTCCTACTAGTGAATGTAATGTAACACACACCCATACAATGCGCACCACCCCGTGATGTTTTTCTCACTCCTACTAGTGAATGTAATGTAACACACACCCATACAATGCGCACCACCCCGTGATGTTTTTCTCACTCCTACTAGTGAATGTAATGTAACACACACCCATACAATGCGCACCACCCCGTGATGTTTTTCTCACTCCTACTAGTGAATGTAATGTAACACACACCCATACAATACGCACCACCCCGCGATGTTTTTCAGAAACCTATCCTACATTGCCACTGCATGTTCCCTGACCTCCCCATGCTGACCACCCGCGGCGCTTTTCTCCATCCTACATTGCCAATCACTGCCTATCCTAATTCAGACCCTCCGATTCACACCACCCCGTGATGTTTTTCTCACTCCTACTAGTGAATCTAATGTAACACACAACCATTCAATGCGCACCACCCCGCGATGTTTTTCAGAAACCTATCCTACATTGCCACTGCATGTTCCCTGACTTCCCCATGCTGACCACCCCGCGGTGCTTTTCTCCATCCTACATTGCCACTCACTGCCGATCCTAATTCAGACCCTTCGATTCACACCACCCCGTGATGTTTTTCTCACTCGTAGTAGTGAATGTAATGTAACACACACCCATACAATGCGCACCACCCCGTGATGTTTTTCTCACTCCTACTAGTGAATGTAATGTAACACACACCCATACAATGCGCACCACCCCGTGATGTTTTTCTCACTCCTAGTAGTGAATGTAATGTAACACACACCCATACAATGCGCACCACCCCGTGATGTTTTTCTCACTCCTACTAGTGAATGTAATGTAACACACACCCATACTATGCGCACCACCCCGTGATGTTTTTCTCACTCCTACTAGTGAATGTAATGTAACACACACCCATACAATGCACACCACCCCGTCATGTTTTTCTCACTCCTACTAGTGAATCTAATGTAACACACACCCATACAATGCGCACCACCCCGTGATGTTTTTCTCACTCCTACAAGTGAATCTAATGTAACACACACTCATACAATGCGCACCACTCCGTGATGTTTTTCTCACTCCTACTAGTGAATGTAATGTAACACACAACCATACAATGCGCACCACCCCGTGATGTTTTTCTCACTCCTACTAGTGAATCTAATGTAACACACACCCATACAATGCGCACCACCTCGTGATGTTTTTCTCACTCCTACTAGTGAATGTAATGTAACACACACCCATACAATGCGCATCACCCCGTGATGTTTTTCTCATTCCTACTAGTGAATCTAATGTAACACACACCCATACAATGCGCACCACCCCGTGATGTTTTTCTCACTCCTACTAGTGAATGTAATGTAACACACACCCATACAATGCGCACCACCGCGTGATGTTTTTCTCACTCCTACTAGTGAATGTAATGTAACACACACCCATAAAATGCGCACCACCCCGCGATGTTTTTCAGAAACCTATCCTACATTGCCACTGCATGTTCCCTGACCTCCCCAAGCTGACCACCCCGCGGTGCTTTTCTCCATCCTACATTGCCACTCACTGCCTATCCTAATTCAGACCCTCCGATTCACACCACCCCGTGATGTTTTTCTCACTCGTACTAGTGAATCTAATGTAACACACACCCATACAATGAGCACCACCCCGTGATGTTTTTCTCACTCGTACTAGTGAATGTAATGTAACACACACACATACACTGCGCACCACCCCGTGATGTTTTTCTCACTCCTACTAGTGAATGTAATGTAACACACACCCATACAATGCGCACCACCCCGTGATGTTTTTCTCACTCCTACTAGTGAATGTAATGTAACACACACCCATACAATGCACACCACCCCGCGATGTTTTTCAGAAACCTATCCTACATTGCCACTGCATGTTCCCTTACCTCCCCATGCTGACCACCCCGCGGTGCTTTTCTCCATCCTACATTGCCAATCACTGCCTATCCTAATTCAGACCCTCCGATTCACACCACCCCGTGATGTTTTTCTCACTCCTACTATTGAATCTAATGTAACACACACCCATTCAATGCGCACCACCCCGCGATGTTTTTCAGAAACCTTTCCTACATTGCGACTGCATGTTCCCTGACCTCCCCATGCTGACCACCCCGCGGTTCTTTTCTCCATCCTACATTGCCACTCACTGCCTATCCTAATTCAGACCCTTCGATTCACACCACCCCGTGATGTTTTTCTCACTCCTACTAGTGAATGTAATGTAACACACACCCATACAATGCGCACCACCCCGCGATGTTTTTCAGAAACCTATCCTACATTGCCACTGCATGTTCCCTGACCTCCCCATGCTGACCACCCCTCGGCGCTTTTCTCCATCCTACATTGCCAATCACTGCCTATCCTAATTCAGACCCTCCGATTCACACCACCCCGTGATGTTTTTCTCACTCCTACTAGTCAATGTAATGTAACACACACCCATACAATGCGCACCACCCTGTGATGTTTTTCTCACTGCTACTAATGAATGTAATGTAACACACACCCATACAATGGGCACCACCCCGTGATGTTTTTCTCACTCCTAATATTGAATGTAATGTAACACACACCCATACAATGCGCACCACCCCGTGATGTTTTTCTCACTCCTACTAGTGAATGTAATGTAACACACACCCATACAATGCGCACCACCCCGTGATGTTTTTCTCACTCCTACTAGTGAATGTAATGTAACACACACCCATACAATGCGCACTACCCCGTGATGTTTTTCTCACTCCTACTAGTGAATGTAATGTAACACACACCCATACAATACGCACCACCCCGCGATGTTTTTCAGAAACCTATCCTACATTGCCACTGCATGTTCCCTGACCTCCCCATGCTGACCACCCGCCGTGCTTTTCTCCATCCTACATTGCCAATCACTGCCTATCCTAATTGAGACCCTCCGATTCACACCACCCCGTGATGTTTTTCTCACTCCTACTAGTGAATCAAATGTAACACACACCCATTCAATGCGCACCACCCCGCGATGTTTTTCAGAAACCTATCCTACATTGCCACTGCATGTTCCCTGACTTCCCCATGCTGACAACCCCGCGGTGCTTTTCTCCATCCTACATTGCCACTCACTGCCTATCCTAATTCAGACCCTTCGATTCACACCACCCCGTGATGTTTTTCTCACTCGTAGTAGTGAATGTAATGTAACACACACCCATACAATGCGCACCACCCCGTGATGTTTTTCTCACTCCTACTAGTGAATGTAATGTAACACACACCCATACAATGCGCACCACCCCGTGATGTTTTTCTCACTCCTAGTAGTGAATGTAATGTAACACACACCCATACAATGCGCACCACCCCGTGATGTTTTTCTCACTCCTACTAGTGAATGTAATGTAACACACACCCATACAATGCGCACCACCCCGTGATGTTTTTCTCACTCCTACTAGTGAATGTAATGTAACACACACCCATACAATGCACACCACCCCGTCATGTTTTTCTCACTCCTACTAGTGAATCTAATGTAACACACACCCATACTATGCGCATCACAACGTGATGTTTTTCTCACTCCTACAAGTGAATCTAATGTAACACACACTCATACAATGCGCACCACCCCGTGATGTTTTTCTCACTCCTACTAGTGAATGTAATGTAACACACAACCATACAATGCGCACCACCCCGTGATGTTTTTCTCACTCCTACTAGTGAATCTAATGTAACACACACCCATACAATGCGCACCACCCCGTGATGTTTTTCTCACTCCTACTAGTGAATGTAATGTAACACACACCCATACAATGCGCACCACCCCGTGATGTTTTTCTCATTCCTACTAGTGAATCTAATGTAACACACACCCATACAATGCGCACCACATCGTGATGTTTTTCTCACTCCTACTAGTGAATGTAATGTAACACACACCCATACAATGCGCACCACCCCGTGATGTTTTTCTCACTCCTACTAGTGAATGTAATGTAACACACACCCATACAATGCGCACCACGCCGTGATGTTTTTCTAACTCCTACTAGTGAATGTAATGTAACACTCACCCATACAATGCGCACCACCACGTGATGTTTTTCTCACTCCTACTAGTGAATGTAATGTAACACACACCCATACAATGCGCACCACCCCGTGATGTTTTTCTCACTCCTACTAGTGAATGTAATGTAACTCACACCCATACAATGCGCACCACCCCGTGATGTTTTTATCACTCCTAATAGTGAATCTAATGTAACACACACCCATACAATGCGCACCACCCCGTGATGTTTTTCTCACTCCTACTAGTGAATGTAATGTAACACACACCCATACAATGCGCACCACCCCGTGATGTTTTTCTCATTCCTACTAGTGAATCTAATGTAACACACACCCATACAATGCGCACCACCCCGTGATGTTTTTCTCACTCCTACTAGTGAATGTAATGTAACACACACCCATACAATGCGCACCACCCCGTGATGTTTTTCTCACTCCTACTAGTGAATGTAATGTAACACACACCCATACAATGCGCACCACCCCGCGATGTTTTTGAGAAACCTATCCTACATTGCCACTGTATGTTCCTTGACCTCCCCATGCTGACCACCCCGCGGTGCTTTTCTCCATCCTACATTGCCACTCACTGCCTATCCTAATTCAGACCCTCCGATTCACACCACCCCGTGATGTTTTTCTCACTGCTAGTAGTGAATGTAATGTAACACACACCCATACAATGCGCACCACCCCGTGATGTTTTTCTCACTCCTACTAGTGAATGTAATGTAACACACACCCATACAATGCGCACCACCCCGTGATGTTTTTCTCACTCCTACTAGTGAATCAAATGTAACACACACCCATACAATGCGCACGAGCCCGTGATGTTTTTCTCACTCCTACTAGTGAATCTAATGTAACACACACCCATACAATGCGCACCACTCCGTGATGTTTTTCTCACTCCTACTAGTGAATGTAATGTAACACACACCCATACAATGCGCACCAACCCGTGATGTTTTTCTCACTCCTACTAGTGAATGTAATGTAACACACACCCATACAATGCGCACCACCCCGCGATGTTTTTCAGAAACCTATCCTACATTGCCACTGCAAGTTCCATGACCTCCCCATGCTGACCACCCCGCGGTGCTTTTCTCCATCCTACATTGCCAATCACTGCCTATTCTAATTCAGACCCTTCGATTCACACCACCCCGTGATGTTTTTCTCACTCGTAGTAGTGAATGTAATGTAACACACACCAATACAATGCGCACCACCCCGTGATGTTTTTATCACTCCTACTAGTGAATGTAATGTAACACACACCCATACAATGCGCACCACCCCGTGATGTTTTTCTCACTCCTAGTAGTGAATGTAATGTAACACACACCCATACGATGCGCACCACCCCGTGATGTTTTTCTCACTCCTACTAGTGAATGTAATGTAACACACACCCATACAATGCGCACCACCCCGTGATGTTTTTCTCACTCCTACTAGTGAATGTAATGTAACACACACCCATACAATGCGCACCACCCCGTGATGTTTTTCTCACTCCTAGTAGTGAATGTAATGTAACACACACCCATACAATGCGCACCACCCCGTGATGTTTTTCTCACTCCTACTAGTGAATGTAATGTAACACACACCCATACAATGCGCACCACCCCGTGATGTTTTTCTCACTCCTACTAGTGAATCTAATGTAACACACACCCATACAATGCGCACCACTCCGTGATGTTTTTCTCACTCCAACTAGTGAATGTAATGTAACACACACCCATACAATGCGCACCAACCCGTGATGTTTTTCTCACACCTACTAGTGAATGTAACGTAACACACACCCATACGATGCGCACCACACCGTGATGTTTTTCTCACTCCTACTAATGAATGTAATGTAACACACACCAATACGATGCGCACCACCCCGTGATGTTTTTCTCACTCCTAATAGTGAATGTAATGTAACACACACCCATACAATGCGCACCACCCCGTGATGTTTTTCTCACTCCTACTACTGAATGTAATGTAACACACACCCATACAATGCGCACCACCCCGTGATGTTTTTCTCACTCCTACTAGTGAATGTAATGTAACACACACCCATACAATGCGCACCACCCCGTGATGTTTTTCTCACTCCTACTAGTGAATGTAATGTAACACACACCCATACAATGCGCACCACCCCGTGATGTTTTTCTCACTCCTACTAGTGAATGTAATGTAACACACAACCATACAATGCGCACCACCCCGTGATGTTTTTCTCACTCCTACTAGTGAATCTAATGTAACACACACCCATACAATGCGCACCACACCGTGATGTTTTTCTCACTCCTACTAGTGAATGTAATGTTACACACACCCATACAATGCGCACCACCCCGTGATGTTTTTCTCATTCCTACTAGTGAATCTAATGTAACACACACCCATAAAATGCGCACCACATCGTGATGTTTTTCTCACTCCTACTAGTGAATGTAATGTAACACACACCCATACAATGCGCACCACCCCGTGATGTTTTTCTCACTCCTACTAGTGAATGTAATGTAACACACACCCATACAATGCGCACCACCCCGTGATGTTTTTCTAACTCCTACTAGTGAATGTAATGTAACACTCACCCATACAATGCGCACCACCACGTGATGTTTTTCTCACTCCTACTAGTGAATGTAATGTAACACACACCCATACAATGCGCACCACCCCGTGATGTTTTTCTCATTCCTACTAGTGAATCTAATGTAACACACACCCATACAATGCGCACCACCCCGTGATGTTTTTCTCACTCCTACTAGTGAATGTAATGTAACACACACCCATACAATGCGCACCACCCCGTGATGTTTTTCTCACTCCTACTAGTGAATGTAATGTAACACACACCCATACAATGCGCACCACCCCGCGATGTTTTTGAGAAACCTATCCTACATTGCCACTGTATGTTCCCTGACCTCCCCATGCTGACCACCCCGCGGTGCTTTTCTCCATCCTACATTGCCACTCACTGCCTATCCTAATTCAGACCCTCCGATTCACACCACCCCGTGATGTTTTTCTCACTCCTAGTAGTGAATGTAATGTAACACACACCCATACAATGCGCACCACCCCGTGATGTTTTTCTCACTCCTACTAGTGAATGTAATGTAACACACACCCATACAATGCGCACCACCCCGTGATGTTTTTCTCACTCCTACTAGTGAATCGAATGTAACACACACCCATACAATGCGCACCACCCCGTGATGTTTTTCTCACTCCTACTAGTGAATCTAATGTAACACACACCCATACAATGCGCACCACTCCGTGATGATTTTCTCACTCCTACTAGTGAATGTAATGTAACACACACCCATACAATGCGCACCAACCCGTGATGTTTTTCTCACTCCTACTAGTGAATGTAATGTAACACACACCCATACAATGCGCACCACCCCGCGATGTTTTTCAGAAACCTATCCTACATTGCCACTGCAAGTTCCATGACCTCCCCATGCTGACCACCCCGCCGTGCTTTTCTCCATCCTACATTGCCAATCACTGCCTATTCTAATTCAGACCCTTCGATTCACACCACCCCGTGATGTTTTTCTCACTCGTAGTAGTGAATGTAATGTAACACACACCAATACAATGCGCACCACCCCGTGAAGTTTTTCTCACTCCTACTAGTGAATGTAATGTAACACACACCCATACAATGCGCACCACCCCGTGATGTTTTTCTCACTCCTACTAGTGAATCGAATGTAACACACACCCATACAATGCGCACCACCCCGTGATGTTTTTCTCACTCCTACTAGTGAATCTAATGTAACACACACCCATACAATGCGCACCACTCCGTGATGTTTTTCTCACTCCTACTAGTGAATGTAATGTAACACACACCCATACAATGCGCACCAACCCGTGATGTTTTTCTCACTCCTACTAGTGAATGTAATGTAACACACACCCATACAATGCGCACCACCCCGCGATGTTTTTCAGAAACCTATCCTACATTGCCACTGCAAGTTCCATGACCTCCCCATGCTGACCACCCCGCGGTGCTTTTCTCCATCCTACATTGCCAATCACTGCCTATTCTAATTGAGACCCTTCGATTCACACCACCCCGTGATGTTTTTCTCACTCGTAGTAGTGAATGTAATGTAACACACACCAATACAATGCGCACCACCCCGTGATGTTTTTCTCACTCCTACTAGTGAATGTAATGTAACACACACCCATACAATGCGCACCACCCCTGATGTTTTTCTCACTCCTAGTAGTGAATGTAATGTAACACACACCCATACAATGCGCACCACCCCGTGATGTTTTTCTCACTCCTACTAGTGAATGTAATGTAACACACACCCATACAATGCGCACCACCCCGTGATGTTTTTCTCACTCCTACTAGTGAATGTAATGTAACACACACCCATACAATGCGCACCACCCCGTGATGTTTTTCTCACTCCTAGTAGTGAATGTAATGTAACACACACCCATACAATGCGCACCACCCCGTGATGTTTTTCTCACTCCTACTAGTGAATGTAATGTAACACACACCCATACAATGCGCACCACCCCGTGATGTTTTTCTCACTCCTACTAGTGAATGTAATGTAACACACACCCATACAATGCGCACCACCCCGCGATTTATTTCAGAAAGCTATCCTACATTGCCCCTGCATGTTCCCTGACCTCCACATGCTGACCACCCCGCGGTGCTTTTCTCCATCCTACATTGCCAATCACTGCCTATCCTAATTCAGACCCTCCGATTCACACCACCCCGTGATGTTTTTCTCACTCCTACTAGTGAATCTAATGTAACACACACCCATACAATGCGCACCACCCCGCGATGTTTTTCAGAAACCTATCCTACATTGCCACTTCATGTTCCCTGACATCCCCATGCTGACCACACCGCGGTGCTTTTCTCCATCCTACATTGCCACTCACTGCCTATCCTAATTCAGACCCTCCGATTCACACCACACCATGATGTTTTTCTCACTCCTACTAGTGAATGTAATGTAACACACACCCATACAATGCGCACCACCCCGTGATGTTTTTCTCCCTCCTACTAGTGAATGTAATGTAACACACACACATACAATGCGCACCACCCCGTAATGTTTTTCTAACTCCTACTAGTGAATGTAATGTAACACTCACCCATACAATGCGCACCACCACGTGATGTTTTTCTCACTCCTACTAGTGAATGTAATGTAACACACACCCATACAATGCGCACCACCCCGTGATGTTTTTCTCACTCCTACTAGTGAATGTAATGTAACACACACCCATACAATGCGCACCACCCCGTGATGTTTTTCTCACTCCTACTAGTGAATCTAATGTAACACACACCCATACAATGCGCACCACCTCGTGATGTTTTTCTCACTCCTACTAGTGAATCTAATGTAACACACACACATACAATGCGCAACACCCCGTGATGTTTTTCTCACTCCTACTAGTGAATGTAATGTAACACACACCCATACAATGCGCACCACCCCGTGATGTTTTTCTCACTCCTACTAGTGAATGTAATGTAACACACACCCATACAATGCGCACCACCCCGTGATGATTTTCTCACTGGTACTAGTGAATGTAATGTAACACACACCCATACAATGCGTACCACCAAGTGATGTTTTTCTCACTCCTACTAGTGAATGTAATGTAACACACACCCATACAATGCGCACCACCCCGTGATGTTTTTCTCACTCCTACTAGTGAATGTAATGTAACACACACCCATACAATGCGCACCACCCCGTGATGTTTTTCTCACTCCTACTAGTGAATGTAATGTAACATAAACCCATACAATGCGCACCACCCCGTGATGTTTTTCTCACTCCTACTAGTGAATGTAATATAACACACACCCATACAATGCGCACCACCCCGTGATGTGTTTCTCAGTCCTACTAGTGAATGTAATGTAACACACACCCATACAATGCGCACCACCCCGTGATGTTTTTCTCACTCCTACTAGTGAATGTAATGTAACACACACCCATACAATGCGCACCACCCCGTGATGTTTTTCTCACTCCTACTAGTGAATGTAATGTAACACACACCCATACAATGCGCACCACCCCGTGATGTTTTTCTCACTGCTACTAGTGAATGTAATGTAACACACACCCATACAATGCGCACCACCCCGTGATGTTTTTCTCACTCCTACTAGTGAATCTAATGTAACACACACCCATACAATGCGCACCACCCCGTGATGTTTTTCTCACTCCTACTAGTGAATCTAATGTAACACACACACATACAATGCGCACCACCCCGTGATGTTTTTCTCACTCCTACTAGTGAATGTAATGTAACAAACACCAATACAATGCGCACCACGCCGTGATGTTTTTCTCACTCCTACTAGTGAATGTAATGTAACACACATCCATACAATGCGCACCACCCCGTGATGATTTTCTCACTGGTACTAGTGAATGTAATGTAACACACACCCATACAATGCGCACCACCCCGTGATGTTTTTCTCACTCCTACTAGTGAATGTAATGTAACACACACCCATACAATACGTACCACCCCTCGATGTTTTTCAGAAAGCTATCCTACATTGCTACTGCATGTTCCCTGACCTCCCCATGCTGACCACCCCGCGGTGCTTTTCTCCATCCTACATTGCCACTCACTGCCTATCCTAATTCAGACTCTCCGATTCACACCACACCGTTATGTTTTTCTCACTCCTAGTAGTGAATGTAATGTAACACACACCCATACAATTCGCACCACCCAGTGATGTTTTTCTCACTCCTACTAGTGAATGTAATGTAACACACACCCATACAATGCGCACCACCCCGTGCTGTTTTTCTCACTCCTACTAGTGAATGTAATGTAACACACACCCATACAATGCGCACCACCCCGTGATGTTTTTCTCACTCCTACTAGTGAATGTAATGTAACACACACCCATACAATGCGCACCACTCCGTGCTGTTTTTCTCACTCCTACTAGTGAATGTAATGTAACACACACCCATACAATGCGCACCACCCCGTGATGTTTTTCTCACTCCTACTAGTGAATGTAATGTAACACACACCCATACAATGCGCACCACTCCGTGATGTTTTTATCACTCCTACTAGTGAATGTAATGTAACACACACCCATACAATGCGCACCACCCCGTGATGTTTTTCTCACTGCTACTAGTGAATGTAATGTAACACACACCCATACAATGCGCACCACCCCGTGATGTTTTTCTCACTCCTATTAGTGAATGTAATGTAACACACACCCATACAATGCGCACCACCCCGTGATGTTTTTCTCACTCCTACTAGTGAATCTAATGTAACACACACACATACAATGCGCACCACCCCGTGATGTTTTTCTCACTCCTACTAGTGAATGTAATGTAACAAACACCAATACAATGCGCACCACGCCGTGATGTTTTTCTCACTCCTCCTAGTGAATGTAATGTAACACACACCCATACAATGCGCACCACCCCGTGATGATTTTCTCACTGGTACTAGTGAATGTAATGTAACACACACCCATACAATGCGCACCCCCCCGTGATGTTTTTCTCACTCCTACTAGTGAATGTAATGTAACACACACCCATACAATACGTACCACCCCGCGATGTTTTTCAGAAAGCTATCCTACATTGCCACTGCATGTTCCCTGACCTCCCCATGCTGACCACCCCGCGGTGCTTTTCTCCATCCTACATTGCCACTCACTGCCTATCCTAATTCAGACTCTCCGATTCACACCACACCGTGATGTTTTTCTTACTCCTAGTAGTGAATGTAATGTAACACACACCCATACAATTCGCACCACCCAGTGATGTTTTTCTCACTCCTACTAGTGAATGTAATGTAACACACACCCATACAATGCGCACCACCCCGTGCTGTTTTTCTCACTCCTACTAGTGAATGTAATGTAACACACACCCATACAATGCGCACCACCCCGTGATGTTTTTCTCACTCCTACTAGTGAATGTAATGTAACACACACCCATACAATGCGCACCACTCCGTGATGTTTTTATCACTCCTACTAGTGAATGTAATGTAACACACACCCATACAATGCGCACCACCCCGTGATGTTTTTCTCACTCCTACTAGTGAATGTAATGTAACACACACCCATACAATGTGCACCACCCCGCGATGTTTTTCAGAAAGCTATCCTACATTGCCACTGCATGTTCCCTGACCTCCCCATGCTGACCACCCCGCGGTGCTTTTCTCCATCCTATATTGCCACTCACTGACTATCCTACTTCACACACTCTGATTCACACCCCCCCGTGATGTTTTTCTCACTCCTACTAGTCAATGTAATGTAACACACACCCATACAATGCGCACCACCCCATGATGTTTTTCTCACTCCTACTAGTGAATGTAATGTAACACACACCCATACAATGCGCACCACCCCTTGATGTTTTTCTCACTCCTACTAGTGAATGTAATGTAACACACACCCATACAATGCGCACCTCCCCGTGATGTTTTTCTCACTCCTACTAGTGAATGTAATGTAACACACACCCATACAATGCGCACCACCCCGTGATGTTTTTCTCACTCCTACTAGTGAATGTAATGCAACACACACCCATACAATGCGCTCCACCCCGTGATGTTTTTCTCACTCCTACTAGTGAATGTAATGTAACACACACCCATACAATGCGCACCACCCCGTGATGTTTTTCTCACTCCTACTAGTGAATGTAATGTAACACACACCCATACAATGCGCACCACCCCGTGATGTTTTTCTCACTCCTACTAGTGAATGTAATGTAACACACACCCATACAATGCGCACCACCCCGCGATGTTTTTCAGAAACCTATCCTACATTGCCACTGCATGTTCCCTGACCTCCCCATGCTGACCACCCCGCGGTGCTTTTCTCCATCCTACATTGCCAATCACTGCCTATCCTAATTCAGACCCTCCGATTCACACCACCCCGTGATGTTTTTCTCACTCCTACTATTGAATCTAATGTAACACACACCCATTCAATGCGCACCACCCCGCGATGTTTTTCAGAAACCTTTCCTACATTGCCACTGCATGTTCCCTGACCTCCCCATGCTGACCACCCCGCGGTGCTTTTCTCCATCCTACATTGCCACTCACTGCCTATCCTAATTCAGACCCTTCGATTCACACCACCCCGTGATGTTTTTCTCACTCCTACTAGTGAATGTAATGTAACACACACCCATACAATGCGCACCACCCCGCGATGTTTTTCAGAAACCTATCCTACATTGCCACTGCATGTTCCCTGACCTCCCAATGCTGACCACCCCGCGGTGCTTTTCTCCATCCTACATTGCCAATCACTGCCTATCCTAATTCAGACCCTCCGATTCACACCACCCCGTGATGTTTTTCTCACTCCTACTAGTGAATGTAATGTAACACACACCCATACAATGCGCACCACCCCTCGATATTTTTCAGAAACCTATCCTACATTGCCACTGCATGTTCCCTGACTTCCCCAAGCTGACCACCCCGCGCTGCTTTTCTCCATCCTACATTGCCACTCACTGCCTATCCTACTTCCGAGCCTCCGATTCACACCCCCCCGTGATGTTTTTCTCACTCCTACTAGTCAATGTAATGTAACACCCACCCATACAATGCGCACCACCCCGTGATGTTTTTCTCACTCCTACTAGTCAATGTAATGTAACACACACCAATACAATGCGCACCACCCCGTGATGTTTTTCTCACTCCTACTAATGAATGTAATGTAACACACACGCATACAATGCGCACGATCCCGTGATGTTTTACTCACTCCTACTAGTGAATGTAATGTAAAACACACCCATACAATGCGCACCACCCCGTGATGATTTTCTCACTCCTACTAGTGAATGTAATGTAACACACACCCATACAATGCGCACCACCCCGTGATGTTTTTCTCACTCCTACTAGTGAATGTAATGTAACACACACCCATACTATGCGCATCACCCCGTGATGTTTTTCTCACTGCTACTAGTGAATGTAATGTAGCACACACCCATACAATGCGCACCACCCCGTGATGTTTTTCTAACTCCTACTAGTGAATGTAATGTAACACACACCCATACAATGCGCACCACCCAGCGATGTTTTTGAGAAACCTATCCTACATTGCCACTGCATGTTCCCTGACCTCCCCATGCTGACCACCCCGCGGTGCTTTTCTCCATCCTACATTGCCACTCACTGCCTATCCTAATTCAGACCCTCCGATTCACACCACCCCGTGATGTTTTTCTCACTCCTAGTAGTGAATGTAATGTAACACACACCCATACAATGCGCACCACCCCGTGATGTTTTTCTCACTCCTACTAGTGAATGTAATGTAACACACACCCATACAATGCGCACCACCCCGTGATGTTTTTCTCACTCCTACTAGTGAATCGAATGTAACACACACCCATACAATGCGCACCACCCCGTGATGTTTTTCTCACTCCTACTAGTGAATCTAATGTAACACACACCCATACAATGCGCACCACTCCGTGATGATTTTCTCACTCCTACTAGTGAATGTAATGTAACACACACCCATACAATGCGCACCAACCCGTGATGTTTTTCTCACTCCTACTAGTGAATGTAATGTAACACACACCCATACAATGCGCACCACCCCGCGATGTTTTTCAGAAACCTATCCTACATTGCCACTGCAAGTTCCATGACCTCCCCATGCTGACCACCCCGCGGTGCTTTTCTCCATCCTACATTGCCAATCACTGCCTATTCTAATTCAGACCCTTCGATTCACACCACCCCGTGATGTTTTTCTCACTCGTAGTAGTGAATGTAATGTAACACACACCAATACAATGCGCACCACCCCGTGAAGTTTTTCTCACTCCTACTAGTGAATGTAATGTAACACACACCCATACAATGCGCACCACCCCGTGATGTTTTTCTCACTCCTACTAGTGAATCGAATGTAACACACACCCATACAATGCGCACCACCCCGTGATGTTTTTCTCACTCCTACTAGTGAATCTAATGTAACACACACCCATACAATGCGCACCACTCCGTGATGTTTTTCTCACTCCTACTAGTGAATGTAATGTAACACACACCCATACAATGCGCACCAACCCGTGATGTTTTTCTCACTCCTACTAGTGAATGTAATGTAACACACACCCATACAATGCGCACCACCCCGCGATGTTTTTCAGAAACCTATCCTACATTGCCACTGCAAGTTCCATGACCTCCCCATGCTGACCACCCCGCGGTGCTTTTCTCCATCCTACATTGCCAATCACTGCCTATTCTAATTGAGACCCTTCGATTCACACCACCCCGTGATGTTTTTCTCACTCGTAGTAGTGAATGTAATGTAACACACACCAATACAATGCGCACCACCCCGTGATGTTTCTCTCACTCCTACTAGTGAATGTAATGTAACACACACCCATACAATGCGCACCACCCCTGATGTTTTTCTCACTCCTAGTAGTGAATGTAATGTAACACACACCCATACAATGCGCACCACCCCGTGATGTTTTTCTCACTCCTACTAGTGAATGTAATGTAACACACACCCATACAATGCGCACCACCCCGTGATGTTTTTCTCACTCCTACTAGTGAATGTAATGTAACACACACCCATACAATGCGCACCACCCCGTGATGTTTTTCTCACTCCTAGTAGTGAATGTAATGTAACACACACCCATACAATGCGCACCACCCCGTGATGTTTTTCTCACTCCTACTAGTGAATGTAATGTAACACACACCCATACAATGCGCACCACCCCGTGATGTTTTTCTCACTCCTACTAGTGAATGTAATGTAACACACACCCATACAATGCGCACCACCCCGCGATTTATTTCAGAAAGCTATCCTACATTGCCCCTGCATGTTCCCTGACCTCCACATGCTGACCACCCCGCGGTGCTTTTCTCCATCCTACATTGCCAATCACTGCCTATCCTAATTCAGACCCTCCGATTCACACCACCGCGTGATGTTTTTCTCACTCCTACTAGTGAATCTAATGTAACACACACCCATACAATGCGCACCACCCCGCGATGTTTTTCAGAAACCTATCCTACATTGCCACTTCATGTTCCCTGACATCCCCATGCTGACCACCCCGCGGTGCTTTTCTCCATCCTACATTGCCACTCACTGCCTATCCTAATTCAGACCCTCCGATTCACACCACACCATGATGTTTTTCTCACTCCTACTAGTGAATGTAATGTAACACACACCCATACAATGCGCACCACCCCGTGATGTTTTTCTCCCTCCTACTAGTGAATGTAATGTAACACACACACATACAATGCGCACCACCCCGTAATGTTTTTCTAACTCCTACTAGTGAATGTAATGTAACACTCACCCATACAATGCGCACCACCACGTGATGTTTTTCTCACTCCTACTAGTGAATGTAATGTAACACACACCCATACAATGCGCACCACCCCGTGATGTTTTTCTCACTCCTCCTAGTGAATGTAATGTAACACACACCCATACAATGCGCACCACCCCGTGATGTTTTTCTCACTCCTACTAGTGAATCTAATGTAACACACACCCATACAATGCGCACCACCCCGTGATGTTTTTCTCACTCCTACTAGTGAATCTAATGTAACACACACACATACAATGCGCAACACCCCGTGATGTTTTTCTCACTCCTACTAGTGAATGTAATGTAACACACACCCATACAATGCGCACCACCCCGTGATGTTTTTCTCACTCCTACTAGTGAATGTAATGTAACACACACCCATACAATGCGCACCACCCCGTGATGATTTTCTCACTGGTACTAGTGAATGTAATGTAACACACACCCATACAATGCGTACCACCAAGTGATGTTTTTCTCACTCCTACTAGTGAATGTAATGTAACACACACCCATACAATGCGCACCACCCCGTGATGTTTTTCTCACTCCTACTAGTGAATGTAATGTAACACACACCCATACAATGCGCACCACCCCGTGATGTTTTTCTCACTCCTACTAGTGAATGTAATGTAACATAAACCCATACAATGCGCACCACCCCGTGATGTTTTTCTCACTCCTACTAGTGAATGTAATATAACACACACCCATACAATGCGCACCACCCCGTGATGTGTTTCTCAGTCCTACTAGTGAATGTAATGTAACACACACCCATACAATGCGCACCACCCCGTGATGTTTTTCTCACTCCTACTAGTGAATGTAATGTAACACACACCCATACAATGCGCACCACCCCGTGATGTTTTTCTCACTCCTACTAGTGAATGTAATGTAACACACACCCATACAATGCGCACCACCCCGTGATGTTTTTCTCACTGCTACTAGTGAATGTAATGTAACACACACCCATACAATGCGCACCACCCCGTGATGTTTTTCTCACTCCTACTAGTGAATCTAATGTAACACACACCCATACAATGCGCACCACCCCGTGATGTTTTTCTCACTCCTACTAGTGAATCTAATGTAACACACACACATACAATGCGCACCACCCCGTGATGTTTTTCTCACTCCTACTAGTGAATGTAATGTAACAAACACCAATACAATGCGCACCACGCCGTGATGTTTTTCTCACTCCTACTAGTGAATGTAATGTAACACACACCCATACAATGCGCACCACCCCGTGATGATTTTCTCACTGGTACTAGTGAATGTAATGTAACACACACCCATACAATGCGCACCCCCCCGTGATGTTTTTCTCACTCCTACTAGTGAATGTAATGTAACACACACCCATACAATACGTACCACCCCGCGATGTTTTTCAGAAAGCTATCCTACATTGCCACTGCATGTTCCCTGACCTCCCCATGCTGACCACCCCGCGGTGCTTTTCTCCATCCTACATTGCCACTCACTGCCTATCCTAATTCAGACTCTCCGATTCACACCACACCGTGATGTTTTTCTTACTCCTAGTAGTGAATGTAATGTAACACACACCCATACAATTCGCACCACCCAGTGATGTTTTTCTCACTCCTACTAGTGAATGTAATGTAACACACACCCATACAATGCGCACCACCCCGTGCTGTTTTTCTCACTCCTACTAGTGAATGTAATGTAACACACACCCATACAATGCGCACCACCCCGTGATGTTTTTCTCACTCCTACTAGTGAATGTAATGTAACACACACCCATACAATGCGCACCACTCCGTGATGTTTTTCTCACTCCTACTAGTGAATGTAATGTAACACACACCCATACAATGCGCACCACCCCGTGATGTTTTTCTCACTCCTACTAGTGAATGTAATGTAACATAAACCCATACAATGCGCACCACCCCGTGATGTTTTTCTCACTCCTACTAGTGAATGTAATATAACACACACCCATACAATGCGCACCACCCCGTGATGTGTTTCTCAGTCCTACTAGTGAATGTAATGTAACACACACCCATACAATGCGCACCACCCCGTGATGTTTTTCTCACTCCTACTAGTGAATGTAATGTAACACACACCCATACAATGCGCACCACCCCGTGATGTTTTTCTCACTCCTACTAGTGAATGTAATGTAACACACACCCATACAATGCGCACCACCCCGTGATGTTTTTCTCACTGCTACTAGTGAATGTAATGTAACACACACCCATACAATGCGCACCACCCCGTGATGTTTTTCTCACTCCTACTAGTGAATCTAATGTAACACACACCCATACAATGCGCACCACCCCGTGATGTTTTTCTCACTCCTACTAGTGAATCTAATGTAACACACACACATACAATGCGCACCACCCCGTGATGTTTTTCTCACTCCTACTAGTGAATGTAATGTAACAAACACCAATACAATGCGCACCACGCCGTGATGTTTTTCTCACTCCTACTAGTGAATGTAATGTAACACACACCCATACAATGCGCACCACCCCGTGATGATTTTCTCACTGGTACTAGTGAATGTAATGTAACACACACCCATACAATGCGCACCACCCCGTGATGTTTTTCTCACTCCTACTAGTGAATGTAATGTAACACACACCCATACAATACGTACCACCCCGCGATGTTTTTCAGAAAGCTATCCTACATTGCTACTGCATGTTCCCTGACCTCCCCATGCTGACCACCCCGCGGTGCTTTTCTCCATCCTACATTGCCACTCACTGCCTATCCTAATTCAGACTCTCCGATTCACACCACACCGTTATGTTTTTCTCACTCCTAGTAGTGAATGTAATGTAACACACACCCATACAATTCGCACCACCCAGTGATGTTTTTCTCACTCCTACTAGTGAATGTAATGTAACACACACCCATACAATGCGCACCACCCCGTGCTGTTTTTCTCACTCCTACTAGTGAATGTAATGTAACACACACCCATACAATGCGCACCACCCCGTGATGTTTTTCTCACTCCTACTAGTGAATGTAATGTAACACACACCCATACAATGCGCACCACTCCGTGCTGTTTTTCTCACTCCTACTAGTGAATGTAATGTAACACACACCCATACAATGCGCACCACCCCGTGATGTTTTTCTCACTCCTACTAGTGAATGTAATGTAACACACACCCATACAATGCGCACCACTCCGTGATGTTTTTATCACTCCTACTAGTGAATGTAATGTAACACACACCCATACAATGCGCACCACCCCGTGATGTTTTTCTCACTGCTACTAGTGAATGTAATGTAACACACACCCATACAATGCGCACCACCCCGTGATGTTTTTCTCACTCCTACTAGTGAATCTAATGTAACACACACCCATACAATGCGCACCACCCCGTGATGTTTTTCTCACTCCTACTAGTGAATCTAATGTAACACACACACATACAATGCGCACCACCCCGTGATGTTTTTCTCACTCCTACTAGTGAATGTAATGTAACAAACACCAATACAATGCGCACCACGCCGTGATGTTTTTCTCACTCCTACTAGTGAATGTAATGTAACACACACCCATACAATGCGCACCACCCCGTGATGATTTTCTCACTGGTACTAGTGAATGTAATGTAACACACACCCATACAATGCGCACCCCCCCGTGATGTTTTTCTCACTCCTACTAGTGAATGTAATGTAACACACACCCATACAATACGTACCACCCCGCGATGTTTTTCAGAAAGCTATCCTACATTGCCACTGCATGTTCCCTGACCTCCCCATGCTGACCACCCCGCGGTGCTTTTCTCCATCCTACATTGCCACTCATTGCCTATCCTAATTCAGACTCTCCGATTCACACCACACCGTGATGTTTTTCTTACTCCTAGTAGTGAATGTAATGTAACACACACCCATACAATTCGCACCACCCAGTGATGTTTTTCTCACTCCTACTAGTGAATGTAATGTAACACACACCCATACAATGCGCACCACCCCGTGCTGTTTTTCTCACTCCTACTAGTGAATGTAATGTAACACACACCCATACAATGCGCACCACCCCGTGATGTTTTTCTCACTCCTACTAGTGAATGTAATGTAACACACACCCATACAATGCGCACCACTCCGTGATGTTTTTATCACTCCTACTAGTGAATGTAATGTAACACACACCCATACAATGCGCACCACCCCGTGATGTTTTTCTCACTCCTACTAGTGAATGTAATGTAACACACACCCATACAATGTGCACCACCCCGCGATGTTTTTCAGAAAGCTATCCTACATTGCCACTGCATGTTCCCTGACCTCCCCATGCTGACCACCCCGCGGTGCTTTTCTCCATCCTATATTGCCACTCACTGCCTATCCTACTTCACACACTCTGATTCACACCCCCCCGTGATGTTTTTCTCACTCCTACTAGTCAATGTAATGTAACACACACCCATACAATGCGCACCACCCCATGATGTTTTTCTCACTCCTACTAGTGAATGTAATGTAACACACACCCATACAATGCGCACCACCCCTTGATGTTTTTCTCACTCCTACTAGTGAATGTAATGTAACACACACCCATACAATGCGCACCTCCCCGTGATGTTTTTCTCACTCCTACTAGTGAATGTAATGTAACACACACCCATACAATGCGCACCACCCCGTGATGTTTTTCTCACTCCTACTAGTGAATGTAATGCAACACACACCCATACAATGCGCTCCACCCCGTGATGTTTTTCTCACTCCTACTAGTGAATGTAATGTAACACACACCCATACAATGCGCACCACCCCGTGATGTTTTTCTCACTCCTACTAGTGAATGTAATGTAACACACACCCATACAATGCGCACCACCCCGTGATGTTTTTCTCACTCCTACTAGTGAATGTAATGTAACACACACCCATACAATGCGCACCACCCCGCGATGTTTTTCAGAAACCTATCCTACATTGCCACTGCATGTTCCCTGACCTCCCCATGCTGACCACCCCGCGGTGCTTTTCTCCATCCTACATTGCCAATCACTGCCTATCCTAATTCAGACCCTCCGATTCACACCACCCCGTGATGTTTTTCTCACTCCTACTATTGAATCTAATGTAACACACACCCATTCAATGCGCACCACCCCGCGACGTTTTTCAGAAACCTTTCCTACATTGCCACTGCATGTTCCCTGACCTCCCCATGCTGACCACCCCGCGGTGCTTTTCTCCATCCTACATTGCCACTCACTGCCTATCCTAATTCAGACCCTTCGATTCACACCACCCCGTGATGTTTTTCTCACTCCTACTAGTGAATGTAATGTAACACACACCCATACAATGCGCACCACCCCGCGATGTTTTTCAGAAACCTATCCTACATTGCCACTGCATGTTCCCTGACCTCCCCATGCTGACCACCCCGCGGTGCTTTTCTCCATCCTACATTGCCAATCACTGCCTATCCTAATTCAGACCCTCCGATTCACACCACCCCGTGATGTTTTTCTCACTCCTACTAGTGAATGTAATGTAACACACACCCATACAATGCGCACCACCCCTCGATATTTTTCAGAAACCTATCCTACATTGCCACTGCATGTTCCCTGACTTCCCCAAGCTGACCACCCCGCGCTGCTTTTCTCCATCCTACATTGCCACTCACTGCCTATCCTACTTCCGAGCCTCCGATTCACAACCCCCCGTGATGTTTTTCTCACTCCTACTAGTCAATGTAATGTAACACCCACCCATACAATGCGCACCACCCCGTGATGTTTTTCTCACTCCTACTAGTCAATGTAATGTAACACACACCAATACAATGCGCACCACCCCGTGATGTTTTTCTCACTCCTACTAATGAATGTAATGTAACACACACGCATACAATGCGCACGATCCCGTGATGTTTTACTCACTCCTACTAGTGAATGTAATGTAAAACACACCCATACAATGCGCACCACCCCGTGATGTTTTTCTCACTCCTACTAGTGAATGTAATGTAACACACACCCATACTATGCGCATCACCCCGTGATGTTTTTCTCACTGCTACTAGTGAATGTAATGTAGCACACACCCATACAATGCGCACCACCCCGTGATGTTTTTCTAACTCCTACTAGTGAATGTAATGTAACACACACCCATACAATGCGCACCACCCAGCGATGTTTTTGAGAAACCTATCCTACATTGCCACTGCATGTTCCCTGACCTCCCCATGCTGACCACCCCGCGGTGCTTTTCTCCATCCTACATTGCCACTCACTGCCTATCCTAATTCAGACCCTCCGATTCACACCACCCCGTGATGTTTTTCTCACTCCTACTAGTGAATGTAATGTAACACACACCCATACAATGCGCACCACCCCATGATGTTTTTCTCACTCCTACTGGTGAATGTAATGTAACACACACCCATACAATGCGCACCACCCCGTGATGTTTTTCTCACTCCTACTAGTGAATGTAATGTAACACACACCCATACAATGCGCACCACCCCGTGATGTTTTCTCACTCCTATTAGTGAATGTAATGTAACACACACCCATGTAATGCGCACCACCCCGTGATGTTTTTCTCACTCCTACTAGTGAATGTAATGTAACACACACCCATACAATGCGCACCACCCCGTGATGTTTTTCTCACTCCTACTAGTGAATCGAATGTAACACACACCCATACAATGCGCACCACCCCGTGATGTTTTTCTCACTCCTACTAGTGAATCTAATGTAACACACACCCATACAATGCGCACCACTCCGTGATGTTTTTCTCACTCCTACTAGTGAATGTAATGTAACACACACCCATACAATGCGCACCACCCCGCGATGTTTTTCAGAAACCTATCGTACATTGCCACTGCAAGTTCCATGACCTCCCCATGCTGACCACCCCGCGGTGCTTTTCTCCATCCTACATTGCCAATCACTGCCTATTCTAATTCAGACCCTTCGATTCACACCACCCCGTGATGTTTTTCTCACTCGTAGTAGTGAATGTAATGTAACACACACCAATACAATGCGCACCACCCCGTGATGTTTTTCTCACTCCTACTAATGAATGTAATGTAACACACACCCATACAATGCGCACCACCCCGTGATGTTTTTCTCACTCCTAGTAGTGAATGTAATGTAACACACACCCATACAATACGCACCACCCCGTGATGTTTTTCTCACTCCTACTAGTGAATGTAATGTAACACACACCCACACAATGCGCACCACCCCGTGATGTTTTTCTCACTCCTACTAGTGAATGTAATGTAACACACACTCATACAATGCGCACCACCCCGTGATGTTTTTCTCACTCCTAGTAGTGAATGTAATGTAACACACACCCATACAATGCGCACCACCCCGTGATGTTTTTCTCACTCCTACTAGTGAATGTAATGTAACACACACCCATACAATGCGCACCACCCCGTGATGTTTTTCTCACTCCTACTAGTGAATGTAATGTAACACACACCCATACAATGCGCACCACCCCGCGATATTTTTCAAAAATCTATCCTACATTGCCCCTGCATGTTCCCTGACCTCCACATGCTGACCACCCCGCGGTGCTTTTCTCCATCCTACATTGCCAATCACTGCCTATCCTAATTCAGACCCTCCGATTCACACCACCCCGTGATGTTTTTCTCACTCCTACTAGTGAATCTAATGTAACACACACCCATACAATGCGCACCACCCCGCAATGTTTTTCAGAAACCTATCCTACATTGCCACTGCATGTTCCCTGACCTCCCCATGCTGACCACCCCGCGGTGCTTTTCTCCATCCTACATTGCCAATCACTGCCTATCCTAATTCAGACCCTCCGATTCACAACACCCCGTGATGTTTTTCTCACTCCTACTATTGAATCTAATGTAACACACACCCATTCAATGCGCACCACCCCGCGATGTTTTTCAGAAACCTTTCCTACATTGCCACTGCATGTTCCCTGACCTCCCCATGCAGATCACCCCGCGGTGCTTTTCTCCATCCTACATTGCCACTCACTGCCTATCCTAATTCAGACCCTTCGATTCACACCACCCCGTGATGTTTTTCTCACTCCTACTAGTGAATGTAATGTAACACACACCCATACAATGCGCACCACCCCGCGATGTTTTTCAGAAACCTATCCTACATTGCCACTGCATGTTCCCTGACCTCCCCATGCTGACCACCCCGCGGTGCTTTTCTCCATCCTACATTGCCAATCACTGCCTATCCTAATTCAGACCCTCCGATTCACACCACCCCGTGATGTTTTTCTCACTCCTACTAGTGAATGTAATGTAACACACACCCATACAATGCGCACCACCCCTCGATATTTTTCAGAAACCTATCCTACATTGCCACTGCATGTTCCCTGACCTCCCCAAGCTGACCACCCCGCGCTGCTTTTCTCCATCCTACATTGCCACTCACTACCTATCCTACTTCCGAGCCTCCGATTCACACCCCCCCGTGATGTTTTTCTCACTCCTACTAGTCAATTTAATGTAACACCCACCAATACAATGCGCACCACCCCGTGATGTTTTTCTCAATCCTACTAGTCAATGTAATGTAACACACACCCATACAATGCGCACCACCCCGTGATGTTTTTCTCACTCCTACTAATGAATGTAATGTAACACACACCCATACAATGCGCACCACCCCGTGATGTTTTTCTCACTCCTACTAGTGAATGTAATGTAACACACACCCATACAATGCGCACCACCCCGTGATGTTTTTCTCACTCCTACTAGTGAATGTAATGTAACACACACCCATACTATGCGCATCACCCCGTGATGTTTTTCTCACTCCTACTAGTGAATGTAATGTAGCACACACCCATACAATGCGCACCACCCCGTGATGTTTTTCTCACTCCTACTAGTGAATGTAATGTAACACACACCCATACAATGCACACCACCCAGCGATGTTTTTGAGAAACCTATCCTACATTGCCACTGTATGTTCCCTGACCTCCCCATGCTGACCACCCCGCGGTGCTTTTCTCCATCCTACATTGCCACTCACTGCCTATCCTAATTCAGACCCTTCGATTCACACCACCCCGTGATGTTTTTCTCACTCGTAGTAGTGAATGTAATGTAACACACACCAATACAATGCGCACCACCCCGTGATGTTTTTCTCACTCCTACTAGTGAATGTAATGTAACACACACCCATACAATGCGCACCACCCCGTGATGTTTTTCTCACTCCTAGTAGTGAATGTAATGTAACAAACACCCATACAATGCGCACCACCCCGTGATGTTTTTCTCACTCCTACTAGTGAATGTAATGTAACACACACCCATACAATGCGCACCACCCCGTGATGTTTTTCTCACTCCTACTAGTGAATGTAATGTAACACACACCCATACAATGCGCACCACCCCGTGATGTTTTTCTCACTCCTAGTAGTGAATGTAATGTAACACACACCCATACAATGCGCACCACCCCGTGATGTTTTTCTCACTCCTACTAGTGAATGTAATGTAACACACACCCATACAATGCGCACCACCCCGTGATGTTTTTCTCACTCCTACTAGTGAATCTAATGTAACACACACCCATACAATGCGCACCACCCCGCGATGTTTTTCAGAAACCTATCCTACATTGCCACTGCATGTTCCCTGACCTCCCCATGCTGACCACCCCGCGGTGCTTTTCTCCATCCTACATTGCCACTCACTGCCTATCCTAATTCAGACCCTCCGATTCACACCACACCATGATGTTTTTCTCACTCCTACTAGTGAATGTAATGTAACACACACCCATACAATGCGCACCACCCCGTGATGTTTTTCTCACTCCTACTAGTGAATGTAATGTAACACACACCCATACAATGCGCACCACCCCGCGATGTTTTTCAGAAACCTATCCTACATTGCCACTGCAAGTTCCATGACCTCCCCATGCTGACCACCCCGCGGTGCTTTTCTCCATCCTACATTGCCAATCACTGCCTATTCTAATTCAGACCCTTCGATTCACACCACCCCGTGATGTTTTTCTCACTCGTAGTAGTGAATGTAATGTAACACACACCAATACAATGCGCACCACCCCGTGATGTTTTTCTCACTCCTACTAGTGAATGTAATGTAACACACACCCATACAATGCGCACCACCCCGTGATGTTTTTCTCACTCCTAGTAGTGAATGTAATGTAACACACACCCATACAATGCGCACCACCCCGTGATGTTTTTCTCACTCCTACTAGTGAATGTAATGTAACACACACCCATACAATGCGCACCACCCCGTGATGTTTTTCTCACTCCTACTAGTGAATGTAATGTAACACACACCCATACAATGCGCACCACCCCGTGATGTTTTTCTCACTCCTAGTAGTGAATGTAATGTAACACACACCCATACAATGCGCACCACCCCGTGATGTTTTTCTCACTCCTACTAGTGAATGTAATGTAACACACACCCATACAATGCGCACCACCCCGTGATGTTTTTCTCACTCCTACTAGTGAATCTAATGTAACACACACCCATACAATGCGCACCACCCCGCGATGTTTTTCAGAAACCTATCCTACATTGCCACTGCATGTTCCCTGACCTCCCCATGCTGACCACCCCGCGGTGCTTTTCTCCATCCTACATTGCCACTCACTGCCTATCCTAATTCAGACCCTCCGATTCACACCACACCATGATGTTTTTCTCACTCCTACTAGTGAATGTAATGTAACACACACCCATACAATGCGCACCACCCCGTGATGTTTTTCTCACTCCTACTAGTGAATGTAATGTAACACACACCCATACAATGCGCACCACCCCGTGATGTTTTTCTAACTCCTACTAGTGAATGTAATGTAACACTCACCCATACAATGCGCACCACCACGTGATGTTTTTCTCACTCCCACTAGTGAATGTAATGTAACACACACCCATACAATGCGCACCACCCCTTGATGTTTTTCTCACTCCTACTAGTGAATGTAATGTAACACACACCCATACAATGCGCACCACCCCGTGATGTTTTTCTCACTCCTACTAGTGAATCTAATGTAACACACACCCATACAATGCGCACCACCCCGTGATGTTTTTCTCACTCCTACTAGTGAATGTAATGTAACACACACCCATACAATGCGCACCACACCGTGATGTTTTTCTCATTCCTACTAGTGAATCTAATGTAACACACACCCATACAATGCGCACCACCCCGTGATGTTTTTCTCACTCCTACTAGTGAATGTAATGTAACACACACCCATACAATGCGCACCACCCCGTGATGTTTTTCTCACTCCTACTAGTGAATGTAATGTAACACACACCCATACAATGCGCACCACCCCGCGATGTTTTTGAGAAACCTATCCTACATTGCCACTGCATGTTCCCTGACCTCCCCATGCTGACCACCCCGCGGTGCTTTTCTCCATCCTACATTGCCACTCACTGCCTATCCTAATTCAGACCCTCCGATTCACACCACCCCGTGATGTTTTTCTCACTGCTAGTAGTGAATGTAATGTAACAGACACCCATACAATGCGCACCACCCCGTGATGTTTTTCTCACTCCTACTAGTGAATCTAATGTAACACACACCCATACAATGCGCACCACTCCGTGATGTTTTTCTCACTCCTACTAGTGAATGTAATGTAACACACACCCATACAATGCGCACCAACCCGTGATGTTTTTCTCACTCCTACTAGTGAATGTAATGTAACACACACCCATACAATGCGCACCAGCCCGCGATGTTTTTCAGAAACCTATCCTACATTGCCACTGCAAGTTCCATGACCTCCCCATGCTGACCACCCCGCGGTGCTTTTCTCCATCCTACATTGCCAATCACTGCCTATTCTAATTCAGACCCTTCGATTCACACCACCCCGTGATGTTTTTCTCACTCGTAGTAGTGAATGTAATGTAACACACACCAATACAATGCGCACCACCCCGTGATGTTTTTCTCACTCCTACTAGTGAATGTAATGTAACACACACCCATACAATGCGCACCACCCCGTGATGTTTTTCTCACTCCTACTAGGGAATGTAATGTAACACACACCCATACAATGCGCACCACCCCGTGATGTTTTTCTCACTCCTAGTAGTGAATGTAATGTAACACACACCCATACAATGCGCACCACCCCGTGATGTTTTTCTCACTCCTACTAGTGAATGTAATGTAACACACACCCATACAATGCGCACCACCCCGTGATGTTTTTCTCACTCCTACTAGTGAATGTAATGTAACACACACCCATACAATGCGCACCACCCCGCGATGTTTTTCAGAAACCTATCCTACATTGCCCCTGCATGTTCCCTGACCTCCACATGCTGACCACCCCGCAGTGCTTTTCTCCATCCTACGTTGCCACTCACTGCCTATCCTAATTCAGACCCTCCGATTCACACCACCCCGTGTTTTTCTCACTCCTACTAGTGAATCTAATGTAACACACACCCATACAATGCGCACCACCCCGCGATGTTTTTCAGAAACCTATCCTAAATTGCCACTGCATGTTCCCTGACCTCCCCATGCTGACCACCCCGCGGTGCTTTTCTCCATCCTACATTGCCACTCACTGCCTATCCTAATTCAGACCCTCCGATTCACACCACACCATGATGTTTTTCTCACTCCTACTAGTGAATGTAATGTAACACACACCCATACAATGCGCACCACCCCGTGATGTTTTTCTCACTCCTACTAGTGAATGTAATGTAACAAACACCCATACAATGCGCACCACCCCGTGAAGTTTTTCTAACTCCTACTAGTGAATGTAATGTAACACTCACCCATACAATGCGCACCACCACGTGATGTTTTTCTCACTCCTACTAGTGAATGTAATGTAACACACACCCATACAATGCGCACCACCCCGTGATGTTTTTCTCACTCCTACTAGTGAATGTAATGTAACACACACCCATACAATGCGCACCACCCCGTGATGTTTTTCTCACTCCTACTAGTGAATGTAATGTAACACACACCCATACAATGCGCACCACCCCGTGATGTTTTTCTCACTCCTACTAGTGAATGTAATGTAACACACACCCATACAATGCGCACCACCCCGTGATGATTTTCTCACTGGTACTAGTGAATGTAATGTAACACACACCCATACAATGCGCACCACCCCGTGATGTTTTTCTCACTCCTACTAGTGAATGTAATGTAACACACACCCATACAATGCGCACCACCCCGTGATGTTTTTCTCACTCCTACTAGTCAATGTAATGTAACACACACCCATACAATGCGCACCACCCCGTGATGTTTTTCTCACTCCTACTAGTGAATGTAATGTAACACAAACCCATACAATGCGCACCACCCCGTGATGTTTTTCTCACTCCTACTAGTGAATGTAATATAACACACACCCATACAATGCGCACCACCCCGTGATGTTTTTCTCACTCCTACTAGTGAATGTAATGTAACACACACCCATACAATGCGCACCACACCGTGATGTTTTTCTCACTCCTACTAGTGAATGTAATGTAACACACACCCATACAATGCGCACCACCCCGTGATGTTTTTCGCATTCCTACTAGTGAATGTAATGTAACACACACCCATACAATGCGCACCACCCCGTGATGTTTTTCTCACTCCTACTAGTGAATCTAATGTAACACACACCCATACAATGCGCACCACCCCGTGATGTTTTTCTCACTCCTACTAGTGAATCTAATGTAACACACACACATACAATGCGCACCACCCCGTGATGTTTTTGTCACTCCTACTAGTGAATGTAATGTAACAAACACCAATACAATGCGCACCACCCCGTGATGTTTTTCTCACTCCTACTAGAGAATGTAATGTAACACACACCCATACAATGCGCACCACCCCGTGATGATTTTCTCACTGGTACTAGTGAATGTAATGTAACACACACCCATACAATGCGCACAACCCCGTGATGTTTTTCTCACTCCTACTAGTGAATGTAATGTAACACACACCCATACAATACGTACCACCCCGCGATGTTTTTCAGAAAGCTATCCTACATTGCCACTGCATGTTCCCTGACCTCCCCATGCTGACCACCCCGCGGTGCTTTTCTCCATCCTACATTGCCACTCACTGCCTATCCTAATTCAGACTCTCCGATTCACACCACACCGTGATGTTTTTCTCACTCCTAGTAGTGAATGTAATGTAACACACACCCATACAATGCGCACCACCCCGTGCTGTTTTTCTCACTCCTACGAGTGAATGTAATGTAACACACACCCATACAATGCGCACCACCCCGTGATGTTTTTCTCACTCCTACTAGTGAATGTAATGTAATACACACCCATACAATGCGCACCACTCCGTGATGTTTTTATCACTCCTACTAGTGAATGTAATGTAACACACACCCATACAATGCGCACCACGCCGTGATGTTTTTCTCACTCCTACTAGTGAATGTAATGTAACACACACCCATACAATGTGCACCACCCCGCGATGTTTTTCAGAAACCTATCCTACATTGCCACTGCATGTTCCCTGACCTCCCCATGCTGACCACCCCGCGGTGCTTTTCTCCATCCTACATTGCCACTCACTGCCTATCCTAATTCAGACCCTTCGATTCACACCACCCCGTGATGTTTTTCTCACTCGTAGTAGTGAATGTAATGTAACACACACCCATACAATGCGCACCACCCCGTGATGTTTTTCTCACTCCTACTAGTGAATGTAATGTAACACACACCCATACAATGCGCACCACCCCGTGATGTTTTTCTCACACCTACTAGTGAATGTAACGTAACACACACCCATACAATGCGCACCACCCCGTGATGTTTTTCTCACTCCTACTAGTGAATGTAACGTAACACACACCCATACAATGCGCACCACCCCTCGATGTTTTTCAGAATCCTATCCTACATTGCCACTGCATGTTCCCTGACCTCCCCAAGCTGACCACCCCGCGGTGCTTTTCTCCATCCTATATTGCCACTCACTGCCTATCCTACTTCAGACACTCCGATTCACACCCCCCCCGTGATGTTTTTCTCACTCCTACTAGTCAATGTAATGTAACACACACCCATACAATGCGCACCACCCCATGATGTTTTTCTCACTCCTACTAGTGAATGTAATGTAACACACACCCATACAATGCGCACCACCCCGTGATGTTTTTCTCACTCCTACTAGTGAATGTAATGTAACACACACCCATACAATGCGCACCTCCCGGTGATGTTTTTCTCACTCCTACTAGTGAATGTAATGTAACACACACCCATACAATGCGCACCACCCCGTGATGTTTTTCTCACTCCTACTAGTGAATGTAATGCAACACACACCCATACAATGCGCTCCACCCCGTGATGTTTTTCTCACTCCTACTAGTGAATGTAATGTAACACACACCCATACAATGCGCACCACCCCGTGATGTTTTTCTCACTCCTACTAGTGAATGTAATGTAACACACACCCATACAATACGCCCCACCCCGTGATGTTTTTCTCACTCCTACTAGTGAATGTAATGTAACACACACCCATACAATGCGCTCCACCGCGTGATCTTTTTCTCACTCCTACTAGTGAATCTAATGTAACACACACCAATACAATGCGCACCACCCCGTGATGTTTTTCTCACTCTTACTAGTGAATGTAATGTAACACACACCCATACAATGCGCACCACCCCGTGATGTTTTTCTCACTCCTACTAGTGAATGTAATGTAACACACACCCATACAATGCGCACCACCCCGTGATGTTTTTCTCACTCGTAATAGTGAATGTAAAGTAACACACACCCATACAATGCGCACCACCCCGTGATGTTTTTCTCACTTTTACTAGTGAATGTAATGTAACACACACCCATACAATGCGCCCCACCCCGTGATGTTTTTCTCACTCCTACTAGTGAATGTAATGTAACACACACCCATACAATGTGCACCACCGCGTGATCTTTTTCTCACTCCTACTAGTGAATCTAATGTAACACACACCCATACAATGCGCACCACACCGTGATGTTTTTCTCACTCCTACTAGTGAATCTAATGTAACATACACCCATACAATGCGCACCACCCGGTGATGTTTTTCTCACTCCTACTAGTGAATGTAATGTAACACACACCCATACAATGCGCACCACCCCGTGATGTTTTTCTCAATCCTACTAGTGAATCTAATGTAACACACACCCATACAATGCGCACCACCCCGTGATGTTTTTCTCACACCTACTAGTCAATGTAATGTAACACACACCCATACAATGCGCACCACCCCGTGATGTTTTTCTCACTCCTAGTAGTGAATGTAATGTAACACACTCCCATACAATGCGCAACCACCCCGTGATGTTTTTCTCACTCCTACTAGTGAATGTAATGTAACACACACCCATACAATGCGCACCACCCCGTGATGTTTTTCTCACTCTTACTAGCGAATGTAATGTAACACACACCCCTACAATGCGCACCACCCCGTGATGTTTTTCTCACTCCTACTAGTGAATGTAATGTAACACACACCCATACAATGCACACCACCCCGTGATGTTTTTCTCACTCCTACTAGTGAATGTAATGTAACACACACCCATACAATGCGCACCACCACGTGATGTTTTTCTCACTTTTACTAGTGAATGTAATGTAACACACAGCCATACAATGCGCACCACCCCGTGATGTTTTTCTCACTCCTACTAGTCAATGTAATGTAACACACACCCATACAATGCGCACCACCCCGTGATGTTTTTCTCACTCCTAGTAGTGAATGTAATGTAACACACACCCATACAATGCGCAACCACCCCGTGATGTTTTTCTCACTCCTACTAGTGAATGTAATGTAACACACACCCATACAATGCGCACCACCCCGTGATGTTTTTCTCACTCCTACTAGTGAATGTAATGTAACCCACACCCATACAATGCGCACCGCCTCGTGATGTTTTTCTCACTCCTAATAGTGAATGTAATGTAACACACACCCATACAATGCGCACCACCCCGTGATGTTTTTCTCACTTTTACTAGTGAATGTAATGTAACACACACCCATACAATGCGCCCCACCCCGTGATGTTTTTCTCACTCCTACTAGTGAATGTAATGTAACACACACCCATACAATGCGCACCACCGCGTGATCTTTTTCTCACTCCTACTAGTGAATCTAATGTAACACACACCCATACAATGCGCACCACACCGTGATGTTTTTCTCACTCCTACTAGTGAATCTAATGTAACACACACCCATACAATGCGCACCACCCGGTGATGTTTTTCTCACTCCTACTAGTGAATGTAATGTAACACACACCCATACAATGCGCACCACCCCGTGATGTTTTTCTCACTCCTACTAGTGTATGTAATGTAACACACACCCATACAATGCTCACCACACCGCGATGTTTTTGCGAAACCTATCCTACATTGCCACAGCATGTTCCCTGACGTCCCCATGCTGACCACCCCGCGGTGCTTTTCTCCATCCTACATTGCCACTCACTGCCTATCCTAATTCAGACCCTCCGATTCACACCACCCCGTGATGTTTTTCTCACTCCTAGTAGTGAATGTTATGTAACACACACCCATACAATGCACACCACCCCGTGATGTTTTTCTCACTCCTACTAGTGAATGTAATGTAACACACACCCATACAATGCGCACCACCCCGTGATGTTTTTCTCACTCCTACTAGTGAATCTAATGTAACACACACCCATACAATGCGCACCACCCCGTGATGTTTTTCTCACTCATGCTAGTGAATCTAATGTAACACACACACATACAATGCGCACCACCCCGTGATGTTTTTCTCACTCCTACTAGTGAATGTAATGTAACACACACCCATACAATGCGCACCACCCCGTGATGATTTTCTCACTGGTACTAGTGAATGTAATGTAACACATACCCATACAATGCGCACCACCCCGTGATTTTTTTCTCACTCCTACTAGTGAATGTAATGTAACACACACCCATACAATGCGCACCACCCCGTGATGTTTTTCTCACTCCTACTAGTCAATGTAATGTAACACACACCCATACAATGCGCACCACCCCGTGATGTTTTTCTCACTCCTACTAGTGAATGTAATGTAACACACACCCATACAATGGGCACCACAGCGTGATGTTTTTCTCACTCCTGCTAGTGAATGTAATGTAACACACACCCATACAATGCGCACCACCCCGTGATGTTTTTCTCACTCCTACTAGTGAATGTAATGTAACACACACCCATACAATGCGCACCACCCCGTGATGTTTTTCTCACTCCTACTAGTGAATGTAATGTAACACACACCCATACAATGCGCACCACCCCGTGATGTTTTTCTCACTCCTACTAGTGAATGTAATGTAACACACACCCATACAATGCGCACCACCCCGTGATGTTTTTCTCACTCCTACTAGTGAATGTAATGTAACACACACCCATACAATGCGCACCACCCCATGATGTTTTTCTCACTCCTACTAGTGAATCTAATGTAACACACACCCATACAATGCGCACCACCCCGTGATGTTTTTCTCACTCCTACTAGTGAATCTAATGTAACACACACACATACAATGCGCACCACCCCGTGATGTTTTTCTCACTCCTACTAGTGAATGTAATGTAACACACTCCCATACAATGCGCACCACCCCGTGATGTTTTTCTCACTCCTACTAGTGAATGTAATGTAACACACACCCATACAATACGTACCACCCCGCGATGTTTTTCAGAAAGCTATCCTACATTGCCACTGCATGTTCCCTGACCTCCCCATGCTGACCACCCCGCGGTGCTTTTCTCCATCCTACATTGCCACTCACTGCCTATCCTAATTCAGACCCTTCGATTCACACCACCCCGTGATGTTTTTCTCACTCGTAGTAGTGAATGTAATGTAACACACACCCATACAATGCGCACCACCCCGTGATGTTTTTCTCACTCCTACTAGTGAATGTAATGTAACAGACACCCATACAATGCGCACCTCCCCGTGATGTTTTTCTCAAACCTACTAGTGAATGTAATGTAACACACACCCATACAATGCGCACCACCCCGTGATGTTTTTCTCACTCCTACTAGTGAATGTAACGTAACACACACCCATACAATGCGCACCACCCCTCGATGTTTTTCAGAAACCTATCCTACATTGCCACTGCATGTTCCCTGACCTCCCCAAGCTGACCACCCCGCGGTGCTTTTCTCCATCCTACATTGCCACTCACTGCCTATCCTACTTCAGACCCTCAGATTCACACCCCCCCGTGATGTTTTTCTCACTCCTACTAGTCAATGTAATGTAACACACACCCATACAATGCGCACCACCCCGTGATGTTTTTCTCACTTTTACTAGTGAATGTAATGTAACACACAGCCATACAATGCGCACCACCCCGTGATGTTTTTCTCACTCCTACTAGTCAATGTAATGTAACACACACCCATACAATGCGCACCACCCCGTGATGTTTTTCTCACTCCTAGTAGTGAATGTAATGTAACACACACCCATACAATGCGCAACCACCCCGTGATGTTTTTCTCACTCCTACTAGTGAATGTAATGTAACACACACCCATACAATGCGCACCACCCCGTGATGTTTTTCTCACTCTTACTAGTGAATGTAATGTAACACACACCCATACAATGCGCACCACCCCGTGATGTTTTTCTCACTCCTACTAGTGAATGTAATGTAACCCACACCCATACAATGCGCACCGCCCCGTGATGTTTTTCTCACTCCTAATAGTGAATGTAATGTAAAACACACCCATACAATGCGCACCACCCCGTGATGTTTTTCTCACTTTTACTAGTGAATGTAATGTAACACACACCCATACAATGCGCCCCACCCCGTGATGTTTTTCTCACTCCTACTAGTGAATGTAATGTAACACACACCCATACAATGCGCACCACCCCGTGATGTTTTTCTCACTCCTACTAGTGAATGTAATGTAACACACACCCATACAATGCGCACCACCCCGTGATGTTTTTCTCACACCTACTAGTGAATGTAACGTAACACACACCCATACAATGCGCACCACCCCGTGATGTTTTTCTCACTCCTACTAGTGAATGTAACGTAACACACACCCATACAATGCGCACCACCCCTCGATGTTTTTCAGAAACCTATCCTACATTGCCACTGCATGTTCCCTGACCTCCCCAAGCTGACCACCCCGCGGTGCTTTTCTCCATCCTATATTGCCACTCACTGCCTATCCTACTTCAGACACTCCGATTCACACCCCCCCCGTGATGTTTTTCTCACTCCTACTAGTCAATGTAATGTAACACACACCCATACAATGCGCACCACCCCATGATGTTTTTCTCACTCCTACTAGTGAATGTAATGTAACACACACCCATACAATGCGCAACACCCCGTGATGTTTTTCTCACTCCTACTAGTGAATGTAATGTAACACACACCCATACAATGCGCACCTCCCGGTGATGTTTTTCTCACTGCTACTAGTGAATGTAATGTAACACACACCCATACAATGCGCACCACCCCGTGATGTTTTTCTCATTCCTACTAGTGAATGTAATGCAACACACACCCATACAATGCACTCCACCCCGTGATGTTTTTCTCAGTCCTACTAGTGAATGTAATGTAACACACACCCATACAATGCGCACCACCCCGTGATGTTTTTCTCACTCCTACTAGTGAATGTAATGTAACACACACCCATACAATGCGCCCCACCCCGTGATGTTTTTCTCACTCCTACTAGTGAATGTAATGTAACACACACCCATACAATGCGCACCACCCCGTGATGTTTTTCTCACTCCTACTAGTGAATCTAATGTAACACACACCAATACAATGCGCACCACCCCGTGATGTTTTTCTCACTCTTACTAGTGAATGTAATGTAACACACACCCATACAATGCGCACCACCCCGTGATGTTTTTCTCACTCCTACTAGTGAATGTAATGTAACACACACCCATACAATGCGCACCACCCCGTGATGTTTTTCTCACTCCTAATAGTGAATGTAAAGTAACACACACCCATACAATGCGCACCACCCCGTGATGTTTTTCTCACTTTTACTAGTGAATGTAATGTAACAAACACCCATACAATGCGCCCCACCCCGTGATGTTTTTCTCACTCCTACTAGTGAATGTAATGTAACACACACCCATACAATGCGCACCACCGCGTGATCTTTTTCTCACTCCTACTAGTGAATCTAATGTAACACACACCCATACAATGCGCACCACACCGTGATGTTTTTCTCACTCCTACTAGTGAATCTAATGTAACATACACCCATACAATGCGCACCACCCGGTGATGTTTTTCTCACTCCTACTAGTGAATGTAATGTAACACACACCCATACAATGCGCAACCACCCCGTGATGTTTTTCTCACTCCTACTAGTGAATGTAATGTAACACACACCCATACAATGCGCACCACCCCGTGATGTTTTTCTCACTCTTACTAGTGAATGTAATGTAACACACACCCATACAATGCGCACCACCCCGTGATGTTTTTCTCACTCCTACTAGTGAATGTAATGTAACCCACACCCATACAATGCGCACCGCCCCGTGATGTTTTTCTCACTCCTAATAGTGAATGTAATGTAACACACACCCATACAATGCGCACCACCCCGTGATGTTTTTCTCACTTTTACTAGTGAATGTAATGTAACACACACCCATACAATGCGCCCCACCCCGTGAATTTTTTCTCACTCCTACTAGTGAATGTAATGTAACACACACCCATACAATGCGCACCACCGCGTGATCTTTTTCTCACTCCTACTAGTGAATCTAATGTAACACACACCCATACAATGCGCACCACACCGTGATGTTTTTCTCACTCCTACTAGTGAATCTAATGTAACACACACCCATACAATGCGCACCACCCGGTGATGTTTTTCTCACTCCTACTAGTGAATGTAATGTAACACACACCCATACAATGCGCACCACCCCGTGCTGTTTTTCTCACTCCTACTAGTGTATGTAATGTAACACACACCCATACAATGCTCACCACACCGCGATGTTTTTGCGAAACCTATCCTACATTGCCACAGCATGTTCCCTGACGTCCCCATGCTGACCACCCCGCGGTGCTTTTCTCCATCCTACATTGCCACTCAATGCCTATCCTAATTCAGACCCTCCGATTCACACCACCCCGTGATGTTTTTCTCACTCCTAGTAGTGAATGTTATGTAACACACACCCATACAATGCGCACCACCCCGTGATGTTTTTCTCACTCCTACTAGTGAATGTAATGTAACACACACCCATACAATGCGCACCACCCCGTGATGTTTTTCTCACTCCTACTAGTGAATCTAATGTAACACACACCCATACAATGCGCACCACCCCGTGATGTTTTTCTCACTCATGCTAGTGAATCTAATGTAACACACACACATACAATGCGCACCACCCCGTGATGTTTTTCTCACTCCTACTAGTGAATGTAATGTAACACACACCTATACAATGCGCACCACCCCGTGATGATTTTCTCACTGGTACTAGTGAATGTAATGTAACACATACCCATACAATGCGCACCACCCCGTGATTTTTTTCTCACTCCTACTAGTGAATGTAATGTAACACACACCCATACAATGCGCACCACCCCGTGATGTTTTTCTCACTCCTACTAGTCAATGTAATGTAACACACACCCATACAATGCGCACCACCCCGTGATGTTTTTCTCACTCCTACTAGTGAATGTAATGTAACACACACCCATACAATGGGCACCACCCCGTGATGTTTTTCTCACTCCTGCTAGTGAATGTAATGTAACACACACCCATACAATGCGCACCACCCCGTGATGTTTTTCTCACTCCTACTAGTGAATGTAATGTAACACACACCCATACAATGCGCACCACCCCGTGATGTTTTTCTCACTCCTACTAGTGAATGTAATGTAACACACACCCATACAATGCGCACCACCCCGTGATGTTTTTCTCACTCCTACTAGTGAATGTAATGTAACACACACCCATACAATGCGCACCACCCCGTGATGTTTTTCTCACTCCTACTAGTGAATGTAATGTAACACACACCCATACAATGCGCACCACCCCGTGATGTTTTTCTCACTCCTACTAGTGAATGTAATGTAACACACACCCATACAATGCGCACCACCCCGTGATGTTTTTCTCACTCCTACTAGTGAATCTAATGTAACACACACCCATACAATGCGCACCACCCCGTGATGTTTTTCTCACTCCTACTAGTGAATGTAATGTAACACACACACATACAATGCGCACCACCCCGTGATGTTTTTCTCACTCCTACTAGTGAATGTAATGTAACACACTCCCATACAATGCGCACCACCCCGTGATGTTTTTCTCACTCCTACTAGTGAATGTAATGTAACACACACCCATACAATACGTACCACCCCGCGATGTTTTTCAGAAAGCTATCCTACATTGCCACTGCATGTTCCCTGACCTCCCCATGCTGACCACCCCGCGGTGCTTTTCTCCATCCTACATTGCCACTCACTGCCTATCCTAATTCAGACCCTTCGATTCACACCACCCCGTGATGTTTTTCTCACTCGTAGTAGTGAATGTAATGTAACACACACCCATACAATGCGCACCACCCCGTGATGTTTTTCTCACTCCTACTAGTGAATGTAATGTAACAGACACCCATACAATGCGCACCACCCCGTGATGTTTTTCTCACACCTACCAGTGAATGTAATGTAACACACACCCATACAATGCGCACCACCCCGTGATGTTTTTCTCACTCCTACTAGTGAATGTAACGTAACACACACCCATACAATGCGCACCACCCCTCGATGTTTTTCAGAAACCTATCCTACATTGCCACTGCATGTTCCCTGACCTCCCCAAGCTGACCACCCCGCGGTGCTTTTCTCCATCATACATTGCCACTCACTGCCTATCCTACTTCAGACCCTCCGATTCACACCCCCCCGTGATGTTTTTCTCACTCCTACTAGTCAATGTAATGTATCACACACCCATACAATGCGCACCACCCCGTGATGTTTTTCTCACTTTTACTAGTGAATGTAATGTAACACACAGCCATACAATGCGCACCACCCCGTGATGTTTTTCTCACTCCTACTAGTCAATGTAATGTAACACACACCCATACAATGCGCACCACCCCGTGATGTTTTTCTCACTCCTAGTAGTGAATGTAATGTAACACACACCCATACAATGCGCACCACCCCGTGATGTTTTTCTCACTCCTACTAGTGAATGTAATGTAACACACACCCATACAATGCGCACCACCCCGTGATGTTTTTCTCACACCTACTAGTGAATGTAACGTAACACACACCCATACAATGCGCACCACCCCGTGATGTTTTTCTCACTCCTACTAGTGAATGTAACGTAACACACACCCATACAATGCGCACCACCCCTCGATGTTTTTCAGAAACCTATCCTACATTGCCACTGCATGTTCCCTGACCTCCCCAAGCTGACCACCCCGCGGTGCTTTTCTCCATCCTATATTGCCACTCACTGCCTATCCTACTTCAGACACTCCGATTCACACCCCCCCCCGTGATGTTTTTCTCACTCCTACTAGTCAATGTAATGTAACACACACCCATACAATGCGCACCACCCCATGATGTTTTTCTCACTCCTACTAGTGAATGTAATGTAACACACACCCATACAATGCGCAACACCCCGTGATGTTTTTCTCACTCCTACTAGTGAATGTAATGTAACACACACCCATACAATGCGCACCTCCCGGTGATGTTTTTCTCACTGCTACTAGTGAATGTAATGTAACACACACCCATACAATGCGCACCACCCCGTGATGTTTTTCTCATTCCTACTAGTGAATGTAATGCAACACACACCCATACAATGCACTCCACCCCGTGATGTTTTTCTCAGTCCTACTAGTGAATGTAATGTAACACACACCCATACAATGCGCACCACCCCGTGATGTTTTTCTCACTCCTACTAGTGAATGTAATGTAACACACACCCATACAATGCGCCCCACCCCGTGATGTTTTTCTCACTCCTACTAGTGAATGTAATGTAACACACACCCATACAATGCGCACCACCCCGTGATGTTTTTCTCACTCCTACTAGTGAATCTAATGTAACACACACCAATACAATGCGCACCACCCCGTGATGTTTTTCTCACTCTTACTAGTGAATGTAATGTAACACACACCCATACAATGCGCACCACCCCGTGATGTTTTTCTCACTCCTACTAGTGAATGTAATGTAACACACACCCATACAATGCGCACCACCCCGTGATGTTTTTCTCACTCCTAATAGTGAATGTAAAGTAACACACACCCATACAATGCGCACCACCCCGTGATGTTTTTCTCACTTTTACTAGTGAATGTAATGTAACAAACACCCATACAATGCGCCCCACCCCGTGATGTTTTTCTCACTCCTACTAGTGAATGTAATGTAACACACACCCATACAATGCGCACCACCGCGTGATCTTTTTCTCACTCCTACTAGTGAATCTAATGTAACACACACCCATACAATGCGCACCACACCGTGATGTTTTTCTCACTCCTACTAGTGAATCTAATGTAACATACACCCATACAATGCGCACCACCCGGTGATGTTTTTCTCACTCCTACTAGTGAATGTAATGTAACACACACCCATACAATGCGCAACCACCCCGTGATGTTTTTCTCACTCCTACTAGTGAATGTAATGTAACACACACCCATACAATGCGCACCACCCCGTGATGTTTTTCTCACTCTTACTAGTGAATGTAATGTAACACACACCCATACAATGCGCACCACCCCGTGATGTTTTTCTCACTCCTACTAGTGAATGTAATGTAACCCACACCCATACAATGCGCACCGCCCCGTGATGTTTTTCTCACTCCTAATAGTGAATGTAATGTAACACACACCCATACAATGCGCACCACCCCGTGATGTTTTTCTCACTTTTACTAGTGAATGTAATGTAACACACACCCATACAATGCGCCCCACCCCGTGAATTTTTTCTCACTCCTACTAGTGAATGTAATGTAACACACACCCATACAATGCGCACCACCGCGTGATCTTTTTCTCACTCCTACTAGTGAATCTAATGTAACACACACCCATACAATGCGCACCACACCGTGATGTTTTTCTCACTCCTACTAGTGAATCTAATGTAACACACACCCATACAATGCGCACCACCCGGTGATGTTTTTCTCACTCCTACTAGTGAATGTAATGTAACACACACCCATACAATGCGCACCACCCCGTGATGTTTTTCTCACTCCTACTAGTGTATGTAATGTAACACACACCCATACAATGCTCACCACACCGCGATGTTTTTGCGAAACCTATCCTACATTGCCACAGCATGTTCCCTGACGTCCCCATGCTGACCACCCCGCGGTGCTTTTCTCCATCCTACATTGCCACTCAATGCCTATCCTAATTCAGACCCTCCGATTCACACCACCCCGTGATGTTTTTCTCACTCCTAGTAGGGAATGTTATGTAACACACACCCATACAATGCGCACCACCCCGTGATGTTTTTCTCACTCCTACTAGTGAATGTAATGTAACACACACCCATACAATGCGCACCACCCCGTGATGTTTTTCTCACTCCTACTAGTGAATCTAATGTAACACACACCCATACAATGCGCACCACCCCGTGATGTTTTTCTCACTCATGCTAGTGAATCTAATGTAACACACACACATACAATGCGCACCACCCCGTGATGTTTTTCTCACTCCTACTAGTGAATGTAATGTAACACACACCTATACAATGCGCACCACCCCGTGATGATTTTCTCACTGGTACTAGTGAATGTAATGTAACACATACCCATACAATGCGCACCACCCCGTGATTTTTTTCTCACTCCTACTAGTGAATGTAATGTAACACACACCCATACAATGCGCACCACCCCGTGATGTTTTTCTCACTCCTACTAGTCAATGTAATGTAACACACACCCATACAATGCGCACCACCCCGTGATGTTTTTCTCACTCCTACTAGTGAATGTAATGTAACACACACCCATACAATGGGCACCACCCCGTGATGTTTTTCTCACTCCTGCTAGTGAATGTAATGTAACACACACCCATACAATGCGCACCACCCCGTGATGTTTTTCTCACTCCTACTAGTGAATGTAATGTAACACACACCCATACAATGCGCACCACCCCGTGATGTTTTTCTCACTCCTACTAGTGAATGTAATGTAACACACACCCATACAATGCGCACCACCCCGTGATGTTTTTCTCACTCCTACTAGTGAATGTAATGTAACACACACCCATACAATGCGCACCACCCCGTGATGTTTTTCTCACTCCTACTAGTGAATGTAATGTAACACACACCCATACAATGCGCACCACCCCGTGATGTTTTTCTCACTCCTACTAGTGAATGTAATGTAACACACACCCATACAATGCGCACCACCCCGTGATGTTTTTCTCACTCCTACTAGTGAATCTAATGTAACACACACCCATACAATGCGCACCACCCCGTGATGTTTTTCTCACTCCTACTAGTGAATGTAATGTAACACACACACATACAATGCGCACCACCCCGTGATGTTTTTCTCACTCCTACTAGTGAATGTAATGTAACACACTCCCATACAATGCGCACCACCCCGTGATGTTTTTCTCACTCCTACTAGTGAATGTAATGTAACACACACCCATACAATACGTACCACCCCGCGATGTTTTTCAGAAAGCTATCCTACATTGCCACTGCATGTTCCCTGACCTCCCCATGCTGACCACCCCGCGGTGCTTTTCTCCATCCTACATTTCCACTCACTGCCTATCCTAATTCAGACCCTTCGATTCACACCACCCCGTGATGTTTTTCTCACTCCTACTAGTGAATGTAATGTAACACACACCCATACAATGCGCACCACCCCGTGATGTTTTTCTCACTCCTACTAGTGAATGTAATGTAACACACACCCATACAATGCGCACCACCCCGTGATGTTTTTCTCACTCCTACTAGTGAATGTAATGTAACACACACCCATACAATGCGCACCACCCCGTGATGTTTTTCTCACTCCTACTAGTGAATGTAATGTAACACACACCCATACAATGCGCACCACCCCGTGATGTTTTTCTCACTCCTACTAGTGAATGTAATGTAACACACACCCATACAATGCGCACCACCCCGTGATGTTTTTCTCACTCCTACTAGTGAATGTAATGTAACACACACCCATACAATGCGCACCACCCCGTGATGTTTTTCTCACTCCTACTAGTGAATGTAATGTAACACACACCCATACAATGCGCACCACCCCGTGATGTTTTTCTCACTCCTACTAGTGAATCTAATGTAACACACACCCATACAATGCGCACCACCCCGTGATGTTTTTCTCACTCCTACTAGTGAATGTAATGTAACACACACACATACAATGCGCACCACCCCGTGATGTTTTTCTCACTCCTACTAGTGAATGTAATGTAACACACTCCCATACAATGCGCACCACCCCGTGATGTTTTTCTCACTCCTACTAGTGAATGTAATGTAACACACACCCATACAATACGTACCACCCCGCGATGTTTTTCAGAAAGCTATCCTACATTGCCACTGCATGTTCCCTGACCTCCCCATGCTGACCACCCCGCGGTGCTTTTCTCCATCCTACATTGCCACTCACTGCCTATCCTAATTCAGACCCTTCGATTCACACCACCCCGTGATGTTTTTCTCACTCGTAGTAGTGAATGTAATGTAACACACACCCATACAATGCGCACCACCCCGTGATGTTTTTCTCACTCCTACTAGTGAATGTAATGTAACAGACACCCATACAATGCGCACCACCCCGTGATGTTTTTCTCACACCTACCAGTGAATGTAATGTAACACACACCCATACAATGCGCACCACCCCGTGATGTTTTTCTCACTCCTACTAGTGAATGTAACGTAACACACACCCATACAATGCGCACCACCCCTCGATGTTTTTCAGAAACCTATCCTACATTGCCACTGCATGTTCCCTGACCTCCCCAAGCTGACCACCCCGCGGTGCTTTTCTCCATCCTACATTGCCACTCACTGCCTATCCTACTTCAGACCCTCCGATTCACACCCCCCCGTGATGTTTTTCTCACTCCTACTAGTCAATGTAATGTATCACACACCCATACAATGCGCACCACCCCGTGATGTTTTTCTCACTTTTACTAGTGAATGTAATGTAACACACAGCCATACAATGCGCACCACCCCGTGATGTTTTTCTCACTCCTACTAGTCAATGTAATGTAACACACACCCATACAATGCGCACCACCCCGTGATGTTTTTCTCACTCCTAGTAGTGAATGTAATGTAACACACACCCATACAATGCGCACCACCCCGTGATGTTTTTCTCACTCCTACTAGTGAATGTAATGTAACACACACCCATACAATGCGCACCACCCCGTGATGTTTTTCTCACACCTACTAGTGAATGTAACGTAACACACACCCATACAATGCGCACCACCCCGTGATGTTTTTCTCACTCCTACTAGTGAATGTAACGTAACACACACCCATACAATGCGCACCACCCCTCGATGTTTTTCAGAAACCTATCCTACATTGCCACTGCATGTTCCCTGACCTCCCCAAGCTGACCACCCCGCGGTGCTTTTCTCCATCCTATATTGCCACTCACTGCCTATCCTACTTCAGACACTCCGATTCACACCCCCCCCCGTGATGTTTTTCTCACTCCTACTAGTCAATGTAATGTAACACACACCCATACAATGCGCACCACCCCATGATGTTTTTCTCACTCCTACTAGTGAATGTAATGTAACACACACCCATACAATGCGCAACACCCCGTGATGTTTTTCTCACTCCTACTAGTGAATGTAATGTAACACACACCCATACAATGCGCACCTCCCGGTGATGTTTTTCTCACTGCTACTAGTGAATGTAATGTAACACACACCCATACAATGCGCACCACCCCGTGATGTTTTTCTCATTCCTACTAGTGAATGTAATGCAACACACACCCATACAATGCACTCCACCCCGTGATGTTTTTCTCAGTCCTACTAGTGAATGTAATGTAACACACACCCATACAATGCGCACCACCCCGTGATGTTTTTCTCACTCCTACTAGTGAATGTAATGTAACACACACCCATACAATGCGCCCCACCCCGTGATGTTTTTCTCACTCCTACTAGTGAATGTAATGTAACACACACCCATACAATGCGCACCACCCCGTGATGTTTTTCTCACTCCTACTAGTGAATCTAATGTAACACACACCAATACAATGCGCACCACCCCGTGATGTTTTTCTCACTCTTACTAGTGAATGTAATGTAACACACACCCATACAATGCGCACCACCCCGTGATGTTTTTCTCACTCCTACTAGTGAATGTAATGTAACACACACCCATACAATGCGCACCACCCCGTGATATTTTTCTCACTCCTAATAGTGAATGTAAAGTAACACACACCCATACAATGCGCACCACCCCGTGATGTTTTTCTCACTTTTACTAGTGAATGTAATGTAACAAACACCCATACAATGCGCCCCACCCCGTGATGTTTTTCTCACTCCTACTAGTGAATGTAATGTAACACACACCCATACAATGCGCACCACCGCGTGATCTTTTTCTCACTCCTACTAGTGAATCTAATGTAACACACACCCATACAATGCGCACCACACCGTGATGTTTTTCTCACTCCTACTAGTGAATCTAATGTAACATACACCCATACAATGCGCACCACCCGGTGATGTTTTTCTCACTCCTACTAGTGAATGTAATGTAACACACACCCATACAATGCGCAACCACCCCGTGATGTTTTTCTCACTCCTACTAGTGAATGTAATGTAACACACACCCATACAATGCGCACCACCCCGTGATGTTTTTCTCACTCTTACTAGTGAATGTAATGTAACACACACCCATACAATGCGCACCACCCCGTGATGTTTTTCTCACTCCTACTAGTGAATGTAATGTAACCCACACCCATACAATGCGCACCGCCCCGTGATGTTTTTCTCACTCCTAATAGTGAATGTAATGTAACACACACCCATACAATGCGCACCACCCCGTGATGTTTTTCTCACTTTTACTAGTGAATGTAATGTAACACACACCCATACAATGCGCCCCACCCCGTGAATTTTTTCTCACTCCTACTAGTGAATGTAATGTAACACACACCCATACAATGCGCACCACCGCGTGATCTTTTTCTCACTCCTACTAGTGAATCTAATGTAACACACACCCATACAATGCGCACCACACCGTGATGTTTTTCTCACTCCTACTAGTGAATCTAATGTAACACACACCCATACAATGCGCACCACCCGGTGATGTTTTTCTCACTCCTACTAGTGAATGTAATGTAACACACACCCATACAATGCGCACCACCCCGTGATGTTTTTCTCACTCCTACTAGTGTATGTAATGTAACACACACCCATACAATGCTCACCACACCGCGATGTTTTTGCGAAACCTATCCTACATTGCCACAGCATGTTCCCTGACGTCCCCATGCTGACCACCCCGCGGTGCTTTTCTCCATCCTACATTGCCACTCAATGCCTATCCTAATTCAGACCCTCCGATTCACACCACCCCGTGATGTTTTTCTCACTCCTAGTAGGGAATGTTATGTAACACACACCCATACAATGCGCACCACCCCGTGATGTTTTTCTCACTCCTACTAGTGAATGTAATGTAACACACACCCATACAATGCGCACCACCCCGTGATGTTTTTCTCACTCCTACTAGTGAATCTAATGTAACACACACCCATACAATGCGCACCACCCCGTGATGTTTTTCTCACTCATGCTAGTGAATCTAATGTAACACACACACATACAATGCGCACCACCCCGTGATGTTTTTCTCACTCCTACTAGTGAATGTAATGTAACACACACCTATACAATGCGCACCACCCCGTGATGATTTTCTCACTGGTACTAGTGAATGTAATGTAACACATACCCATACAATGCGCACCACCCCGTGATTTTTTTCTCACTCCTACTAGTGAATGTAATGTAACACACACCCATACAATGCGCACCACCCCGTGATGTTTTTCTCACTCCTACTAGTCAATGTAATGTAACACACACCCATACAATGCGCACCACCCCGTGATGTTTTTCTCACTCCTACTAGTGAATGTAATGTAACACACACCCATACAATGGGCACCACCCCGTGATGTTTTTCTCACTCCTGCTAGTGAATGTAATGTAACACACACCCATACAATGCGCACCACCCCGTGATGTTTTTCTCACTCCTACTAGTGAATGTAATGTAACACACACCCATACAATGCGCACCACCCCGTGATGTTTTTCTCACTCCTACTAGTGAATGTAATGTAACACACACCCATACAATGCGCACCACCCCGTGATGTTTTTCTCACTCCTACTAGTGAATGTAATGTAACACACACCCATACAATGCGCACCACCCCGTGATGTTTTTCTCACTCCTACTAGTGAATGTAATGTAACACACACCCATACAATGCGCACCACCCCGTGATGTTTTTCTCACTCCTACTAGTGAATGTAATGTAACACACACCCATACAATGCGCACCACCCCGTGATGTTTTTCTCACTCCTACTAGTGAATGTAATGTAACACACACCCATACAATGCGCACCACCCCGTGATGTTTTTCTCACTCCTACTAGTGAATGTAATGTAACACACACCCATACAATGCGCACCACCCCGTGATGTTTTTCTCACTCCTACTAGTGAATGTAATGTAACACACACCCATACAATGCGCACCACCCCGTGATGTTTTTCTCACTCCTACTAGTGAATGTAATGTAACACACACCCATACAATACGTACCACCCCGCGATGTTTTTCAGAAAGCTATCCTACATTGCCACTGCATGTTCCCTGACCTCCCCATGCTGACCACCCCGCGGTGCTTTTCTCCATCCTACATTGCCACTCACTGCCTATCCTAATTCAGACCCTTCGATTCACACCACCCCGTGATGTTTTTCTCACTCGTAGTAGTGAATGTAATGTAACACACACCCATACAATGCGCACCACCCCGTGATGTTTTTCTCACTCCTACTAGTGAATGTAATGTAACAGACACCCATACAATGCGCACCTCCCCGTGATGTTTTTCTCAAACCTACTAGTGAATGTAATGTAACACACACCCATACAATGCGCACCACCCCGTGATGTTTTTCTCACTCCTACTAGTGAATGTAACGTAACACACACCCATACAATGCGCACCACCCCTCGATGTTTTTCAGAAACCTATCCTACATTGCCACTGCATGTTCCCTGACCTCCCCAAGCTGACCACCCCGCGGTGCTTTTCTCCATCCTACATTGCCACTCACTGCCTATCCTACTTCAGACCCTCAGATTCACACCCCCCCGTGATGTTTTTCTCACTCCTACTAGTCAATGTAATGTAACACACACCCATACAATGCGCACCACCCCGTGATGTTTTTCTCACTTTTACTAGTGAATGTAATGTAACACACAGCCATACAATGCGCACCACCCCGTGATGTTTTTCTCACTCCTACTAGTCAATGTAATGTAACACACACCCATACAATGCGCACCACCCCGTGATGTTTTTCTCACTCCTAGTAGTGAATGTAATGTAACACACACCCATACAATGCGCAACCACCCCGTGATGTTTTTCTCACTCCTACTAGTGAATGTAATGTAACACACACCCATACAATGCGCACCACCCCGTGATGTTTTTCTCACTCTTACTAGTGAATGTAATGTAACACACACCCATACAATGCGCACCACCCCGTGATGTTTTTCTCACTCCTACTAGTGAATGTAATGTAACCCACACCCATACAATGCGCACCGCCCCGTGATGTTTTTCTCACTCCTAATAGTGAATGTAATGTAAAACACACCCATACAATGCGCACCACCCCGTGATGTTTTTCTCACTTTTACTAGTGAATGTAATGTAACACACACCCATACAATGCGCCCCACCCCGTGATGTTTTTCTCACTCCTACTAGTGAATGTAATGTAACACACACCCATACAATGCGCACCACCCCGTGATGTTTTTCTCACTCCTACTAGTGAATGTAATGTAACACACACCCATACAATGCGCACCACCCCGTGATGTTTTTCTCACACCTACTAGTGAATGTAACGTAACACACACCCATACAATGCGCACCACCCCGTGATGTTTTTCTCACTCCTACTAGTGAATGTAACGTAACACACACCCATACAATGCGCACCACCCCTCGATGTTTTTCAGAAACCTATCCTACATTGCCACTGCATGTTCCCTGACCTCCCCAAGCTGACCACCCCGCGGTGCTTTTCTCCATCCTATATTGCCACTCACTGCCTATCCTACTTCAGACACTCCGATTCACACCCCCCCCGTGATGTTTTTCTCACTCCTACTAGTCAATGTAATGTAACACACACCCATACAATGCGCACCACCCCATGATGTTTTTCTCACTCCTACTAGTGAATGTAATGTAACACACACCCATACAATGCGCAACACCCCGTGATGTTTTTCTCACTCCTACTAGTGAATGTAATGTAACACACACCCATACAATGCGCACCTCCCGGTGATGTTTTTCTCACTGCTACTAGTGAATGTAATGTAACACACACCCATACAATGCGCACCACCCCGTGATGTTTTTCTCATTCCTACTAGTGAATGTAATGCAACACACACCCATACAATGCACTCCACCCCGTGATGTTTTTCTCAGTCCTACTAGTGAATGTAATGTAACACACACCCATACAATGCGCACCACCCCGTGATGTTTTTCTCACTCCTACTAGTGAATGTAATGTAACACACACCCATACAATGCGCCCCACCCCGTGATGTTTTTCTCACTCCTACTAGTGAATGTAATGTAACACACACCCATACAATGCGCACCACCCCGTGATGTTTTTCTCACTCCTACTAGTGAATGTAATGTAACACACACCCATACAATGCGCACCACCCCGTGATGTTTTTCTCACTCCTACTAGTGAATGTAATGTAACACACACCCATACAATGCGCACCACCCCGTGATGTTTTTCTCACTCCTACTAGTGAATGTAATGTAACACACACCCATACAATACGTACCACCCCGCGATGTTTTTCAGAAAGCTATCCTACATTGCCACTGCATGTTCCCTGACCTCCCCATGCTGACCACCCCGCGGTGCTTTTCTCCATCCTACATTGCCACTCACTGCCTATCCTAATTCAGACCCTTCGATTCACACCACCCCGTGATGTTTTTCTCACTCGTAGTAGTGAATGTAATGTAACACACACCCATACAATGCGCACCACCCCGTGATGTTTTTCTCACTCCTACTAGTGAATGTAATGTAACAGACACCCATACAATGCGCACCTCCCCGTGATGTTTTTCTCAAACCTACTAGTGAATGTAATGTAACACACACCCATACAATGCGCACCACCCCGTGATGTTTTTCTCACTCCTACTAGTGAATGTAACGTAACACACACCCATACAATGCGCACCACCCCTCGATGTTTTTCAGAAACCTATCCTACATTGCCACTGCATGTTCCCTGACCTCCCCAAGCTGACCACCCCGCGGTGCTTTTCTCCATCCTACATTGCCACTCACTGCCTATCCTACTTCAGACCCTCAGATTCACACCCCCCCGTGATGTTTTTCTCACTCCTACTAGTCAATGTAATGTAACACACACCCATACAATGCGCACCACCCCGTGATGTTTTTCTCACTTTTACTAGTGAATGTAATGTAACACACAGCCATACAATGCGCACCACCCCGTGATGTTTTTCTCACTCCTACTAGTCAATGTAATGTAACACACACCCATACAATGCGCACCACCCCGTGATGTTTTTCTCACTCCTAGTAGTGAATGTAATGTAACACACACCCATACAATGCGCAACCACCCCGTGATGTTTTTCTCACTCCTACTAGTGAATGTAATGTAACACACACCCATACAATGCGCACCACCCCGTGATGTTTTTCTCACTCTTACTAGTGAATGTAATGTAACACACACCCATACAATGCGCACCACCCCGTGATGTTTTTCTCACTCCTACTAGTGAATGTAATGTAACCCACACCCATACAATGCGCACCGCCCCGTGATGTTTTTCTCACTCCTAATAGTGAATGTAATGTAAAACACACCCATACAATGCGCACCACCCCGTGATGTTTTTCTCACTTTTACTAGTGAATGTAATGTAACACACACCCATACAATGCGCCCCACCCCGTGATGTTTTTCTCACTCCTACTAGTGAATGTAATGTAACACACACCCATACAATGCGCACCACCCCGTGATGTTTTTCTCACTCCTACTAGTGAATGTAATGTAACACACACCCATACAATGCGCACCACCCCGTGATGTTTTTCTCACACCTACTAGTGAATGTAACGTAACACACACCCATACAATGCGCACCACCCCGTGATGTTTTTCTCACTCCTACTAGTGAATGTAACGTAACACACACCCATACAATGCGCACCACCCCTCGATGTTTTTCAGAAACCTATCCTACATTGCCACTGCATGTTCCCTGACCTCCCCAAGCTGACCACCCCGCGGTGCTTTTCTCCATCCTATATTGCCACTCACTGCCTATCCTACTTCAGACACTCCGATTCACACCCCCCCCGTGATGTTTTTCTCACTCCTACTAGTCAATGTAATGTAACACACACCCATACAATGCGCACCACCCCATGATGTTTTTCTCAATCCTACTAGTGAATGTAATGTAACACACACCCATACAATGCGCAACACCCCGTGATGTTTTTCTCACTCCTACTAGTGAATGTAATGTAACACACACCCATACAATGCGCACCTCCCGGTGATGTTTTTCTCACTGCTACTAGTGAATGTAATGTAACACACACCCATACAATGCGCACCACCCCGTGATGTTTTTCTCATTCCTACTAGTGAATGTAATGCAACACACACCCATACAATGCACTCCACCCCGTGATGTTTTTCTCAGTCCTACTAGTGAATGTAATGTAACACACACCCATACAATGCGCACCACCCCGTGATGTTTTTCTCACTCCTACTAGTGAATGTAATGTAACACACACCCATACAATGCGCCCCACCCCGTGATGTTTTTCTCACTCCTACTAGTGAATGTAATGTAACACACACCCATACAATGCGCACCACCCCGTGATGTTTTTCTCACTCCTACTAGTGAATCTAATGTAACACACACCAATACAATGCGCACCACCCCGTGATGTTTTTCTCACTCTTACTAGTGAATGTAATGTAACACACACCCATACAATGCGCACCACCCCGTGATGTTTTTCTCACTCCTACTAGTGAATGTAATGTAACACACACCCATACAATGCGCACCACCCCGTGATGTTTTTCTCACTCCTAATAGTGAATGTAAAGTAACACACACCCATACAATGCGCACCACCCCGTGATGTTTTTCTCACTTTTACTAGTGAATGTAATGTAACAAACACCCATACAATGCGCCCCACCCCGTGATGTTTTTCTCACTCCTACTAGTGAATGTAATGTAACACACACCCATACAATGCGCACCACCGCGTGATCTTTTTCTCACTCCTACTAGTGAATCTAATGTAACACACACCCATACAATGCGCACCACACCGTGATGTTTTTCTCACTCCTACTAGTGAATCTAATGTAACATACACCCATACAATGCGCACCACCCGGTGATGTTTTTCTCACTCCTACTAGTGAATGTAATGTAACACACACCCATACAATGCGCAACCACCCCGTGATGTTTTTCTCACTCCTACTAGTGAATGTAATGTAACACACACCCATACAATGCGCACCACCCCGTGATGTTTTTCTCACTCTTACTAGTGAATGTAATGTAACACACACCCATACAATGCGCACCACCCCGTGATGTTTTTCTCACTCCTACTAGTGAATGTAATGTAACCCACACCCATACAATGCGCACCGCCCCGTGATGTTTTTCTCACTCCTAATAGTGAATGTAATGTAACACACACCCATACAATGCGCACCACCCCGTGATGTTTTTCTCACTTTTACTAGTGAATGTAATGTAACACACACCCATACAATGCGCCCCACCCCGTGAATTTTTTCTCACTCCTACTAGTGAATGTAATGTAACACACACCCATACAATGCGCACCACCGCGTGATCTTTTTCTCACTCCTACTAGTGAATCTAATGTAACACACACCCATACAATGCGCACCACACCGTGATGTTTTTCTCACTCCTACTAGTGAATCTAATGTAACACACACCCATACAATGCGCACCACCCGGTGATGTTTTTCTCACTCCTACTAGTGAATGTAATGTAACACACACCCATACAATGCGCACCACCCCGTGATGTTTTTCTCACTCCTACTAGTGTATGTAATGTAACACACACCCATACAATGCTCACCACACCGCGATGTTTTTGCGAAACCTATCCTACATTGCCACAGCATGTTCCCTGACGTCCCCATGCTGACCACCCCGCGGTGCTTTTCTCCATCCTACATTGCCACTCAATGCCTATCCTAATTCAGACCCTCCGATTCACACCACCCCGTGATGTTTTTCTCACTCCTAGTAGTGAATGTTATGTAACACACACCCATACAATGCGCACCACCCCGTGATGTTTTTCTCACTCCTACTAGTGAATGTAATGTAACACACACCCATACAATGCGCACCACCCCGTGATGTTTTTCTCACTCCTACTAGTGAATCTAATGTAACACACACCCATACAATGCGCACCACCCCGTGATGTTTTTCTCACTCATGCTAGTGAATCTAATGTAACACACACACATACAATGCGCACCACCCCGTGATGTTTTTCTCACTCCTACTAGTGAATGTAATGTAACACACACCTATACAATGCGCACCACCCCGTGATGATTTTCTCACTGGTACTAGTGAATGTAATGTAACACATACCCATACAATGCGCACCACCCCGTGATTTTTTTCTCACTCCTACTAGTGAATGTAATGTAACACACACCCATACAATGCGCACCACCCCGTGATGTTTTTCTCACTCCTACTAGTCAATGTAATGTAACACACACCCATACAATGCGCACCACCCCGTGATGTTTTTCTCACTCCTACTAGTGAATGTAATGTAACACACACCCATACAATGGGCACCACCCCGTGATGTTTTTCTCACTCCTGCTAGTGAATGTAATGTAACACACACCCATACAATGCGCACCACCCCGTGATGTTTTTCTCACTCCTACTAGTGAATGTAATGTAACACACACCCATACAATGCGCACCACCCCGTGATGTTTTTCTCACTCCTACTAGTGAATGTAATGTAACACACACCCATACAATGCGCACCACCCCGTGATGTTTTTCTCACTCCTACTAGTGAATGTAATGTAACACACACCCATACAATGCGCACCACCCCGTGATGTTTTTCTCACTCCTACTAGTGAATGTAATGTAACACACACCCATACAATGCGCACCACCCCGTGATGTTTTTCTCACTCCTACTAGTGAATGTAATGTAACACACACCCATACAATGCGCACCACCCCGTGATGTTTTTCTCACTCCTACTAGTGAATCTAATGTAACACACACCCATACAATGCGCACCACCCCGTGATGTTTTTCTCACTCCTACTAGTGAATGTAATGTAACACACACACATACAATGCGCACCACCCCGTGATGTTTTTCTCACTCCTACTAGTGAATGTAATGTAACACACTCCCATACAATGCGCACCACCCCGTGATGTTTTTCTCACTCCTACTAGTGAATGTAATGTAACACACACCCATACAATACGTACCACCCCGCGATGTTTTTCAGAAAGCTATCCTACATTGCCACTGCATGTTCCCTGACCTCCCCATGCTGACCACCCCGCGGTGCTTTTCTCCATCCTACATTGCCACTCACTGCCTATCCTAATTCAGACCCTTCGATTCACACCACCCCGTGATGTTTTTCTCACTCGTAGTAGTGAATGTAATGTAACACACACCCATACAATGCGCACCACCCCGTGATGTTTTTCTCACTCCTACTAGTGAATGTAATGTAACAGACACCCATACAATGCGCACCACCCCGTGATGTTTTTCTCACACCTACCAGTGAATGTAATGTAACACACACCCATACAATGCGCACCACCCCGTGATGTTTTTCTCACTCCTACTAGTGAATGTAACGTAACACACACCCATACAATGCGCACCACCCCTCGATGTTTTTCAGAAACCTATCCTACATTGCCACTGCATGTTCCCTGACCTCCCCAAGCTGACCACCCCGCGGTGCTTTTCTCCATCCTACATTGCCACTCACTGCCTATCCTACTTCAGACCCTCCGATTCACACCCCCCCGTGATGTTTTTCTCACTCCTACTAGTCAATGTAATGTATCACACACCCATACAATGCGCACCACCCCGTGATGTTTTTCTCACTTTTACTAGTGAATGTAATGTAACACACAGCCATACAATGCGCACCACCCCGTGATGTTTTTCTCACTCCTACTAGTCAATGTAATGTAACACACACCCATACAATGCGCACCACCCCGTGATGTTTTTCTCACTCCTAGTAGTGAATGTAATGTAACACACACCCATACAATGCGCACCACCCCGTGATGTTTTTCTCACTCCTACTAGTGAATGTAATGTAACACACACCCATACAATGCGCACCACCCCGTGATGTTTTTCTCACACCTACTAGTGAATGTAACGTAACACACACCCATACAATGCGCACCACCCCGTGATGTTTTTCTCACTCCTACTAGTGAATGTAACGTAACACACACCCATACAATGCGCACCACCCCTCGATGTTTTTCAGAAACCTATCCTACATTGCCACTGCATGTTCCCTGACCTCCCCAAGCTGACCACCCCGCGGTGCTTTTCTCCATCCTATATTGCCACTCACTGCCTATCCTACTTCAGACACTCCGATTCACACCCCCCCCCGTGATGTTTTTCTCACTCCTACTAGTCAATGTAATGTAACACACACCCATACAATGCGCACCACCCCATGATGTTTTTCTCACTCCTACTAGTGAATGTAATGTAACACACACCCATACAATGCGCAACACCCCGTGATGTTTTTCTCACTCCTACTAGTGAATGTAATGTAACACACACCCATACAATGCGCACCTCCCGGTGATGTTTTTCTCACTGCTACTAGTGAATGTAATGTAACACACACCCATACAATGCGCACCACCCCGTGATGTTTTTCTCATTCCTACTAGTGAATGTAATGCAACACACACCCATACAATGCACTCCACCCCGTGATGTTTTTCTCAGTCCTACTAGTGAATGTAATGTAACACACACCCATACAATGCGCACCACCCCGTGATGTTTTTCTCACTCCTACTAGTGAATGTAATGTAACACACACCCATACAATGCGCCCCACCCCGTGATGTTTTTCTCACTCCTACTAGTGAATGTAATGTAACACACACCCATACAATGCGCACCACCCCGTGATGTTTTTCTCACTCCTACTAGTGAATCTAATGTAACACACACCAATACAATGCGCACCACCCCGTGATGTTTTTCTCACTCTTACTAGTGAATGTAATGTAACACACACCCATACAATGCGCACCACCCCGTGATGTTTTTCTCACTCCTACTAGTGAATGTAATGTAACACACACCCATACAATGCGCACCACCCCGTGATGTTTTTCTCACTCCTAATAGTGAATGTAAAGTAACACACACCCATACAATGCGCACCACCCCGTGATGTTTTTCTCACTTTTACTAGTGAATGTAATGTAACAAACACCCATACAATGCGCCCCACCCCGTGATGTTTTTCTCACTCCTACTAGTGAATGTAATGTAACACACACCCATACAATGCGCACCACCGCGTGATCTTTTTCTCACTCCTACTAGTGAATCTAATGTAACACACACCCATACAATGCGCACCACACCGTGATGTTTTTCTCACTCCTACTAGTGAATCTAATGTAACATACACCCATACAATGCGCACCACCCGGTGATGTTTTTCTCACTCCTACTAGTGAATGTAATGTAACACACACCCATACAATGCGCAACCACCCCGTGATGTTTTTCTCACTCCTACTAGTGAATGTAATGTAACACACACCCATACAATGCGCACCACCCCGTGATGTTTTTCTCACTCTTACTAGTGAATGTAATGTAACACACACCCATACAATGCGCACCACCCCGTGATGTTTTTCTCACTCCTACTAGTGAATGTAATGTAACCCACACCCATACAATGCGCACCGCCCCGTGATGTTTTTCTCACTCCTAATAGTGAATGTAATGTAACACACACCCATACAATGCGCACCACCCCGTGATGTTTTTCTCACTTTTACTAGTGAATGTAATGTAACACACACCCATACAATGCGCCCCACCCCGTGAATTTTTTCTCACTCCTACTAGTGAATGTAATGTAACACACACCCATACAATGCGCACCACCGCGTGATCTTTTTCTCACTCCTACTAGTGAATCTAATGTAACACACACCCATACAATGCGCACCACACCGTGATGTTTTTCTCACTCCTACTAGTGAATCTAATGTAACACACACCCATACAATGCGCACCACCCGGTGATGTTTTTCTCACTCCTACTAGTGAATGTAATGTAACACACACCCATACAATGCGCACCACCCCGTGATGTTTTTCTCACTCCTACTAGTGTATGTAATGTAACACACACCCATACAATGCTCACCACACCGCGATGTTTTTGCGAAACCTATCCTACATTGCCACAGCATGTTCCCTGACGTCCCCATGCTGACCACCCCGCGGTGCTTTTCTCCATCCTACATTGCCACTCAATGCCTATCCTAATTCAGACCCTCCGATTCACACCACCCCGTGATGTTTTTCTCACTCCTAGTAGGGAATGTTATGTAACACACACCCATACAATGCGCACCACCCCGTGATGTTTTTCTCACTCCTACTAGTGAATGTAATGTAACACACACCCATACAATGCGCACCACCCCGTGATGTTTTTCTCACTCCTACTAGTGAATCTAATGTAACACACACCCATACAATGCGCACCACCCCGTGATGTTTTTCTCACTCATGCTAGTGAATCTAATGTAACACACACACATACAATGCGCACCACCCCGTGATGTTTTTCTCACTCCTACTAGTGAATGTAATGTAACACACACCTATACAATGCGCACCACCCCGTGATGATTTTCTCACTGGTACTAGTGAATGTAATGTAACACATACCCATACAATGCGCACCACCCCGTGATTTTTTTCTCACTCCTACTAGTGAATGTAATGTAACACACACCCATACAATGCGCACCACCCCGTGATGTTTTTCTCACTCCTACTAGTCAATGTAATGTAACACACACCCATACAATGCGCACCACCCCGTGATGTTTTTCTCACTCCTACTAGTGAATGTAATGTAACACACACCCATACAATGGGCACCACCCCGTGATGTTTTTCTCACTCCTGCTAGTGAATGTAATGTAACACACACCCATACAATGCGCACCACCCCGTGATGTTTTTCTCACTCCTACTAGTGAATGTAATGTAACACACACCCATACAATGCGCACCACCCCGTGATGTTTTTCTCACTCCTACTAGTGAATGTAATGTAACACACACCCATACAATGCGCACCACCCCGTGATGTTTTTCTCACTCCTACTAGTGAATGTAATGTAACACACACCCATACACTGCGCACCACCCCGTGATGTTTTTCTCACTCCTACTAGTGAATGTAATGTAACACACACCCATACAATGCGCACCACCCCGTGATGTTTTTCTCACTCCTACTAGTGAATGTAATGTAACACACACCCATACAATGCGCACCACCCCGTGATGTTTTTCTCACTCCTACTAGTGAATCTAATGTAACACACACCCATACAATGCGCACCACCCCGTGATGTTTTTCTCACTCCTACTAGTGAATGTAATGTAACACACACACATACAATGCGCACCACCCCGTGATGTTTTTCTCACTCCTACTAGTGAATGTAATGTAACACACTCCCATACAATGCGCACCACCCCGTGATGTTTTTCTCACTCCTACTAGTGAATGTAATGTAACACACACCCATACAATACGTACCACCCCGCGATGTTTTTCAGAAAGCTATCCTACATTGCCACTGCATGTTCCCTGACCTCCCCATGCTGACCACCCCGCGGTGCTTTTCTCCATCCTACATTGCCACTCACTGCCTATCCTAATTCAGACCCTTCGATTCACACCACCCCGTGATGTTTTTCTCACTCGTAGTAGTGAATGTAATGTAACACACACCCATACAATGCGCACCACCCCGTGATGTTTTTCTCACTCCTACTAGTGAATGTAATGTAACAGACACCCATACAATGCGCACCACCCCGTGATGTTTTTCTCACACCTACCAGTGAATGTAATGTAACACACACCCATACAATGCGCACCACCCCGTGATGTTTTTCTCACTCCTACTAGTGAATGTAACGTAACACACACCCATACAATGCGCACCACCCCTCGATGTTTTTCAGAAACCTATCCTACATTGCCACTGCATGTTCCCTGACCTCCCCAAGCTGACCACCCCGCGGTGCTTTTCTCCATCCTACATTGCCACTCACTGCCTATCCTACTTCAGACCCTCCGATTCACACCCCCCCGTGATGTTTTTCTCACTCCTACTAGTCAATGTAATGTATCACACACCCATACAATGCGCACCACCCCGTGATGTTTTTCTCACTTTTACTAGTGAATGTAATGTAACACACAGCCATACAATGCGCACCACCCCGTGATGTTTTTCTCACTCCTACTAGTCAATGTAATGTAACACACACCCATACAATGCGCACCACCCCGTGATGTTTTTCTCACTCCTAGTAGTGAATGTAATGTAACACACACCCATACAATGCGCACCACCCCGTGATGTTTTTCTCACTCCTACTAGTGAATGTAATGTAACACACACCCATACAATGCGCACCACCCCGTGATGTTTTTCTCACTCTTACTAGTGAATGTAATGTAACACACACCCATACAATGCGCACCACCCCGTGATGTTTTTCTCACTCCTACTAGTGAATGTAATGTAACCCACACCCATACAATGCGCACCGCCCCGTGATGGTTTTCTCACTCCTAATAGTGAATGTAATGTAACACACACCCATACAATGCGCACCACCCCGTGATGTTTTTCTCACTTTTACTAGTGAATGTAATGTAACACACACCCATACAATGCGCCCCACCCCGTGATGTTTTTCTCACTCCTACTAGTGAATGTAATGTAACACACACCCATACAATGCGCACCACCGCGTGATCTTTTTCTCACTCCTACTAGTGAATCTAATGTAACACACACCCATACAATGCGCACCACACCGTGATGTTTTTCTCACTCCTACTAGTGAATCTAATGTAACACACACCCATACAATGCGCACCACCCGGTGATGTTTTTCTCACTCCTACTAGTGAATGTAATGTAACACACACCCATACAATGCGCACCACCCCGTGATGTTTTTCTCACTCCTACTAGTGTATGTAATGTAACACACACCCATACAATGCTCACCACACCGCGATGTTTTTGCGAAACCTATCCTACATTGCCACAGCATGTTCCCTGACGTCCCCATGCTGACCACCCCGGGGTGCTTTTCTCCATCCTACATTGCCACTCACTGCCTATCCTAATTCAGACCCTCCGATTCACACCACCCCGTGATGTTTTTCTCACTCCTAGTAGTGAATGTTATGTAACACACACCCATACAATGCGCACCACCCCGTGATGTTTTTCTCACTCCTACTAGTGAATGTAATGTAACACACACCCATACAATGCGCACCACCCCGTGATGTTTTTCTCACTCCTACTAGTGAATCTAATGTAACACACACCCATACAATGCGCACCACCCCGTGATGTTTTTCTCACTCATGCTAGTGAATCTAATGTAACACACACACATACAATGCGCACCACCCCGTGATGTTTTTCTCACTCCTACTAGTGAATGTAATGTAACACACACCTATACAATGCGCACCACTCCGTGATGATTTTCTCACTGGTACTAGTGAATGTAATGTAACACATACCCATACAATGCGCACCACCCCGTGATTTTTTTCTCACTCCTACTAGTGAATGTAATGTAACACACACCCATACAATGCGCACCACCCCGTGATGTTTTTCTCACTCCTACTAGTCAATGTAATGTAACACACACCCATACAATGCGCACCACCCCGTGATGTTTTTCTCACTCCTACTAGTGAATGTAATGTAACACACACCCATACAATGGGCACCACCCCGTGATGTTTTTCTCACTCCTGCTAGTGAATGTAATGTAACACACACCCATACAATGCGCACCACCCCGTGATGTTTTTCTCACTCCTACTAGTGAATGTAATGTAACACACACCCATACAATGCGCACCACCCCGTGATGTTTTTCTCACTCCTACTAGTGAATGTAATGTAACACACACCCATACAATGCGCACCACCCCGTGATGTTTTTCTCACTCCTACTAGTGAATGTAATGTAACACACACCCATACAATGCGCACCACCCCGTGATGTTTTTCTCACTCCTACTAGTGAATGTAATGTAACAGACACCCATACAATGCGCACCACCCCGTGATGTTTTTCTCACACCTACCAGTGAATGTAATGTAACACACACCCATACAATGCGCACCACCCCGTGATGTTTTTCTCACTCCTACTAGTGAATGTAACGTAACACACACCCATACAATGCGCACCACCCCTCGATGTTTTTCAGAAACCTATCCTACATTGCCACTGCATGTTCCCTGACCTCCCCAAGCTGACCACCCCGCGGTGCTTTTCTCCATCCTACATTGCCACTCACTGCCTATCCTACTTCAGACCCTCCGATTCACACCCCCCCGTGATGTTTTTCTCACTCCTACTAGTCAATGTAATGTATCACACACCCATACAATGCGCACCACCCCGTGATGTTTTTCTCACTTTTACTAGTGAATGTAATGTAACACACAGCCATACAATGCGCACCACCCCGTGATGTTTTTCTCACTCCTACTAGTCAATGTAATGTAACACACACCCATACAATGCGCACCACCCCGTGATGTTTTTCTCACTCCTAGTAGTGAATGTAATGTAACACACACCCATACAATGCGCACCACCCCGTGATGTTTTTCTCACTCCTACTAGTGAATGTAATGTAACACACACCCATACAATGCGCACCACCCCGTGATGTTTTTCTCACTCTTACTAGTGAATGTAATGTAACACACACCCATAAAATGCGCACCACCCCGTGATGTTTTTCTCACTCCTACTAGTGAATGTAATGTAACCCACACCCATACAATGCGCACCGCCCCGTGATGTTTTTCTCACTCCTAATAGTGAATGTAATGTAACACACACCCATACAATGCGCACCACCCCGTGATGTTTTTCTCACTTTTACTAGTGAATGTAATGTAACACACACCCATACAATGCGCCCCACCCCGTGATGTTTTTCTCACTCCTACTAGTGAATGTAATGTAACACACACCCATACAATGCGCACCACCGCGTGATCTTTTTCTCACTCCTACTAGTGAATCTAATGTAACACACACCCATACAATGCGCACCACACCGTGATGTTTTTCTCACTCCTACTAGTGAATCTAATGTAACACACACCCATACAATGCGCACCACCCGGTGATGTTTTTCTCACTCCTACTAGTGAATGTAATGTAACACACACCCATACAATGCGCACCACCCCGTGATGTTTTTCTCACTCCTACTAGTGTATGTAATGTAACACACACCCATACAATGCTCACCACACCGCGATGTTTTTGCGAAACCTATCCTACATTGCCACAGCATGTTCCCTGACGTCCCCATGCTGACCACCCCGGGGTGCTTTTCTCCATCCTACATTGCCACTCACTGCCTATCCTAATTCAGACCCTCCGATTCACACCACCCCGTGATGTTTTTCTCACTCCTAGTAGTGAATGTTATGTAACACACACCCATACAATGCGCACCACCCCGTGATGTTTTTCTCACTCCTACTAGTGAATGTAATGTAACACACACCCATACAATGCGCACCACCCCGTGATGTTTTTCTCACTCCTACTAGTGAATCTAATGTAACACACACCCATACAATGCGCACCACCCCGTGATGTTTTTCTCACTCATGCTAGTGAATCTAATGTAACACACACACATACAATGCGCACCACCCCGTGATGTTTTTCTCACTCCTACTAGTGAATGTAATGTAACACACACCTATACAATGCGCACCACTCCGTGATGATTTTCTCACTGGTACTAGTGAATGTAATGTAACACATACCCATACAATGCGCACCACCCCGTGATTTTTTTCTCACTCCTACTAGTGAATGTAATGTAACACACACCCATACAATGCGCACCACCCCGTGATGTTTTTCTCACTCCTACTAGTCAATGTAATGTAACACACACCCATACAATGCGCACCACCCCGTGATGTTTTTCTCACTCCTACTAGTGAATGTAATGTAACACACACCCATACAATGGGCACCACCCCGTGATGTTTTTCTCACTCCTGCTAGTGAATGTAATGTAACACACACCCATACAATGCGCACCACCCCGTGATGTTTTTCTCACTCCTACTAGTGAATGTAATGTAACACACACCCATACAATGCGCACCACCCCGTGATGTTTTTCTCACTCCTACTAGTGAATGTAATGTAACACACACCCATACAATGCGCACCACCCCGTGATGTTTTTCTCACTCCTACTAGTGAATGTAATGTAACACACACCCATACAATGCGCACCACCCCGTGATGTTTTTCTCACTCCTACTAGTGAATGTAATGTAACACACACCCATACAATGCGCACCACCCCGTGATGTTTTTCTCACTCCTACTAGTGAATGTAATGTAACACACACCCATACAATGCGCAAAACCCCGTGATGTTTTTCTCACTCCTACTAGTGAATCTAATGTAACACACACCCATACAATGCGCACCACCCCGTGATGTTTTTCTCACTCCTACTAGTGAATCTAATGTAACACACACACATACAATGCGCACCACCCCGTGATGTTTTTCTCACTCCTACTAGTGAATGTAATGTAACACACACCCATACAATACGTACCACCCCGCGATGTTTTTCAGAAAGCTATCCTACATTGCCACTGCATGTTCCCTGACCTCCCCATGCTGACCACCCCGCGGTGCTTTTCTCCATCCTACATTGCCACTCACTGCCTATCCTAATTCAGACCCTTCGATTCACACCACCCCTTGATGTTTTTCTCACTCGTAGTAGTGAATGTAATGTAACACACACCCATACAATGCGCACCACCCCGTGATGTTTTTCTCACTCCTACTAGTGAATGTAATGTAACAGACACCCATACAATGCGCACCACCCCGTGATGTTTTTCTCACACCTACCAGTGAATGTAATGTAACACACACCCATACAATGCGCACCACCCCGTGATGTTTTTCTCACTCCTACTAGTGAATGTAACGTAACACACACCCATACAATGCGCACCACCCCTCGATGTTTTTCAGAAACCTATCCTACATTGCCACTGCATGTTCCCTGACCTCCCCAAGCTGACCACCCCGCGGTGCTTTTCTCCATCCTACATTGCCACTCACTGCCTATCCTACTTCAGACCCTCCGATTCACACCCCCCCGTGATGTTTTTCTCACTCCTACTAGTCAATGTAATGTATCACACACCCATACAATGCGCACCACCCCGTGATGTTTTTCTCACTTTTACTAGTGAATGTAATGTAACACACAGCCATACAATGCGCACCACCCCGTGATGTTTTTCTCACTCCTACTAGTCAATGTAATGTAACACACACCCATACAATGCGCACCACCCCGTGATGTTTTTCTCACTCCCAGTAGTGAATGTAATGTAACACACACCCATACAATGCGCACCACCCCGTGATGTTTTTCTCACTCCTACTAGTGAATGTAATGTAACACACACCCATACAATGCGCACCACTCCGTGATGTTTTTCTCACTCTTACTAGTGAATGTAATGTAACACACACCCATACAATGCGCACCACCCCGTGATGTTTTTCTCACTCCTACTAGTGAATGTAATGTAACCCACACCCATACAATGCGCACCGCCCCGTGATGTTTTTCTCACTCCTAATAGTGAATGTAATGTAACACACACCCATACAATGCGCACCACCCCGTGATGTTTTTCTCACTTTTACTAGTGAATGTAATGTAACACACACCCATACAATGCGCCCCACCCCGTGATGTTTTTCTCACTCCTACTAGTGAATGTAATGTAACACACACCCATACAATGCGCACCACCGCGTGATCTTTTTCTCACTCCTACTAGTGAATCTAATGTAACACACACCCATACAATGCGCACCACACCGTGATGTTTTTCTCACTCCTACTAGTGAATCTAATGTAACACACACCCATACAATGCGCACCACCCGGTGATGTTTTTCTCACTCCTACTAGTGAATGTAATGTAACACACACCCATACAATGCGCACCACCCCGTGATGTTTTTCTCACTCCTACTAGTGTATGTAATGTAACACACACCCATACAATGCTCACCACACCGCGATGTTTTTGCGAAACCTATCCTACATTGCCACAGCATGTTCCCTGACGTCCCCATGCTGACCACCCCGGGGTGCTTTTCTCCATCCTACATTGCCACTCACTGCCTATCCTAATTCAGACCCTCCGATTCACACCACCCCGTGATGTTTTTCTCACTCCTAGTAGTGAATGTTATGTAACACACACCCATACAATGCGCACCACCCCGTGATGTTTTTCTCACTCATGCTAGTGAATCTAATGTAACACACACACATACAATGCGCACCACCCCGTGATGTTTTTCTCACTCCTACTAGTCAATGTAATGTAACACACACCTATACAATGCGCACCACCCCGTGATGATTTTCTCACTGGTACTAGTGAATGTAATGTAACACATACCCATACAATGCGCACCACCCCGTGATTTTTTTCTCACTCCTACTAGTGAATGTAATGTAACACACACCCATACAATGCGCACCACCCCGTGATGTTTTTCTCACTCCTACTAGTCAATGTAATGTAACACACACCCATACAATGCGCACCACCCCGTGATGTTTTTCTCACTCCTACTAGTGAATGTAATGTAACACACACCCATACAATGCGCACCACCCCGTGATGTTTTTCTCACTCCTACTAGTGAATGTAATGTAACACACACCCATACAATGCGCACCACCCCGTGATGTTTTTCTCACTCCTACTAGTGAATGTAATGTAACACACACCCATACAATGCGCACCACCCCGTGATGTTTTTCTCACTCCTACTAGTGAATCTAATGTAACACACACCCATACAATGCGCACCACCCCGTGATGTTTTTCTCACTCCTACTAGTGAATCTAATGTAACACACACACATACAATGCGCACCACCCCGTGATGTTTTTCTCACTCCTACTAGTGAATGTAATGTAACACACTCCCATACAATGCGCACCACCCCGTGATGTTTTTCTCACTCCTACTAGTGAATGTAATGTAACACACACCCATACAATACGTACCACCCCGCGATGTTTTTCAGAAAGCTATCCTACATTGCCACTGCATGTTCCCTGACCTCCCCATGCTGACCACCCCGCGGTGCTTTTCTCCATCCTACATTGCCACTCACTGCCTATCCTAATTCAGACCCTTCGATTCACACCACCCCTTGATGTTTTTCTCACTCGTAGTAGTGAATGTAATGTAACACACACCCATACAATGCGCACCACCCCGTGATGTTTTTCTCACTCCTACTAGTGAATGTAATGTAACAGACACCCATACAATGCGCACCACCCCGTGATGTTTTTCTCACACCTACCAGTGAATGTAATGTAACACACACCCATACAATGCGCACCACCCCGTGATGTTTTTCTCACTCCTACTAGTGAATGTAACGTAACACACACCCATACAATGCGCACCACCCCTCGATGTTTTTCAGAAACCTATCCTACATTGCCACTGCATGTTCCCTGACCTCCCCAAGCTGACCACCCCGCGGTGCTTTTCTCCATCCTACATTGCCACTCACTGCCTATCCTACTTCAGACCCTCCGATTCACACCCCCCCGTGATGTTTTTCTCACTCCTACTAGTCAATGTAATGTATCACACACCCATACAATGCGCACCACCCCGTGATGTTTTTCTCACTTTTACTAGTGAATGTAATGTAACACACAGCCATACAATGCGCACCACCCCGTGATGTTTTTCTCACTCCTACTAGTCAATGTAATGTAACACACACCCATACAATGCGCACCACCCCGTGATGTTTTTCTCACTCCTAGTAGTGAATGTAATGTAACACACACCCATACAATGCGCACCACCCCGTGATGTTTTTCTCACTCCTACTAGTGAATGTAATGTAACACACACCCATACAATGCGCACCACCCCGTGATGTTTTTCTCACTCTTACTAGTGAATGTAATGTAACACACACCCATACAATGCGCACCACCCCGTGATGTTTTTCTCACTCCTACTAGTGAATGTAATGTAACCCACACCCATACAATGCGCACCGCCCCGTGATGTTTTTCTCACTCCTAATAGTGAATGTAATGTAACACACACCCATACAATGCGCACCACCCCGTGATGTTTTTCTCACTTTTACTAGTGAATGTAATGTAACACACACCCATACAATGCGCCCCACCCCGTGATGTTTTTCTCACTCCTACTAGTGAATGTAATGTAACACACACCCATACAATGCGCACCACCGCGTGATCTTTTTCTCACTCCTACTAGTGAATCTAATGTAACACACACCCATACAATGCGCACCACACCGTGATGTTTTTCTCACTCCTACTAGTGAATCTAATGTAACACACACCCATACAATGCGCACCACCCGGTGATGTTTTTCTCACTCCTACTAGTGAATGTAATGTAACACACACCCATACAATGCGCACCACCCCGTGATGTTTTTCTCACTCCTACTAGTGTATGTAATGTAACACACACCCATACAATGCTCACCACACCGCGATGTTTTTGCGAAACCTATCCTACATTGCCACAGCATGTTCCCTGACGTCCCCATGCTGACCACCCCGGGGTGCTTTTCTCCATCCTACATTGCCACTCACTGCCTATCCTAATTCAGACCCTCCGATTCACACCACCCCGTGATGTTTTTCTCACTCCTAGTAGTGAATGTTAAGTAACACACACCCATACAATGCGCACCACCCCGTGATGTTTTTCTCACTCATGCTAGTGAATCTAATGTAACACACACACATACAATGCGCACCACCCCGTGATGTTTTTCTCACTCCTACTAGTGAATGTAATGTAACACACACCTATACAATGCGCACCACCCCGTGATGATTTTCTCACTGGTACTAGTGAATGTAATGTAACACATACCCATACAATGCGCACCACCCCGTGATTTTTTTCTCACTCCTACTAGTGAATGTAATGTAACACACACCCATACAATGCGCACCACCCCGTGATGTTTTTCTCACTCCTACTAGTCAATGTAATGTAACACACACCCATACAATGCGCACCACCCCGTGATGTTTTTCTCACTCCTACTAGTGAATGTAATGTAACACACACCCATACAATGCGCACCACCCCGTGATGTTTTTCTCACTCCTACTAGTCAATGTAATGTAACACACACCCATACAATGCGCACCACCCCGTGATGTTTTTCTCACTCCTACTAGTGAATGTAATGTAACACACACCCATACAATGCGCACCACCCCGTGATGTTTTTCTCACTCCTACTAGTGAATCTAATGTAACACACACCCATACAATGCGCACCACACCGTGATGTTTTTCTCACTCCTACTAGTGAATCTAATGTAACACACACACATACAATGCGCACCACCCCGTGATGTTTTTCTCACTCCTACTAGTGAATGTAATGTAACACACTCCCATACAATGCGCACCACCCCGTGATGTTTTTCTCACTCCTACTAGTGAATGTAATGTAACACACACCCATACAATACGTACCACCCCGCGATGTTTTTCAGAAAGCTATCCTACATTGCCACTGCATGTTCCCTGACCTCCCCATGCTGACCATCCCGCGGTGCTTTTCTCCATCCTACATTGCCACTCACTGCCTATCCTAATTCAGACCCTTCGATTCACACCACCCCGTGATGTTTTTCTCACTCGTAGTAGTGAATGTAATGTAACACACACCCATACAATGCGCACCACCCCGTGATGTTTTTCTCACTCCTACTAGTGAATGTAATGTAACAGACACCCATACAATGCGCACCACCCCGTGATGTTTTTCTCACACCTACCAGTGAATGTAATGTAACACACACCCATACAATGCGCACCACCCCGTGATGTTTTTCTCACTCCTACTAGTGAATGTAACGTAACACACACCCATACAATGCGCACCACCCCTCGATGTTTTTCAGAAACCTATCCTACATTGCCACTGCATGTTCCCTGACCTCCCCAAGCTGACCACCCCGCGGTGCTTTTCTCCATCCTACATTGCCACTCACTGCCTATCCTACTTCAGACCCTCCGATTCACACCCCCCCGTGATGTTTTTCTCACTCCTACTAGTCAATGTAATGTATCACACACCCATACAATGCGCACCACCCCGTGATGTTTTTCTCACTTTTACTAGTGAATGTAATGTAACACACAGCCATACAATGCGCACCACCCCGTGATGTTTTTCTCACTCCTACTAGTCAATGTAATCTAACACACACCCATACAATGCGCACCACCCCGTGATGTTTTTCTCACTCCTAGTAGTGAATGTAATGTAACACACAGCCATACAATGCGAACCACCCCGTGATGTTTTTCTCACTCCTACTAGTGAATGTAATGTAACACACACCCATACAATGCGCACCACCCCGTGATGTTTTTCTCACTCTTACTAGTGAATGTAATGTAACACACACCCATACAATGCGCACCACCCCGTGATGTTTTTCTCACTCCTACTAGTGAATGTAATGTAACCCACACCCATACAATGCACACCGCCCCGTGATGTTTTTCTCACTCCTAATAGTGAATGTAATGTAACACACACCCATACAATGCGCACCACCCCGTGATGTTTTTCTCACTTTTACTAGTGAATGTAATGTAACACACACCCATACAATGCGCCCCACCCCGTGATGTTTTTCTCACTCCTACTAGTGAATGTAATGTAACACACACCCATACAATGCGCACCACCGCGTGATCTTTTTCTCACTCCTACTAGTGAATCTAATGTAACACACACCCATCCAATGCGCACCACACCGTGATGTTTTTCTCACTCCTACTAGTGAATCTAATGTAACACACACCCATACAATGCGCACCACCCGGTGATGTTTTTCTCACTCCTACTAGTGAATGTAATGTAACACACAGCCATACAATGCGCACCACCCCGTGATGTTTTTCTCACTCCTACTAGTGTATGTAATGTAACACACACCCATACAATGCTCACCACACCGCGATGTTTTTGCGAAACCTATCCTACATTGCCACAGCATGTTCCCTGACGTCCCCATGCTGACCACCCCGGGGTGCTTTTCTCCATCCTACATTGCCACTCACTGCCTATCCTAATTCAGACCCTCCGATTCACACCACCCCGTGATGTTTTTCTCACTCCTAGTAGTGAATGTTATGTAACACACACCCATACAATGCGCACCACCCCGTGATGTTTTTCTCACTCCTACTAGTGAATGTAATGTAACACACACCCATACAATGCGCACCACCCCGTGATGTTTTTCTCACTCCTACTAGTGAATCTAATGTAAAACACACCCATACAATGCGCACCACCCCGTGATGTTTTTCTCACTCATGCTAGTGAATCTAATGTAACACACACACATACAATGCGCACCACCCCGTGATGTTTTTCTCACTCCTACTAGTGAATGTAATGTAACACACACCTATACAATGCGCACCACCCCGTGATGATTTTCTCACTGGTACTAGTGAATGTAATGTAACACATACCCATACAATGCGCACCATCCCGTGATTTTTTTCTCACTCCTACTAGTGAATGTAATGTAACACACACCCATACAATGCGCACCACCCCGTGATGTTTTTCTCACTCCTACTAGTCAATGTAATGTAACACACACCCATACAATGCGCACCACCCCGTGATGTTTTTCTCACTCCTACTAGTGAATGTAATGTAACACACACCCATACAATGGGCACCACCCCGTGATGTTTTTCTCACTCCTGCTAGTGAATGTAATGTAACACACACCCATACAATGCGCACCACCCCGTGATGTTTTTCTCACTCCTACTAGTGAATGTAATGTAACACACACCCATACAATGCGCACCACCCCGTGATGTTTTTCTCACTCCTACTAGTGAATGTAATGTAACACACACCCATACAATGCGCACCACCCCGTGATGTTTTTCTCACTCCTACTAGTGAATGTAATGTAACACACACCCATACAATGCGCACCACCCCGTGATGTTTTTCTCACTCCTACTAGTGAATGTAATGTAACACACACCCATACAATGAGCACCACCCCGTGATGTTTTTCTCACTCCTACTAGTGAATGTAATGTAACACACACCCATACAATGCGCACCACCCCGTGATGTTTTTCTCACTCCTACTAGTGAATCTAATGTAACACACACCCATACAATGCGCACCACCCCGTGATGTTTTTCTCACTCCTACTAGTGAATCTAATGTAACACACACACATACAATGCGCACCACCCCGTGATGTTTTTCTCACTCCTACTAGTGAATGTAATGTAACACACTCCCATACAATGCGCACCACCCCGTGATGTTTTTCTCACTCCTACTAGTGAATGTAATGTAACACACACCCATACAATACGTACCACCCCGCGATGTTTTTCAGAAAGCTATCCTACATTGCCACTGCATGTTCCCTGACCTCCCCATGCTGACCACCCCGCGGTGCTTTTCTCCATCCTACATTGCCACTCACTGCCTATCCTAATTCAGACCCTTCGATTCACACCACCCCGTGATGTTTTTCTCACTCGTAGTAGTGAATGTAATGTAACACACACCCATACAATGCGCACCACCCCGTGATGTTTTTCTCACTCCTACTAGTGAATGTACTGTAACAGACACCCATACAATGCGCACCACCCCGTGATGTTTTTCTGACACCTACCAGTGAATGTAATGTAACACACACCCATACAATGCGCACCACCCCGTGATGTTTTTCTCACTCCTACTAGTGAATGTAACGTAACACACACCCATACAATGCGCACCACCCCTCGATGTTTTTCAGAAACCTATCCTACATTGCCACTGCATGTTCCCTGACCTCCCCAAGCTGACCACCCCGCGGTGCTTTTCTCCATCCTACATTGCCACTCACTGCCTATCCTACTTCAGACCCTCCGATTCACACCCCCCCGTGATGTTTTTCTCACTCCTACTAGTCAATGTAATGTATCACACACCCATACAATGCGCACCACCCCGTGATGTTTTTCTCACTTTTACTAGTGAATGTAATGTAACACACAGCCATACAATGCGCACCACCCCGTGATGTTTTTCTCACTCCTACTAGTCAATGTAATGTAACACACACCCATACAATGCGCACCACCCCGTGATGTTTTTCTCACTCCTAGTAGTGAATGTAATGTAACACACACCCATACAATGCGCAACCACCCCGTGATGTTTTTCTCACTCCTACTAGTGAATGTAATGTAACACACACCCATACAATGCGCACCACCCCGTGATGTTTTTCTCACTCTTACTAGTGAATGTAATGTAACACACACCCATACAATGCGCACCACCCCGTGATGTTTTTCTCACTCCTACTAGTGAATGTAATGTAACCCACACCCATACAATGCGCACCGCCCCGTGATGTTTTTCTCACTCCTAATAGTGAATGTAATGTAACACACACCCATACAATGCGCACCACCCCGTGATGTTTTTCTCACATTTACTAGTGAATGTAATGTAACACACACCCATACAATGCGCCCCACCCCGTGATGTTTTTCTCACTCCTACTAGTGAATGTAATGTAACACACACCCATACAATGCGCACCACCGCGTGATCTTTTTCTCACTCCTACTAGTGAATCTAATGTAACACACACCCATACAATGCGCACCACACCGTGATGTTTTTCTCACTCCTACTAGTGAATCTAATGTAACACACACCCATACAATGCGCACCACCCGGTGATGTTTTTCTCACTCCTACTAGTGAATGTAATGTAACACACACCCATACAATGCGCACCACCCCGTGATGTTTTTCTCACTCCTACTAGTGTATGTAATGTAACACACACCCATACAATGCTCACCACACCGCGATGTTTTTGCGAAACCTATCCTACATTGCCACAGCATGTTCCCTGACGTCCCCATGCTGACCACCCCGGGGTGCTTTTCTCCATCCTACATTGCCACTCACTGCCTATCCTAATTCAGACCCTCCGATTCACACCACCCCGTGATGTTTTTCTCACTCCTAGTAGTGAATGTTATGTAACACACACCCATACAATGCGCACCACCCCGTGATGTTTTTCTCACTCCTACTAGTGAATGTAACGTAACACACACCCATACAATGCGCACCACCCCTCGATGTTTTTCAGAAACCTATCCTACATTGCCACTGCATGTTCCCTGACCTCCCCAAGCTGACCACCCCGCGGTGCTTTTCTCCATCCTACATTGCCACTCACTGCCTATCCTACTTCAGACCCTCCGATTCACACCCCCCCGTGATGTTTTTCTCACTCCTACTAGTCAATGTAATGTAACACACACCCATACATTGCGCACCACCCCGTGATGTTTTTCTCACTTTTACTAGTGAATGTAATGTAACACACAGCCATACAATGCGCACCACCCCGTGATGTTTTTCTCACTCCTACTAGTCAATGTAATGTAACACACACCCATACAATGCGCACCACCCCGTGATGTTTTTCTCACTCCTAGTAGTGAATGTAATGTAACACACACCCATACAATGCGCAACCACCCCGTGATGTTTTTCTCACTCCTACTAGTGAATGTAATGTAACACACACCCATACAATGCGCACCACCCCGTGATGTTTTTCTCACTCTTACTAGTGAATGTAATGTAACACACACCCATACAATGCGCACCACCCCGTGATGTTTTTCTCACTCCTACTAGTGAATGTAATGTAACCCACACCCATACAATGCGCACCGCCCCGTGATGTTTTTCTCACTCCTAATAGTGAATGTAATGTAAAACACACCCATCCAATGCGCACCACCCCGTGATGTTTTTCTCACTTTTACTAGTGAATGTAATGTAACACACACCCATACAATGCGCCCCACCCCGTGATGTTTTTCTCACTCCTACTAGTGAATGTAATGTAACACACACCCATACAATGCGCACCACCCCGTGATGTTTTTCTCACTCCTACTAGTGAATGTAATGTAACACACACCCATACAATGCGCACCACCCCGTGATGTTTTTCTCACACCTACTAGTGAATGTAAGGTAACACACACCCATACAATGCGCACCACCCCGTGATGTTTTTCTCACTCCTACTAGTGAATGTAACGTAACACACACCCATACAATGCGCACCACCCCTCGATGTTTTTCAGAAACCTATCCTACATTGCCACTGCATGTTCCCTGACCTCCCCAAGCTGACCACCCCGCGGTGCTTTTCTCCATCCTATATTGCCACTCACTGCCTATCCTACTTCAGACACTCCGATTCACACCCCCCCCGTGATGTTTTTCTCATTCCTACTAGTCAATGTAATGTAACACACACCCATACAATGCGCACCACCCCATGATGTTTTTCTCACTCCTACTAGTGAATGTAATGTAACACACACCCATACAATGCGCACCACCCCGAGATGTTTTTCTCACTCCTACTAGTGAACGTAATGTAACACACACCCATACAATGCGCCCCACCCCGTGATGTTTTTCTCACTCCTACTAGTGAATGTAATGTAACACACACCCATACAATGCGCACCACCGCGTGATCTTTTTCTCACTCCTACTAGTGAATCTAATGTAGCACACACCAATACAATGCGCACCACCCAGTGATGTTTTTCTCACTCTTACTAGTGAATGTAATGTAACACACACCCATACAATGCGCACCACCCCGTGATGTTTTTCTCACTCCTACTAGTGAATGTAATGTAACACACACCCATACAATGCGCACCACCCCGTGATGTTTTTCTCACTCCTAATAGTGAATGTAAAGTAACACACACCCATACAATGCGCACCACCCCGTGATGTTTTTCTCACTTTTACTAGTGAATGTAATGTAACACACACCCATACAATGCGCCCCACCCCGTGATGTTTTTCTCACTCCTACTAGTGAATGTAATGTAACACACACCCATACAATGCGCACCACCGCGTGATCTTTTTCTCACTCCTACTAGTGAATCTAATGTAACACACACCCATACAATGCGCACCACACCGTGATGTTTTTCTCACTCCTACTAGTGAACCTAATGTAACATACACCCATACAATGCGCACCACCCGGTGATGTTTTTCTCACTCCTACTAGTGAATGTAATGTAACACACACCCATACAATGCGCACCACCCCGTGATATTTTTCTCACTCCTACTAGTGAATCTAATGTAACACACACCCATACAATGCGCACCACCCCGTGATGTTTTTCTCACTCCTACTAGTCAATGTAATGTAACACACACCCATACAATGCGCACCACCCCGTGATGTTTTTCTCACTCCTAGTAGTAAATGTAATGTAACACACACCCATACAATGCGCAACCACCCCGTGATGTTTTTCTCACTCCTACTAGTGAATGTAATGTAACACACACCCATACAATGCGCACCACCCCGTGATGTTTTTCTCACTCTTACTAGCGAATGTAATGTAACACACACCCATACAATGTGCACCACCCCGTGATGTTTTTCTCACTCCTACTAGTGAATGTAATGTAACACACACCCATACAATGCACACCACCCCGTGATGTTTTTCTCACTCCTACTAGTGAATGTAATGTAACACACACCCATACAATGCGCACCACCCCGTGATGTTTTTCTCACTTTTACTAGTGAATGTAATGTAACACACAGCCATACAATGCGCACCACCCCGTGATGTTTTTCTCACTCCTACTAGTCAATGTAATATAACACACACCCATACAATGCGCACCACCCCGTGATGTTTTTCTCACTCCTAGTAGTGAATGTAATATAACACACACCTATACAATGCGCAACCACCCCGTGATGTTTTTCTCACTCCTACTAGTGAATGTAATGTAACACACACCCATACAATGCGCACCACCCCGTGATGTTTTTCTCACTCTTACTAGTGAATGTAAAGTAACACACACCCATACAATGCGCACCACCCCGTGATGTTTTTCTCACTCCTACTAGTGAATGTAATGTAACCCACACCCATACAATGCGCACCGCCCCGTGATGTTTTTCTCACTCCTAATAGTGAATGTAATGTAACACACACCCATACAATGCGCACCACCCCGTGATGTTTTTCTCACTTTTACTAGTGAATGTAATGTAACACACACCCATACAATGCGCCCCACCCCGTGATGTTTTTCTCACTCCTACTAGTGAATGTAATGTAACACACACCCATACAATGCGCACCACCGCGTGATCTTTTTCTCACTCCTACTAGTGAATCTAATGTAACACACACCCATACAATGCGCACCACACCGTGATGTTTTTCTCACTCCTACTAGTGAATGTAATGTAACACACACCCATACAATGCGCACCACCCGGTGATGTTTTTCTCACTCCTACTAGTGAATGTAATGTAACACACACCCATACAATGCGCACCACCCCGTGATGTTTTTCTCACTCCTACTAGTGTATGTAATGTAACACACACCCATACAATGCTCACCACACCGCGATGTTTTTGCGAAACCTATCCTACATTGCCACAGCATGTTCCCTGACGTCCCCATGCTGACCACCCCGCGGTGCTTTTCTCCATCCTACATTGCCACTCACTGCCTATCCTAATTCAGACCCTCCGATTCACACCACCCCGTGATGTTTTTCTCACTCCTAGTAGTGAATGTTATGTAACACACACCCATACAATGCGCACCACCCCGTGATGTTTTTCTCACTCCTACTAGTGAATGTAATGTAACACACACCCATACAATGCGCACCACCCCGTGATGTTTTTCTCACTCCTACTAGTGAATCTAATGTAACACACACCCATACAATGCGCACCACCCCGTGATGTTTTTCTCACTCATGCTAGTGAATCTAATGTAACACACACACATACAATGCGCACCACCCCGTGATGTTTTTCTCACTCCTACTAGTGAATGTAATGTAACACACACCTATACAATGCGCACCACCCCGTGATGATTTTCTAACTGGTACTAGTGAATGTAATGTAACACATACCCATACAATGCGCACCACTCCGTGATTTTTTTCTCACTCCTACTAGTGAATGTAATGTAACACACACCCATACAATGCGCACCACCCCGTGATGTTTTTCTCACTCCTACTAGTCAATGTAATGTAACACACACCCATACAATGCGCACCACCCCGTGATGTTTTTCTCACTCCTACTAGTGAATGTAATGTAACACACACCCATACAATGGGCACCACCCCGTGATGTTTTTCTCACTCCTGCTAGTGAATGTAATGTAACACACACCCATACAATGCGCACCACCCCATGATGTTTTTCTCACTCCTACTAGTGAATGTAATGTAACACACACCCATACAATGCGCACCACCCCGTGATGTTTTTCTCACTCCTACTAGTGAATGTAATGTAACACACACCCATACAATGCGCACCACCCCGTGATGTTTTTCTCACTCCTACTAGTGAATGTAATGTAACACACACCCATACAATGCGCACCACCCCGTGATGTTTTTCTCACTCCTACTAGTGAATGTAATGTAACACACACCCATACAATGCGCACCACCCCATGATGTTTTTCTCACTCCTACTACTGAATCTAATGTAACACACACCCATACAATGCGCACCACCCCGTGATGTTTTTCTCACTCCTACTAGTGAATCTAATGTAACACACACACATACAATGCGCACCACCCCGTGATGTTTTTCTCACTCCTACTAGTGAATGTAATGTAACACACACCCATACAATACGTACCACCCCGCGATGTTTTTCAGAAAGCTATCCTACATTGCCACTGCATGTTCGCTGACCTCCCCATGCTGACCACCCCGCGGTGCTTTTCTCCATCCTACATTGCCACTCACTGCCTATCCTAATTCAGACCCTTCGATTCACACCACACCGTGATGTTTTTCTCACTCGTAGTAGTGAATGTAATGTAACACACACCCATACAATGCGCACCACCCCGTGATGTTTCTCTCACTCCTACTAGTGAATGTAATGTAACACACTCCCATACAATGCGCACCACCCCGTGATGTTTTTCTCACTCCTACTAGTGAATGTAATGTAACACACACCCATACAATACGTACCACCCCGCGATGTTTTTCAGAAAGCTATCCTACATTGCCACTGCATGTTCCCTGACCTCCCCATGCTGACCACCCCGCGGTGCTTTTCTCCATCCTACATTGCCACTCACTGCCTATCCTAATTCAGACCCTTCGATTCACACCACCCCGTGATGTTTTTCTCACTCGTAGTAGTGAATGTAATGTAACACACACCCATACAATGCGCACCACCCCGTGATGTTTTTCTCACTCGTAGTAGTGAATGTAATGTAACACACACCCATACAATGCGCACCACCCCGTGATGTTTTTCTCACTCCTACTAGTGAATGTAATGTAACAGACACCCATACAATGCGCACCACCCCGTGATGTTTTTCTCACACCTACTAGTGAATGTAATGTAACACACACCCATACAATGCGCACCACCCCGTGATGTTTTTCTCACTCATACTAGTGAATGTAACGTAACACACACCCATACAATGCGCACCACCCCTCGATGTTTTTCAGAAACCTATCCTACATTGCCACTGCATGTTCCCTGACCTCCCCAAGCTGACCACCCCGCGGTGCTTTTCTCCATCCTACATTGCCACTCACTGCCTATCCTACTTCAGACCATCCGATTCACACCCCCCGTGATGTTTTTCTCACTCCTACTAGTCAATGTAATGTAACACACACCCATACAATGCGCACCACCCCGTGATGTTTTTCTCTCTCCTGCTAGTGAATCTAATGTAACACACACCCATACAATGCGCACCACCCCGTGATGTTTTTCTCTCTCCTACTAGTGAATCTAATGTAACACACACCCATACAATGCGCACCACCCCGTGATGTTTTTCTCACTCATGCTAGTGAATGTAATGTAACACACACCCATACAATGCGCACCACCCCGTGATGTTTTTCTCACTCCTACTAGTGAATGTAATGTAACACACACCCATACAATGCGCACCACCCCGTGATGTTTTTCTCACTCCTACTAGTGAATGTAATGTAACACACTCGCATACAATGCGCACCACCCCGTGATGTTTTTCTCACTCCTACTAGTGAATGTAATGTAACACACACCCATACAATGCGCACCACCCCGCGATGTTTTTCAGAAACCTATCCTACATTGCCACTGCATGTTCCCTGACCTCCCCATGCTGACCACCCCGCGGTGCTTTTCTCCATCCTACATTGCCAATCACTGCCTATCCTAATACAGACCCTCCGATTCACACCACCCCGTGATGTTTTTCTCACTCCTACTAGTGAATCTAATGTAACACACACCCATTCAATGCGCACCACCCCGCGATGTTTTTCAGAAACCTATCCTACATTGCCACTGCATGTTCCCTGACCTCCCCATGCTGACCACCCCGCTGTGCTTTTCTCCATCCTACGTTGCCACTCACTGCCTATCCTAATTCAGACCCTTCGATTCACACCACCCCGTGATGTTTTTCTCACTCCTACTAGTGAATGTAATGTAACACACACCCATACAATGCGCACCACCCCGCGATGTTTTTCAGAAACCTATCCTACATTGCCACTGCATGTTCCCTGACCTCCCCATGCTGACCCCCCCGCGGTGCTTTTCTCCATCCTACATTGCCAATCACTGCCTATCCTAATTCAGACCCTCCAATTCACACCACCCCGTGATGTTTTTCTCACTCCTACTAGTGAATGTAATGTAACACACACCCATACAATGCGCACCACCCCTCGATGTTTTTCAGAAACCTATCCTACATTGCCACTGCATGTTCCCTGACCTCCCCAAGCTGCCCACCCCGCGGTGCTTTTCTCCATCCTACATTGCCACTCACTGCCTATCCTACTTTCGACCCTCCTATTCACACCCCCCATGATGTTTTTCTCACTCCTACTAGTCAATGTAATGTAACACACACCCATACAATGCGCACCACCCCGTGATGTTTTTCTCACTCCTACTAGTCAATGTAATGTAACACACACCCATACAATGCGCACCACCCCGTGATGTTTTTCTCACTCCTAATAGTGAATGTAATGTAACACACACCCATACAATGCGCACCACCCCGTGATGTTTTTCTCACTCCTACTAGTGAATGTAATGTAAAACACACCCATACAATGCGCACCACCCTGTGATGTTTTTGTCACTCCTACTAGTGAATGTAATGTAACACACACCCATACAATGCGCACCACCCCGTGATGTTTTTCTCACTCCTATTAGTGAATGTAATGTAACACACACCCATACTATGGGCACCACCCCGTGATGTTTTTCTCACTCGTAGTAGTGAATGTAATGTAACACACACCCATACAATGCGCACCACCCCGTGATGTTTTTCTCACTCCTATTAGTGAATCTAATGTAACACACACCCATACAATGCGCACCACCCCGTGATGTTTTTCTCACTCCTACTAGTGAATGTAATGTAACACACACCCATACAATGCGCACCACCCCGTGATGTTTTTCTCACTCCTACTAGTGAATCTAATGTAACACACACCCATACAATGCGCACCACCTCGTGATGTTTTTCTCACTCATGCTAGTGAATCTAATGTAACACACACACATACAATGCGCACCACCCCGTGATGTTTTTCTCACTCCTACTAGTGAATGTAATGTAACACACACCCATACAATGCGCACCACCCCGTGATGATTTTCTCACTGGTACTAGTGAATGTAATGTAACACATACCCATACAATGCGCACCACTCCGTGATTTTTTTCTCACTCCTACTAGTGAATGTAATGTAACACACACCCATACAATGCGCACCACCCCGTGATGTTTTTCTCACTCCTACTAGTCAATGTAATGTAACACACACCCATACAATGCGCACCACCCCGTGATGTTTTTCTCACTCCTACTAGTGAATGTAATGTAACACACACCCATACAATGGGCACCACCCCGTGATGTTTTTCTCACTCCTGCTAGTGAATGTAATGTAACACACACCCATACAATGGGCACCACCCCGTGATGTTTTTCTCACTCCTACTAGTGAATGTAATGTAACACACACACATACAATGCGCACCACCCCGTGATGTTTTTCTCACTCCTACTAGTGAATGTAATGTAACACACACCCATACAATGCGCACCACCCTGTGATGTTTTTCTCACTCCTACTAGTGAATGTAATGTAACACACACCCATACAATGCGCACCACCCCGTGATGTTTTTCTCACTCCTACTAGTGAATGTAATGTAACACACACCCATACAATGCGCACCACCCCGTGATGTTTTTCTCACTCCTACTAGTGAATCTAATGTAACACACACCCATACAATGCGCACCACCCCGTGATGTTTTTCTCACTCCTACTAGTGAATCTAATGTAACACACACCCATACAATGCGCACCACCCCGTGATGTTTTTCTCACTCCTACTAGTGAATGTAATGTAACACACTCCCATACAATGCGCACCACCCCGTGATGTTTTTCTCACTCCTACTAGTGAATGTAATGTAACACACACCCATACAATACGTACCACCCCGCGATGTTTTTCAGAAAGCTATCCTACATTGCCACTGCATGTTCCCTGACCTCCCCATGCTGACCACCCCGCGGTGCTTTTCTCCATCCTACATTGCCACTCACTGCCTATCCTAATTCAGACCCTTCGATTCACACCACCCCGTAATGTTTTTCTCACTCGTAGTAGTGAATGTAATGTAACACACACCCATACAATGCGCACCACCCCATGATGTTTTTCTCACTCCTAATAGTGAATGTAATGTAACAGACACCCATACAATGCGCACCACCCCGTGATGTTTTTCTCACTCCTACTAGTCAATGTAATGTAACACACACCCATTCAATGCGCACCACCCCGTGATGTTTTTCTCTCTCCTACTAGTGAATCTAATGTAACACACACCCATACAATGCGCACCACCCCGTGATGTTTTTCTCTCTCCTACTAGTGAATCTAATGTAACACACACCCATACAATGCGCACCACCCCGCGATGTTTTTCAGAAACCTATCCTACATTGCCACTGCATGTTCCCTGACCTCCCCATGCTGACCCCCCCGCGGTGATTTTCTCCATCCTACATTGCCAATCACTGCCTATCCTAATTCAGACCCTCCAATTCACACCACCCCGTGATGTTTTTCTCACTCCTACTAGTGAATGTAATGTAACACACACCCATACAATGCGCACCACCCCTCGATGTTTTTCAGAAACCTATCCTACATTGCCACTGCATGTTCCCTGACCTCCCCAAGCTGCCCACCCCGCGGTGCTTTTCTCCATCCTACATTGCCACTCACTGCCTATCCTACTTCAGACCCTCCTATTCACACCCCCCCATGATGTTTTTCTCACTCCTACTAGTCAATGTAATGTAACACACACCCATACAATGCGCACCACCCCGTGATGTTTTTCTCACTCCTACTAGTCAATGTAATGTAACACACACCCATACAATGCGCACCACCCCGTGATTTTTTTCTCACTCGTACTAGTGAATGTAATGTAACACACACCCATACAATGCGCACCACCCCGTGATGTTTTTCTCACTCCTACTAGTGAATGTAATGTAACACACACCCATACAATGGGCACCACCCCGTGATGTTTTTCTCACTCCTGCTAGTGAATGTAATGTAACACACACCCATACAATGCGCACCACCCCGTGATGTTTTTCTCACTCCTACTAGTGAATGTAATGTAACACACTCGCATACAATGCGCACCACCCCGTGATGTTTTTCTCACTCCTACTAGTGAATGTAATGTAACACACACCCATACAATGCGCACCACCCCGCGATGTTTTTCAGAAACCTATCCTACATTGCCACTGCATGTTCCCTGACCTCCCCATGCTGACCACCCCGCGGTGCTTTTCTCCATCCTACATTGCCAATCACTGCCTATCCTAATACAGACCCTCCGATTCACACCACCCCGTGATGTTTTTCTCACTCCTACTAGTGAATCTAATGTAACACACACCCATTCAATGCGCACCACCCCGCGATGTTTTTCAGAAACCTATCCTACATTGCCACTGCATGTTCCCTGACCTCCCCATGCTGACCACCCCGCTGTGCTTTTCTCCATCCTACGTTGCCACTCACTGCCTATCCTAATTCAGACCCTTCGATTCACACCACCCCGTGATGTTTTTCTCACTCCTACTAGTGAATGTAATGTAACACACACCCATACAATGCGCACCACCCCGCGATGTTTTTCAGAAACCTATCCTACATTGCCACTGCATGTTCCCTGACCTCCCCATGCTGACCCCCCCGCGGTGCTTTTCTCCATCCTACATTGCCAATCACTGCCTATCCTAATTCAGACCCTCCAATTCACACCACCCCGTGATGTTTTTCTCACTCCTACTAGTGAATGTAATGTAACACACACCCATACAATGCGCACCACCCCTCGATGTTTTTCAGAAACCTATCCTACATTGCCACTGCATGTTCCCTGACCTCCCCAAGCTGCCCACCCCGCGGTGCTTTTCTCCATCCTACATTGCCACTCACTGCCTATCCTACTTTCGACCCTCCTATTCACACCCCCCATGATGTTTTTCTCACTCCTACTAGTCAATGTAATGTAACACACACCCATACAATGCGCACCACCCCGTGATGTTTTTCTCACTCCTACTAGTCAATGTAATGTAACACACACCCATACAATGCGCACCACCCCGTGATGTTTTTCTCACTCCTAATAGTGAATGTAATGTAACACACACCCATACAATGCGCACCACCCCGTGATGTTTTTCTCACTCCTACTAGTGAATGTAATGTAAAACACACCCATACAATGCGCACCACCCTGTGATGTTTTTGTCACTCCTACTAGTGAATGTAATGTAACACACACCCATACAATGCGCACCACCCCGTGATGTTTTTCTCACTCCTATTAGTGAATGTAATGTAACACACACCCATACTATGGGCACCACCCCGTGATGTTTTTCTCACTCGTAGTAGTGAATGTAATGTAACACACACCCATACAATGCGCACCACCCCGTGATGTTTTTCTCACTCCTATTAGTGAATCTAATGTAACACACACCCATACAATGCG